>NC_042615.1:702366675-702675308 GCF_901001135.1 Rhinatrema bivittatum | reverse complement strand
CCATCATAATTGTTTATGGAAAACACATTTTTTTGATATAAGATGCTTTTTTTATAAGACACTTCCATTATAAAATTTAAAATTTCTTATGTATTGGCTATGTGGTTAGTGATACTATTACATACTCATGTATACCATATGTGTTATATGTGTTATCATTTTTCACCCATGGGTCTCATTATTGTCCTTTCTTTAATAGGTTTGTAAATCTCTTTTCAAAGGCTTTTTTCGTTCAAGTCCGTATCCCTTGAAACTCTGTACTTAGACGACATCCCTCTTCTGATTGGTTGCCCGATGTATCTGCTGGAGTTGTCTGATTGGTATGTTCTTTGGTGTCTTTACTTGGCATCTTTAAATGTTGCAGATTTGGGGCTGTGCGTTGCACTCCCTGTATATTGAAGACTATCAATCGATAAAGTGTGTGATCATTGTGACTTGTATAATAAGCCCAGTTATTCTTAGTCCATATCTAATTATGGGTTTTGCTTTTATTTTTAGAATTTGTGAAGTTGTCTTGTTATCCTACCTGACACAGCCTTTGGGCGAAACACAGGGTCCGTGTTGGGGGATAATTTTAAATTTAATACCTTGGATGTGCTTTAACAGAGGAGTTGTCATTGGAATAAAGAAATGAAATCTTTCTGAACTTGCTCTACACTCTTTTTCTATTTTTGAAGGGCTCACCATGAACACATCCCAAGGAATTGTTGCAAATGCCTGGATCCTGCAGCATGACCTCTCTTGATAAAGAGCTGCTGCGCCTGTCTCTTATTCTCCAGCAAAAGAGGAACTGGAGATTCGCTCCACTTACTGGCCAGGTTCTCCAACTTGTTGTCAAACAAGGGTGAGCTGTGAAAAGGAAATTTGGGAGATTAGCCTTGGAGGTTGCATCGGCTGACCAATTTCTCAACCATAACTGGAACCTGGCTGCCACAATCGAAGTCACCCCTCTGGACAAGATGTGGACCAAGGCACAGTGTGTATAAGCTAAAAAGGCGGCAGCTGGTACTATAACAGAGCTAGGATTTACACCAGAGTCAGCAACCTATTGGGAGAGAAGCAAACAAAGCGATGCAAAATCACTGCCTCAGCTTCAAATGCCTGCTCAAGGATAGTCTCAATCTTGCTAACATGAGCATCCTTCAAGGCCTTTCCCCCTTTCATGGGAATAGTTGTCCACTTGGAGACTGCACACACAAGTGCATCTACCTTCGGAAAACGAATGCGCTCTCTCACCACTGAATCCAGAGTCTACAGGCCTTCCAAAATCCGACCCCTTTGGAAATAGCCTCTAGGGCACCACCCACACAAACTCAAGCAATTCTAGAATGGCTTCCATCACGTTGAAAAAAGAAGAGGCTTTGCATGGGAAACCAAACTAGTATTTCTAGTTGGCTCAGAAATGTAATCTGCGCCAGGAACTCTAAGCATCGTCAAAGTCTGGGAAAAACAGAGCTGGCATTTCAACACTATGAAAGAACTCCAATCCGGAGGGGGGGGGGGGGGGGGAAGGGGGAATCCTTAAGAGAGGCAGGCCCCATCCTCTGAACCAGCTTGAGATTCACCCAGAGGACTCACTGCCTATTGAGAGGCACTGCGGCGCTGAAAAAAGGGTAGAAGCATCCAGACCGAAAGGCATTTGAGGACCACTTACTGAGCCACCTTCCCCTGCTGAGAAACAATTAGGGGAGGGCCAAGGTCAGGTGCTCCACCTGATATGTCTTCAACCAGACCACATCCAGCTGGGAAGAACCAGACTTAGCCAAAAACAGTGGAAGACAAGACACTCTAATCCTCCAAGCAGTGCTGGCAAAAAGCAGCAGGCACTCCAGGAAGGAGACACCTGAAAAGAACAGGCAGTGCAAAGATAAGGTGCTTAGGCTTCTGAGGCACAGGCGCTATTATGGCTGAGAATGCACTGAGCGGCAGCCAGAGGCATGAGTCTAGCTGCTTTTTGCCTTTTTTTTAAAATATATGTACTCAACTAGGTTCCCAAAATTTTTGCGGCCAATACTTGTTTGCGCACAGCTCGGTGCCCAACTATGTGCCCAAAAATTATGTGTCCAAGACTTCTGCACACATACCTAGGCATTCACCCAAGTGACCAAAATGAGAGCGCACAAAAAGCTCAAGCGCCCAGTGCCACTTGAACACTGTCAGAAGTGCATGGCCACTAGGTGGCGTTTAATGTGGGCACTCAAAATTCAACGCTTTACTGTGCACCCAAAAACTGGGCACACAACTGGATGAACAGTAAGACGCTTTTGCCAGACTGTCAAACCAGTAGAGTGCAGTCTCTGAAAGCATGAGAAAAGCCGTTGTGGTCTACTACACTGCACGCAGCAAAAAGTCTCAGAGCGGGGCCTAGCCTACAGAGGCTGCTCAAACCGCCAGGCTGCCCACATTCCTTGACCACCCACAAAGCAGGAAAAATGTTGGAACAGCGTGCCGAGCTTGGAGACTAGGAGGGAGAAGGAACCCTGTACAGTAAAGCCTCCCGCTGAGTCTCTGTGTATATATCTCCTTCCTTTTTTTTTTTTTTTAACTTACTGGAGCTCAGCCTTACCTGGCTGAGCACAGAAATGGTCTCCAGCTGCGGGGGGAGAGGGCAATTGCCATCACCACCGTACTTGGCTTCCTGCAACTGCTGCCTTTCAGCTGCTCAAGCAGCTAAGTCCACGCTGGCAAAACTAGCACACCTTTGAGGGACCATGGAAATCAACTAAGGAATTCTCAACTGAGGGAGGTACCTTTAGCTATCACTACAGGAGAGCGGGGCTTTCTTTTCCTTAATTTACATTTCAAATTTCTCCTTCCAAAAAACTCAAAGCAATCCTCAATAGGAGATGCACGTCCACCATCTGCTGGAGACGGAGAATACTGGCAGGCTGGGGTCACTGCAGGACTAAATATACTGTGATGTTAGCTTGCTCTGTCTCCATCTGCTGGCAGGGGAGTATAAACCCACTGTTCCCTAGTCTAGGAAATGCACATTAGCAATCAATGAATATGCAGCAGAATACACTTGCAAAACTGGTTGTCAGGCATCCAGGCACAGAGCCAAAAAATAAATATTATATTCCATGTACTTTTATGAAAAACAAAAGCAAAAGTATTCAATACAAATAAAATAAAATATTATCTGAAAATTCCTTTTATATGAAGTCCATAGTGTTTCTGTCATTTTCTAGTAGAGTGCTAGCAATATAAAAGTTCTGACAATCCACCACGGACATGTGGATTGGGTGGGGTTGCCTCAGCAGCCTTCTGTAGCTCCTTTGAGTGCAATTGATATGTGCAACCACCTGTGATTTATTAAGGGATTCTGCAGATTGCCAGAATTATTAGAGTCACACCAGGGATGGGTCAGCCAGCCATCACCTGAGTCAGACACCAGTTCTGAATAGATTGATTCAGTTTAGAACTTTGTTCACTATTTTGAACTGGAGCACTGAAATCTAAATTTACTGAGCTGGCTTGGAATTATTTGGTTTGACTACTACTACTATTTATCATTTCTAAAGCACTACTAAGCCATGTGCAGTGCTGTACAGATACACATAAGAAACATGGAGCTTACAGTCTGGTCAAGATAAACATACATTACAAACAAGAATCAATGGTGGTGTATTTATTATAAAGAAGTGGTTAAGAGTTAAAAGCAGCCTCAAAAAGGTGAGTTTTTAAACTGAATTTGAATGTAGCCAGACAGAGAGAACATTCTCTGCTCAGATTTTCAAATGAGCTGTTTCAGATGTTCAGTGAAAAGCTTCCTCAGGTTTGTTTGTTTCACAAGGTGGCGAAAAGGCAGGAAGATTTCTCATAGTCTACAGTGCTTTCTTATAACAAACTATGAATTATAAGAGCAATGTTACAGTAGACAGGCATGAAGTGATTTTTCCATCTAGCCTCACAAGCAAACCAGATTCCATTGATATGGATTTTAATGTGGCCTACATTAGGATAAAGATGAATGTAGAGTCAAGTGTATGTGAGCAAGACTCACTGTGACTATGGTGACTGAGAACTTCTCAGAAGTAATAGTCCGTATTAATCAGTAACTATTTTTATAATATAATCCCCCCCCAACCAAAAATTAATTACAGTTACAATTTTAAAGGCTATCATTAGGCTATGAGGAGGTTTAGAGAGGCTTTGTTTTTAGAATGGTTAACATATGATCAAATTTGAAACTAATACAATATTTATTTCTTGAAGAGCAATTTCTCCAGGGCTCAGGTCCATTCTATTCCTTGCTGCAGCCCTGACTCCTGTGTCCAACCCTAATGAACTCCTCTTTGTACTAAACTTTACCTTTCCATGAAAAATTTACTCCACCAAGAAATTTACTACTCCAGAAAAATGCAGTTTCATCCCTAAGCTACAAAGAAAACATTAGAGATACACAATAGATACTGTATGTAATGGGGCAAAAGAATATACATTTAAAATATTTATTACTTGTTTTTACTTTGATATACTGCTACGTTAGGCCACTGTTGTTTGAATTTCAATTTTAGTCCTAAATTTATTATTTTGCCATAAATTTCACATGAATACTGCCCGTGATAAAAAAAGGGGCGTGTATATTCAAATTGTCGGCCTGCCACATTCCATAGTTAAATAACCCATATGGCATTGCGGCAATCCATGGCGTGTTGTGGCTTCGCACTCTGCATTGTATCATTGCTCAGCGCATTATTTTTTGGTCCGCTATAAATACTGCCTTTCTGCATGTGCCTCTTTGAGGGTGTGTCAGGAGTTTGGTTAGAGGAGGTAGGTGTTGGTGGGTTCTAAGAGATTTATAGTGATTACTGATTGTGTTGTCTTGTTAACCTTTGTCTTCTGTTTCCCTTTCCCTTTGTCTTTTGTCATCTTTGTTGGAGTGAAAGTTTTTGTTTGTTAGTCCAGCTTGTCAGTCTGATTTTTGTGTGGAGGTGGTGAGGAGGAGTGCAGAGGTGGTGAGGAGAAGTGGAGAGATGTTAGAGTGGAGGAGGTATGTGTGTGTGTATGTGTGCTGTGGCTGAGGAGGTGTGTGTGTGAAGGAGATATGCTTGGAGGTTGTAGAGAGAATGGAGTGTGAGAGACATGAAGAGAGAGGAGAGAAGAGGCATCAGGATAGGAGGGAGAGGGGGGCCATAGAAATAGAGGGAGGATGTGGGCACAAGTGGCAGGGGAATGAGTTGAGTAGGAGTAGGGAAAGGCGCAAGAGTAGAGAGAGGCAGCATTGAAGGGATAGGAGGGTACGGGAGGGGAAGGGTCTAGTCAGGCAAGTTCTGGGGAGAAGTAGGGCAGTGTAAGGATAGACAGAGAGGGCAGAAGGGAAGGGAGTTGGTAGGGCAGGTGCAGGAGGGGAGGAGGAAGGGAGGGAAGAGGGGAGCAGGACAGAGAGTGAGGAAAGGGAGGACACCTCTCCGGAAGAGGAAGTGGCACCCCCCTTCAGGCAGCCAGCCAGCATCACATCCTCATCTAAGGGCCAGAAAGGTCAGCACTCACGAGAACAACCAGGTCATCACAGGGATCCTGTAGAACTATCCCATGCTATTTGGCAACCGGGCAGTCAAGATATCCAAGGCCGTGAAGGGACAGATATGGCGCAACATGGCAGAGAAGCATGTTAAGAAGTGGGGAGCAAGTCACCCACCAATACAGGGGCATTAAAGCCCAGTTCAAGGCCAAGGTGGCAGGGAGAGCCAAGTACCAATGCCTGACCGGAAGAGGCGTGCCCTGTCTGATGAAGATGGAGGAGCAACTGATTGAAAATCTGGGACTGGACGTGTTCGAGGGCATGGATCAGCAGCTGGACACAACACAAGCTGCAGCTGGTAAGTTCACCTCACTCATAAATGGGCAGGCTGCAAAGGGTGCACACATCATTTGGCATAAGATGCTCACTATGAAAAGAAGCTAAGTACATCTCGCATGCCAAAAAAATCAGGATATTTGCTGGCAATTGTATTTATGTCTTCTTTTTTGTTTCTTCTCTATTGTTTCCACAGCTCTCGAGTGCCAAGCTGCTGGTCCAACCCAGCCATGAACACCCAGTGCCTAGCTGGGAAGCCTCTGGGACCAGCCTGGATGCCCCTGGGAGCAGCTCACTGTACTAGAGAGGCCCTTACTGATGGATGCAGAGAAGCAGTGGAGTGAGGAGGAGGAAGAGCAGTAGCAGCCTTAGGATTCACAGCCATTGCTGTTGCTACAACAGCTGACCTCAACAAGCCCACTTCAGGTATCCCTCAATCTGTCTATATTCATGGAGGATGGCGATCTGGACTGGCACCCTTCAGAACCACATGTATCATGATCCAACACCCAATGCCAGCATGTGGATCCACCATCCCCAGGCCAGGTGGAGGGCACCACAACACCGATGCTCATCTTGCACCCTCACACACCAGCAGTGCCATCAGCACTGGCACCGACAGCCCCACTGTCAATGACACCACCACCATCAATGAAGGTGCCAGCAGCACCGACATTGCCATCAGGACCAGCACCGGCACCAGCAGCAAGCATGCTTGTTGCTGAACTGAGGCACTTGCAGGGAGAGATACAGCTAATCAGAAGGTCCGTAGTCTGGCAGAACAGGATCCTGCAACAGAATACGGCTGCCAACAATCAAAATGACAACACCCTTGTTGCTGCCATCAGCAATATGAGTAATATGCTCACACAAATACTGTCCCGTATGCCAGAGCAGCCTTCAGAATCCTCAGCTCCATCCCTCGAATCAATACCATGAAGCAGTCCTGGAGAGTCAAGACACCAGAGAGGTAGGCCGTACGGGTGTGCATTCGTTCCCTACGAATTGGTAATCCGCAATGTATAGGGCCATATTCGTTGTATTCGTGGGGAAGCGAAACATATCGCGATTCCCCATGAATACAACGAATCTTCGCCAAATTATTCGGCCGCCTAAAGGAGCAAATTTAAACAAACCCCCCACCCTTCTGACCCCCCCCAAGACTTACCATAACTCCCTGGTGGTCCAGCAGGGGGTCCGGGAGCCATCTCCTGCACTCAACCCTCGGCTGCCGGTATTCAAAATGGCACCGATAGCCTTTGACCTACTATGTCACGGGGCTACCGGTGCCATTGGTCAGCCTCTGTCACATGGTAGGAGCAATGGATGGCCAGCACCATCTTGTGCTCCTACCATGTGACAGGGGCTGACCAATGGCACCGGTAGCCCCTGTGACATAGTAAGGGCAAATACTATTGGCGCCATTTTGAATACTGGCAGCCGACGGCCCGAGTGCAGGAGAACGCTCCCGGACCCCTTTTGGACCACCAGGGACTTTTGGCAAGTCTTGGGGGACCCTCCTGACCCTCCCCCCCCCACACACTAACCCGAACAACAAATTTTCCCCGAAGTTCAGGGAAAATCCGTCTCTGGATTCGGGTCCTCCAACCCATGCCGAATTGGACTATTTCTTTGAAATAGTCCAATTCGGCAAAAAGGATTGCACATCACTACTAGTATACTTTTTTTGGGTGCCACTTCCTCTTTCTATGTTCTTAGTTGTAATCATGATTGTGCCTAAATGATAAGATGCAATGCCTGTATATGTAATGATGCCATTTCAATATATGAATGTACAGATGTACAGTGACTGTGCTGTTCATGAAAAGTACTATGTTTTTTTTCTATTAGCTGTCTTGTCCTTGCAGAATGTGATTACCTAAGACATTGCATTACTTTCAAACAGTGCATTACATGTGTTTGCTAATAAAGTGCTCACTGTTTGGAAAAATCTACTTTCTGGTTGTGTCCTTTCATTGTGTGGTTTTAGTGCTTATGGTACCAAAGGTTAAAGGTTTGCTCTTCACATGACCTTGCATGCTAGAATGGCCTGTCTCTTTCCAATTGTGCAGTTATCGAGCATGCAAGACCATATAGGCTATGGCATAACAATGAAAGCTGCATGTATGCTGGTAAGGAAGACAGCCAGAGGTCAAGAAGAAGCTTGTTACTGGAGACCTTCACTATTGCCTTTTGTTACCTTCTTCACATACCATACACTTTGGTAACTCCTGCTTACATGCACCTGCATGTGACATGCTCAGTACCTTCATAGACAACACATTAGATAGTGTGCATGTACAGGATAGGTGGTGTAAAGGCTAACTTGAAGTCATCATGACACAAATGTTTATTTTCTACCTACTTATTTCTGTCAGAAGTGCAAGGGTATGTGACCAGAAACATTTGCAGCTTAGTCTGCAAACCTAACATGATGTGTACTTGCTGAGTGTTGCTACGCACTGTCAGCTGCTGCGTCACAAATAGGGATGAGTAGTGAGGTATGTAATGGTTTGGCTCCCGTGGTGGGAAGAGTTAGCAATCTGTTATGCTCTACTCCTCAAGAAGGGAGGAGTTAGCAATCTCTGTTAGGAATAGGCTCCCATGGAGGGAGGAGTTAGCAAACTGTTATGAACTGGCTCCTGTGGAAGGAGGAGCAGTTAACAAACAAGGTATAGACTGCGGAATAGCAATCTGTTATGAATCTGTAGCTGAAGACTCATGATGGGGAAGGAGTAGCCATCTGTTACCAGCGGAGTGCTTGGAGAGGACACTCGGCTGTAGAGGAATGTATATAGGTGGATCCTTGGGCCGATGGCAGATGGCAGATGACTGCGCCCCCCTGAGATGGACTACCGGCTAGACTTGGGTATGGAGACAGACACAGATAGTTCTTTTATTAGACAGGATAGCAGAACCACCAGAGGTGGCAGTAGTGAGCTGATAAGCGCGGCAGGGCTAAAGTCCCTCAGGTACTGGAACAGCAATCCCAGGGTTGCTGAGCTGTAGAGAAACTAGAGATAGTGAGGAGACAAGGTATGATGTGTTCATAGCCAGAACTGGATGACAAAACTCACAGAAGGTCTTAAGGAAGCTCAGTAGCTGGAAAGGTTTAGGCCCTCAAGGAGCGAGTACTTGGTTCCAGGGAAAGCTCTGAGAGAGCGATGGTAACTCACGAAAGTCTGTATCTGCGATAGCTTCCAGGGAGTAGAGAATCTTCAGAGTGTTCAGGAACATGGGCCCTCGAGCAGCGAGTACCGGTTCCTATCTGCAATCTGAAATAAAGAAAAGAGAGCGAGGCCCCCGAGGAGCGGGTACCCCTGGTAAGTCCGAGGAGGCAGAGTAGCTTGGGAGAAAAGCCGAAGCAATCCCCAGCAATTCCCCCTTGCTCACTCCATTTGATACGTTAGTGAATACTGAGACCTTTTATATTGGAAGCGGATGATGTCATCCCAGGGGAATGCCCCCAAGGTTCACCCCCAAGGTTCGCGCCCTTGCTGGTACATCAATCGGAGTGTGCCCTACGTCATCAGGCAACATGGCAAATCCGCAGCGTCGTGCCGGTCCGGGGACGCCGGAGGGAGATGGCAAGGAGACACCGCAGCAGCTAACTGTCCATCAGACCCGGAGGGAGTCACCACAGGGGTAAAGAGGGCGGAGTGAGGGTGTTGAGCAGTGACGGATGCAACAAGGGAATACCATCTGCTGTACAATGTCCATAGGCAACCACCAGAGGGCTTAGAGGGATGCTGCTGGTTTTGGGGGCCAGGGTCACTTCTCCACTGTGGCTCCCACCCCAGTACTGCCATGGTTTGGGGGTCTGTATAATACGTGTAAGGTAAGGATTACCTTACAGGTAGTATACAGATCCCAAAAGCAGGCCACTACAATAATGTCAGTCTGTGGAAGTCTGCTTGGTCCACAGCACTACACAATGTACACAAGAAGAGGACATATCCAACAATTATTTTCGTTTATTAATATGTACCCCAATTACCTATCTAACATTAAAATCTCTCTAGCATATTCATCCATCACACATACACACACATCTAAAACCAATATTCATCAATAACATGAAATATTCTTTATAATGTCTATATCTTGTAATATAACTTCTAAAGATTTTACAAAGCACTGATGTTCGTCCTAATGTCCAACAAAGATCTTCGTTTCGCCCGTTTTATCTTAAGGGCTTCTTCAGGGATGGACTTATGCTGCGGTCTCGGTCGCCACGCTGGCGCCCGAGGCCTTACCTTCCTCCCGAGTCCCGGGGAGCTGCCGCGTTCCGCGGCCTCAGGACCCCGGCCGCTGCTTTCCGGGGAGCTGCCGCGTTCCGCGGGCCTGCAGTGCCTCCGGGCGCCATGCGCCGGCTCTCACGCTGCCGCTGGCGTGGCCTCACGGCCAGTCCCGCCCCCAGGCGCGCGCGCGCGACTGTCCTCCACTTTTAAAGGGACCAGCGCGGGAAAACCCGGCTCCTCCCTTCTATGACGTCAGACGCTGCAGGGCTATTTAAGCCCTGCAGTCCCTTCCCTTCTTTGCCTTGCAACGAGGTTCACTACTTCCTGTAGTTCTAAGTTGCGTTCTGGATTGCCTGTTACCTGCCTGACTCCGCTCTGCCTGACTCCGCTTGCCTGCTACCTGCCTTGACCACGGTTTGCCTGACTCCGCTTGCCTGCTACCTGCCTGACTCCGCTCCGCCTGACTCCGCTTGCCTGCTACCTGCCTTGACCACGGTTTGCCTGACTCCTGCTTGTCTTCAGCCTGCCTTGACTCCGGTCCGTGACTCCGACTCCTGCTTGTCTTCAGCCTGCCTTGACTCCGGTCCGTGACTCCGACTCCTGCTTGTCTTCAGCCTGCCTTGACTCCGGTTCGTGACTCCGACTCCTGCTTCTTCAGCCTGCCCTGACCTCGGTTCGTGACACCGACTTCTGCTCGCCCGCTGCCGGCCCAGACTCCGGTCCGGATTCCACTCCTGGGTTTCTTCGGCCTCGCCTAAGTCCCAGCGGTCCGGGTCCCTACGGGCTCCTCCTGGGGGGACCTCGGGCTTCCAGGGCGAAGTCTCCTAAGTCCTAGCAACCCGGGCTCCCACAGCTCCTCTGGAGGAGTCTCGGGTTTCCAGGTGAAGATCCTGTTGCCCAGTGGGAGTTCTGCCTACCGACTCTTCCCTCGGGCCAGTCGGCCCAAGGATCCACATCCGGATTGTCTCCAGCATAACAGTTTGCAAGGCCATGGATCCGGCAGACCTCGCCGGGCTACAGGCCATTCCGGGTTTGGCCCAGCGGTTGGTGCAGCAACAACAAGTCCTGGATTCCCTGGCTGCTACAGTAGAGCGGCTGGCGTCTCGCATGGATACCGAGCCGCCCGCGCCCGTTCCAGTACCGGCACCTGTCCCTGCACCACTGGTAACCCTTCAGACCCCTACGCAGCTCCCAGCGCCCTCTCGCTATGCCGGGGATGCCAAAGCGTGCCGAGGGTTTTTAAATCAATGTTATGTGCGCTTTGCACTACTGCCTAACCAGTTTCCTACTGATGGTACCAAGGTGGCGTACATTTTTGCCCTTCTGGACGGACGGGCCCTGAATTGGGCTTCCCCCATGTGGGAGAATAATGATCCTGCACTGGGGGACTTGAATCGCTTTGTGGAAGAGTTCAAAGCGGCCTTCGATGAGCCAGCACGACAGGCTTCCGCTACCTCAGAGTTACTTCAGCTCCGGCAAGGGTCTCGGACTTTGGCAGACTACGCATTGGAGTTTCGCACCCTTGCCCACGAGGTAGGCTGGCAGGATGAGGCTCTCCGGGGTGTGTTCCTGGAAGGCTTAGCCGGTCGTATTAAGGACGAACTAGCGGCTCGGGACCTGCCGGAGACCCTGAGTTCCCTGATTGACTTAGCGGGTCGTATTGATCGGCGTTTGCAGCAGAGGGCGAAAGAGGGGCGCCCTTTCCGACGCTCGACGTCCGTGATTCCCAGGTCCTCGAATTCGGGTTCGAGTTCGGGGTCACGAGGAACTACTTCTTCACCTACAACTGCCGCCGACGAGCCCATGCAAGTGGGTCGTTCATCTTTATCTCCCGAAGAAAGGCAGCGACGCCGGGACTTGAGACTGTGCCTGTACTGTGGAGGAAAGGGCCATTACCTTGCCCAGTGTAAAGAACGGGCGGAAAACTCCCGCGCCTAGGTGTAAAGGAGGAGTGTCCCCTAGGCTGCCTTAGTCCTGCTCCTCAATGTACTATGCCAGTAACCTTGGATTATCCAGGTGGTTCTTTCCTCACACAAGCCCTTATTGACTCAGGGGCTGGAGGCAACTTCATTACTAAAGACTTGGTGCAACAGTTGAATCTCCCTACGCGACCTAGGACTCCTGCCTTGCGGATAACCTCTATTCAGGGTACTCCTTTATCAGGGTGCATCTCCACTGAGACCGTCCCGTTAATTTTGCAGACGGGCTTGTTACACACAGAAGAGATTTCCTTGCTAGTGTTGGAGAGAGCAGTACATCCGGTGGTTCTCGGGTTACCCTGGCTTCAGAAACACTCTCCTGTGATTCGCTGGAAAGATTTTCAGATTACCCAGTGGAGTTCGGAGTGTTTCCAATCCTGCCTCCAAGGGAAAAGATTCCAACGGATTCCGCTGGCCCACACCGTACCGGTACTACCGGCTCCGTATGCTGACTTTCAGGATGTTTTTTCCAAGGAAAAAGCGGAATTGTTACCGCAACACCGACCTTTTGACTGTGCAATAGAGTTGCTTCCGGGTACTACTCCCCCACGGGGACGAGTTTATCCCTTGTCTCAGCCAGAGACCCGGGCCATGTCCGAATATATCACTGAGAATCTGGCTAAAGGCTTCATACGCCTTTCCAAGTCCCCCGCCGGAGCAGGTTTCTTTTTTGTTGCCAAAAAAGACGGAGGCTTGCGGCCTTGCATTGATTACCGTGGGCTCAATGCTATCACCAAGAAGAACCGGTACCCGCTTCCCCTCATTCCGGAGTTGTTGGACAGACTCCAAGGAGCACAAGTCTTCACGAAATTGGATCTCCGCGGCGCTTATAACCTGGTTCGAATCCGTCCCGGGGACGAATGGAAGACGGCGTTCAACACCCGGGACGGCCATTATGAATATCTAGTAATGCCGTTTGGACTGTGCAACGCTCCTGCTGTTTTTCAGCACTTAATGAATGAGATTCTGCGTGACTTATTGCATTCCTGCGTGATCGTCTATTTGGACGACGTTCTCATACACTCTCCGGATCTTGCCTCCCATCGGCAACATGTGAGACAAGTACTCCAGATCTTACGAGACCACCATTTGTATGCCAAGTTCGAAAAATGTCTATTTGAACAAGAGTCGTTACCCTTCCTCGGGTTTATAGTGTCTTCTACAGGTTTCCGGATGGACCCCAGCAAGGTAACCGCCATCAGGAAGTGGCCCCAACCTGAGGGGTTGAAAGCATTACAACGCTTTTTGGGGTTTGCTAACTTCTATAGACACTTTATTCCTCAGTACTCCCGCTTGGTGGCTCCTTTAACCGCATTAACTCGGAAAGGGGCAAACACTCGTCTCTGGCCTGAGGGAGCTTGTGAGGCTTTCGAACTATTAAAGGAGGCGTTCCTCCAGGATACCTGTTTACGCCACCCAGATCCAACACGGCCCTTTTTTGTTGAGGTCGATGCCTCTAACATTGCTGTGGGAGCGGTCCTCTCACAGGTCTCTAACTCCGGACATCTCCTACCCTGCTCCTATTTTTCTAAGAAGTTCTCCTCTGCCGAGTGCAATTACGGCATTGGGGATAAGGAGTTGCTGGCGGTCAAACTTGCGCTGGAGGAATGGAGACAGTGGTTGGAAGGCTCCCTCCATCCGGTTACAATTTATACAGATCACAAGAACCTGGAGTTCCTTAACCAGGCCCAACGTCTTAATTCTCGACAAGCACGATGGTCCCTTTTCTTTAACCGTTTTAATTTCATTCTGAAGTACCGACCCGCGTTGAAGAATGTACGGGCTGACGCACTCTCCCGTTATGAGCTTCAGGAGGAGAAGGAAGACCTTCCACAACACATCATAGATCCCGCTAAAATCCAGTTAGCTAGCACCACAGTTTCCACTCTTGGACGAGTGGTGGTTTCCCACAAAGACCGCAGAAGGGTGTTAGCTTGGGCCCATGACTCGCTTTCAGGGGGTCACGCCGGCAGGGAGAGGACGCTCGACCTGCTTAGCCGCTATTATTGGTGGCCTCGAATGCGACAAGACGTCCGAGTATATGTTGACTCATGCCCAGTATGTGCCCGGCAAAAACCGCCCAGTGGTCGGCCCTGGGGCCTCCTGCAGCCGCTGCCTATTCCCGTGGAACCATGGTCCCACATAGCCACGGACTTTGTAGTGGATCTGCCCCTCTCGGAGGGCAATACGGTGATTTGGGTAACTGTAGACTGTTTTTCTAAGATGATTCGCCTGGTACCCTTGCCCAAGCTGCCCTCTGCACCTGAACTCGCACTCCTGTTCACTACCCACGTCTTCCGGGCTCACGGTCTACCACAGAGTATCGTATCGGATCGAGGGCCACAGTTCACGGCTCGTTTTTGGCGTGCCCTTTGCAGAAAATTTGGGGTCCAATTAAACTTATCCACGGCCTTTCACCCCCAGACTAATGGTCAGACAGAGCGCACGAACCGCACTCTTAAAGCCTTCCTTCGCAGTTTTATCTCCGAAAAAGGGAATAACTGGACTTCTCTCCTGCCTTGGGCGGAGTTCGCCTACAACAACCATACCCATGCTGCCACTGGACAAACCCCTTTCCAGATTGTGTATGGACGTCACCCAAGGCCTCCTTTGCCGCTTCCGATTTCCATTCCATCACCTGCTGCCTTAGCCACAGCACGGCAAGTACATCATCTCTGGAAGAGGATTCAACTCAAACTGACCA
The DNA here is from genome assembly GCF_901001135.1 of Rhinatrema bivittatum. Classification (NCBI taxonomy): domain Eukaryota; kingdom Metazoa; phylum Chordata; class Amphibia; order Gymnophiona; family Rhinatrematidae; genus Rhinatrema; species Rhinatrema bivittatum. Next base: position 702,660,581 of record NC_042615.1, on the reverse strand, counting down.
CCGCAGCAAAAAGGTCCCAGCAGTATACCAACCGTCATCGACGACCAGCGCCAGTTTTTCTGCCAGGTACCAAGGTGTGGTTAAGCACTCGGAACCTCCAACTACCTAACCGCTCTCGTAAGTTGGCCCCTCGATACTGTGGGCCTTTTCAGGTTGCGGAGCGTGTTGGTACCGTTTCCTACAGACTTCGCCTTCCGTCTTCACTTCGCATCCACAACGTGTTCCACGTATCCTTGCTGAAACCAGTGGTACTGTCCCGGTACCATCATCCGTCCACGGATGCGCTATCCTCCTCTACATCTTCAGAGACTACGTATCAGGTTCGAGAAATCCTGGACGTTCGCTTCCATGCCCGTCGCTGGGAATACCTACTGGCATGGGAGTGGTGTGGCTCCGAGGAGGACTCTTGGGAGCCAGCTCGAAACATCTTGGACAAATCATTGCTCACTCAATTTCATTTGGACCATCCCGGGAAACCTGGTCCTCGGCGGAGGGGGCGTAAGAAGGGGGGTACTGTTGCGGTCTCGGTCGCCACGCTGGCGCCCGAGGCCTTACCTTCCTCCCGAGTCCCGGGGAGCTGCCGCGTTCCGCGGCCTCAGGACCCCGGCCGCTGCTTTCCGGGGAGCTGCCGCGTTCTGCGGGCCTGCAGTGCCTCCGGGCGCCATGCGCCGGCTCTCACGCTGCCGCTGGCGTGGCCTCACGGCCAGTCCCGCCCCCAGGTGCGCGCGTGTGACTGTCCTCCACTTTTAAAGGGACCAGCGCGGGAAAACCCGGCTCCTCCCTTCTATGACGTCAGACGCTGCAGGGCTATTTAAGCCCTGCAGTCCCTTCCCTTCTTTGCCTTGCAACGAGGTTCACTACTTCCTGTAGTTCTAAGTTGCGTTCTGGATTGCCTGTTACCTGCCTGACTCCGCTCTGCCTGACTCCGCTTGCCTGCTACCTGCCTTGACCACGGTTTGCCTGACTCCGCTTGCCTGCTACCTGCCTGACTCCGCTCCGCCTGACTCCGCTTGCCTGCTACCTGCCTTGACCACGGTTTGCCTGACTCCTGCTTGTCTTCAGCCTGCCTTGACTCCGGTCCGTGACTCCGACTCCTGCTTGTCTTCAGCCTGCCTTGACTCCGGTCCGTGACTCCGACTCCTGCTTGTCTTCAGCCTGCCTTGACTCCGGTTCGTGACTCCGACTCCTGCTTCTTCAGCCTGCCCTGACCTCGGTTCATGACACCGACTTCTGCTCGCCCGCTGCCGGCCCAGACTCCGGTCCGGATTCCACTCCTGGGTTTCTTCGGCCTCGCCTAAGTCCCAGCGGTCCGGGTCCCTACGGGCTCCTCCTGGGGGGACCTCGGGCTTCCAGGGCGAAGTCTCCTAAGTCCTAGCAACCCGGGCTCCCACAGCTCCTCTGGAGGAGTCTCGGGTTTCCAGGTGAAGATCCTGTTGCCCAGTGGGAGTTCTGCCTACCGACTGTTCCCTCGGGCCAGTCGGCCCAAGGATCCACATCCGGATTGTCTCCAGCATAACAACTTAAACATAAAAAACCATCCAGAATAACTTTCCCAGACAGTATTTATATTTCTTCCTGATTAACTACTTCCAACAGACATCATTGGTATCTTCATCAGCCTCACAAGGATCTAAACAAACATTAATAAAGATACAATAAACATATAATACACAAAATACTCAAGGACAAATACTGCGTTAACATGCATAACCCAAAAACTTTACAATTCTTACCACCAACTTACTTAATGTATATCACAGTCACGGATATTATTACTCTTGTTTCACATGCACAAATACCAGCTCTTGGCTCGTCATACCCTACATATGATGATTATAGCACCAGTTGATATCCAATTGTATAACAAAGGATAAAAAATCATCCTTATTTCTCGCATCTAAACTACTAACCCAGATAAGGATTAACTATGGTCATAAAGCTTACGGTACCTTTAATGAATCTCCAAATAATAGATGATTACTCAATCGATCTGTATTGTTTATTCATATCCTATCCCAGAAGGGAATTCACCATCTATAACATGACAAAAATTACTTTGGATGAACAATCCCTCCACAATGAACTAAAAAAGCTCATATACTCACCAACACGATCTCTCAACGAACACTTATCCAGAAGTGACGCGTGCTTCACATTTGAAAAGAGCGTAATAGACGTCCAACTCACTTCCCTCTATTATGTATGTACTCACAGAGATCAGCTGACTATCCAATGGAACACTCTCCAATCCACATACAATTTAAAGTCACATACATTTTAAAGCCAGCACAAAAAATCCCGAATATCTCTATAGGAATGCATTCCACTCAACCGGACCATTGAGTCCATGCGGGGCCATAGTATTCCATTTAAAAATGAAACCTTGTTCTGCTCACCGCAATGCTGTGGACAAACCCCCACCATTCTTCAAAGAAACTTTCTTAATAACGAAGAACTTAATATCCTTCCATGAATGATTGAGCTCGTTCCAATGGTCCACCAAAGGAGCATGTTCTTTCAATGCCGTAATCCGGCTGTGGTGCTCTATAATACGAGTTCTGACCGGTCTACATGTTTGTCCCACATATATTAAATCACACGGGCATTGAATAATATATACAACTCCACTACTCCCGCATGAAAACAAATCCGGTAAAGTGTAAGTGTAATTTGTGTTTGGTGGATGAAAACTTTTACATTGAAGAACGTGTTGACAAACCGAACAAGATCCACAAGGGATCTGCCCTTGGATTTGATTATTCTCTATGCCCCTAATGGTAGATCCCTTCAACCTTTCACGCAAAGATTGGCTTTTTTTATAGCGAAAATAGGGAGTTGATCAAAAATCTTTAAAGGGGATAATATGTACCAATGTTTTAAAATGGAACTTTTTATTTCAGAAAGTTTCATAGAGTAAGGGACAGCACACACAACTCTAGACGGGGTATCTCTATTACTTGGTAAGAAAAGATTATCTCTATGGGCATACTGAGCTCTCTTGTACGCCTTCTTTATACAAGAATTCGAATACCCTCGAGCTACAAATCTATCTGACAGTTTCTGGGCTTGTATCTTAAAGTCCAACATAGAACTACATAAACGCCTATAGCATAAAAATTGCCCAACAGGAATGTTATCTTTTAACTTTTTCGGATGAAAGCTCTCATAGTGTAATAAGGTATTTTTATCTGTCTTTTTTCTATACCCCGAAGTAACCAATTTCCCTCCATGAATAGAAACCTGTGTGTCCAAAAAATTCACTGTATGTGGATGTACAGACGTAGTGAATTTTAAATTGGTATCGCTCGAATTCAAAATCACTAAAACTTGATTTAATTCTTCTCCTGAGCCACGCCATATAAAGAACAAATCATCAATGTATCGCTTCCAACAAATGACACATGAAAACCATCCAGATGAATATATATATCTCTGTTCATAATGAGAGACATATAAACATGCCACACTAGGTGCCATGGGGGATCCCCCTTGATCATTATAGCTGAAAATATTAGAAGTGAGAGTGATCTCAGTGATAACCAATAAAAATGTCACTCGTTGTTCAGATAACTGATTTTTCTTGAGTTCCATTTCCACAACTTTTAATGCCTCCTTCTGCGGTATGCTCGTATATAACGCTGTGATGTCCGCTGTAACCAAAGTCCAATTACTTTCTACATGGGGAAGATTAGATAGCTGTACAAGAAAATCTGAAGTATCTCGAACATAAGACTCAATATTAGACACATTAGCCTGCGCGCCGGGAAGCCTATTTTACATAGGCCTCCCGGCGCGCGCAGAGCCCCGGGACTCGCGTAAGTCCCGGGGTTCTCGGAGGGGGGGGCGTGTCGGGGGCGTGTCGGGGGCGGGCCCGGTCGTCGCGGCGTTCCGGGGCGTGTCGGCAGCGTTTTGGGGGCGGGTACGGGGCGTGGCTACGGCCCGGGGGCGTGGCCGCGCCCTCCGTACCCGCCCCCAGGTCGCGGCCCGGCGCGCAGCAGGCCCGCTGGCGCGCGGGGATTTACGTCTCCCTCCGGGAGGCGTAAATCCCCCGACAAAGGTAAGGGGGGGGTGTAGACAGGGCCGGGCGGGTGGGTTAGGTAGGGGAAGGGAGGGGAAGGTGAGGGGAAGGCAAAGGAAAGTTCCCTCCAAGGCCGCTCCGATTTCGGAGCGGCCTTGGAGGGAACGGGGGGAGGCAGCGCGGCTCGGCGCGCGCAGGCTATACAAAATCGATAGCCTTGCGCGCGCCGATCCAGGATTTTAGTGGATACGCGCGGCTCCGCGCGTATCTACTAAAATCCAGCGTACTTTTGCTTGAGTCTGATGCGCAAGCAAAAGTAGGCTGATCGCGCTTCTTTTAAAATCTACCCCACGGTGCGCAGAAACAAAACAGAATACGTGATCTCATAAAAGTTCATAATACACAATAGATTCACCACTCACACAGGGGTAGATTTTAAAAGAAGCGCGATCAGCCTACTTTTGCTTGCGCATCAGACTCAAGCAAAAGTACGCTGGATTTTAGTAGATACGCGCGGAGCCGCGCGTATCCACTAAAATCCCTGGATCGGCGCGCGCAAGGCTATTGATTTTGTATAGCCGGCGCGCGCCGAGCCGCGCTGCCTACCCCGTTCCCTCCAAGGCCGCTCCGAAATCGGAGCGGCCTCGGAGGGAACTTTCCTTTGCCCTCCCCTCACCTTCCCCTCCCTTCCCCTACCTAACCCACCCACCCGGCCCTGTCTAAACCCCCCCCTTACCTTTGTCGGGGGATTTACGCCTCCCGGAGGGAGACGTAAATCCCCGCGCGCCAGCGGGCCTCCTGCGCGCCGGGCCGCGACCTGGGGGCGGGTACGGAGGGCGCGGCCATGCCCCCGGACCACCCGGGCCGTAGCCACGCCCCCGTACCCGCCCCCAAAACGCTGCTGACACGCCCCCGAAACGCCGCGACGACCGGGCCCGCCCCCCGACACGCCCCCCTCCGAAAACCCCGGGACTTACGCGAGTCCCGGGGCTCTGCGCGCGCCGGTAGGCCTATGTAAAATAGGCTTACCGGCGCGCAGGGCCCTGCTCGCGTAAATCCGGGCGGATTTACGCGAGCAGGGCTCTTAAAATCCGCCCCACAGTATCTAGCAGGATATCTTGTCAGGAACCATTTCCAGGAGTAAAAAAGTTTTTAAAGGGGAATGACATCAGACAAGAGAATACCAATTGATTCTCTCGTTTAAACCATCAGGGTCCACAGTATGCAGGGAGAAAATCCAGTAGTGTTCACGACGATTTAATGTTCTATGTGTGTCTCCTCCTCTTGGATTTGAAGGCACAGATTCTAAGATCGTCCAGCGCAAATCTGTAAATTCATGATGAGCAGTATTGCAATGTTGAACCAAAGGTGCTGTCATTTTCAATGTTTTGATGCAACTCCTGTGTTCTATGAGCCTAGTACGAATCTTCCGCTTTGTGCGGCCCACGTACACAAGTTTGCAAGGACATTGTATTGCATAAATGACCCCCATAGTATCACATGTGGTAAGTTTCTTCTGATGTATGACTACCCCAGAATGGGGAGCCCGCCATTCTTCACCAGTAAGGGCTAGTGGACACATATCGCAACCCCCACAGGTCTGATGCCCACCCACAGGGGGAACATTCTTAATAGACCAAAAGCCTGAATGTACAACGCGATCTCTAATGTTCTGGCCTCTAAAATAGGCAAATCTAGGGCCCGTCTGAAAAACTGCATGCAAAGAAAGTACCTTCCAATGTTCATGCACAATGCTAACCACCTCATGAACATGTCGTGAGTATTTCAAAGTACATGTAAGATCCTGGATGTAAGGTTTCTGTTGATATTGTAACAGCAATTGTCTATTCGCGAATAAAGCTCGCTTGTATGCCTTTTTAATAACCCCATAAGGATAACCCCTTTGGGTAAATCTAGAAACAAGCAAGTCCGCCTGAAATTTGAATTCGTCAACAGATGAACAAATCCTACGTAACCGAAGGAACTGTGAAATTGGGAGACCATCTTTTAACCTCTGAGGATGAAAACTTGAATACCGGAGGTATTGATTTCGATCTGTAGCCTTCCTATACAAGGAGGTTATGACAGAGCTCCCAGATTTGATAATTGAAATGTCTAAGAAAGCCACAAAATGTTGATCAAAATGTGCCGTAAATTGAAGGTGGGAGTCCTGTAAATTTAGCCAGTCTAGAAATTGCCGGAGCATATCTAAATCACCCGTCCAAATAAAAAACACGTCATCTATGTAGCGCCGCCAGATCAAAACATGATGAAACCAAGATGAGTGATACAAAAACTTTTCCTCAAAATCAGATACATAGAGGTTTGCGATATCCGGGGCTACTGTAGCCCCCATTGCAACCCCTTGTATCTGTAAGTAAAAAGTATTATCAAAGCTGAAATAGTTGTGAAATAACACCAAACTGAGAAGTTCCAAAAGGAAGCCAGTGGGTACCCGATGTGGGCGGGGTTGATTCTGCAAAATATTTTGTATGAGAGTGAAGGCTTCGCGCTGCGGAATGTTTGTGTAAAGTGAAGTAATGTCCAAAGTCACTAGCCAACACTCTTCTGGTAAAGGAGGAAGTTCTTGGAGAAGTCGAAGCATGTGAGATGTGTCCTGCAAAACTATTGTTCAGATTGGCCTAGACAAAGGTTTTTTGTCTTCACGAGAAGCTCGAGCCCTTAAAGTTCAGCACCCGATGCATTGTGTAGTATATACTTTGCCCAAAGTTCACAAGAACATTCAAGCTCCTCCGGGCCGCCCTATAGCAGCTGGCTGTGATTCTGTTTTAGAGCCTCTTTCTAATTTTCTGGATTTTTTCTTGAAGCCAGCTGTGTTAAGTTCTACATCGTTTTTGCAGGACACATCTCACATGGAGGCGCCAGCCATCTGGAATGGTGAGTGCATGCTGACGTCATTCATGATGTCAGTAAAATCGTGGCCTGCTCTACCATAGCATCAGGGCATCCCCCAGGCCCTCCGATGCCAGTTACATTGTTTTTTCTTTTCTTCTAATATCAATCATGTCAGCGGCAGCAGTATTTACCCCAGCAGTGATTCCACCATATATTCTGGCTCTCCAATGGCCGCTCTCACTGAAGCTCCACACACAGGAGGAGAACACCGCTGGCAGCGATAGAGATTTTTAGCTCAGCTGACTGCTGCCAGTCAGGTGATTCCTCCCACACAAGTCTCTGGTAGCCCCCAACGCTGCACGGCTCCCTCCAAGTCGCTCAACCTCCTCTCCACAATGGACAAGTATAAAAGAAAAACGATCGTCTGAGGCATGGCAATCCAACTCCCATCTTTAGGCTCCTCCCTCTCCACTTCTGAATCACTCTTGGCCCGATGCTAAGCCCACCCTCTCTCTCTCCTTACTCACTGCCCCCCCCCGGACCAATAGCGGCACGCATACAGACATTTCAAAGTGCGTATTTTCTTTGTATTAACAACCTGCTTTTCAGTTGATATGGATAATTTGGAATTCTTTAGCTCAGGTGATTGTTTACTTAAAGGCAATGGACTACTTTTGCTTTTATTGGAACCTTTCTGTTGGGATGCCTAACTATCTTGTTTCATGTGATTCCTTCAAAGATACATTCCTCTGAACCATGCACTGCTGAGTGACTGTCTGCTTTCCCCCTTGTTCTAGATAAAAGCTGCTCTAGCTTGTTCTAGTTTAGAGGACCTGGGCATTGGGTGTTGGTCTTGTGAGAGACAGGGTTGGAGACTTGGAGCTGCCTGTTAGCACAGGAAGTAGAGGCCATCACTGTGGTGGGATGTTGGGAATAGTTAGGAAGGATGTGGAAGGCAATGCTAGTGGTGATACTGGTGAGAGGGTTTGATGGAGTCAGGTGGAGGAAATGGGGCAAGGAGGGCTAATATAGGGTTTCATAGTGGACAAATCTCAACTGGGCAGATTGGATGGGACATTTTGGTTTTTATTTTCTGTCATTTACTATTTTTCTATCAGAGAATCGTTATCTGATTTTGATAATACAACCATCGAAGATTCAGAAAAAGTTCCCCCATCTGCCCAATAACAATTCTTGATACTGTTGCTTAGGTCTGGAGGCCAGAATAACATCAAAAGCCTTGAAAAAATCAACCAATGTCTGTTTTGTGTGCATTTAAAGGTTTAATAGCTATTAGTATCTCACTTTCACTTATAAGAGTGCTAAGTTATTCTTATCTATTTTGCTCAATTTTGAGCCAGCTAAAGAGGTGAAATATATCACACATTTCTTGAGTAATACTATTTACATCAGATATATACAGATTTGTATAGTAGCATTTAAATTGCTTTATAATCTCTGCATCACTAAACAAACATTTGTTTTCAGCAGCACAGGTGGTTAATTCTCCTTCTATTATATTTCCCTTTCAGATATTACAACAGGAAATGGCTGCATGAAATTTGTTTTGCAACCTTCCTGACTTACTATAGTATTATATTAGTGCTTTAGTTTCTGCTAGTGTCTTAATAAAGGATTGTTAATTGTAAATTTACGTTCACGTTGAGCTTCCACTTGATATATTGCTTTTTCTAAATAAGACGATTCTAAGTTCCACTGTTTACTTTTCCTTGCAGTATAACTAATTATTTTTCCCTTAAGGATGGCCATTAAAGCATCCTATTTTATCACCTAGGGAAGTGCACATGCCTCGTTAAAAAAAAAAAAAAAAAGTCCCATCATTTCTTTGAACTTATCTTCCAGCAAAGAATTGTTCAATCTCCAACTAAGGTTACTTTCACCCAATATTTTTTGCCAATCCAGAATAAAGGACATTCCTGTATGATCAGAGCTAATATATTATCATCCTTAGCATCTTTTAGAGAGGAAAGTAAGTTAGTAAGTTGTTGGTAGCAGAAAGTAATCAATCCAATCGAAAGATTGGTGAGGAAGAGAGAATGTACAAATCTTCAAAATCTCTCCTAAGTTCATCAATTTTTTTTTTTTTAGCATTTCTCTAAACACTGCAGACAGAGAATGTCGCCTCTACTTTTATTACACATTACCAGTAGGAGGAAACCTGTGCGGTGACAACTCTTCTTTCATCTCTTGTGTCATTTCCCTGTTCATTTGAAATGCTTCTTTAAGATATTGGAGCTTAGTCATAACTGGATCCAAAAGGTCTTGAAATTATTTTGGAGTTGCCATCTCAGGCAGACAGAAGACCTTATTTTGACCTTGTCACGCTGGCAGTGAAAGCAGTTCTAATTTTGTTTAGTGAGTAGACATATTCACAAATGCTTTCATGATTTTCTTCCAGGTCACCATCCCAGAATCTTTTTGAACTTGCTTTATTTTCCCTATTTGCAAAAAGTGGACGGTGGAAACCACTACAGAACCCAACCCGATTTTTATATAGAAAATTACCACCGGTAGCAATCGAGAAAAAATACAGTGTGGTTGGTATTCAGAGTAGATTTTTAATATTTCTATCATAGAGCAAAAATAAATTAAAAATATAAGGTAACATGGGGCAGATTGTTTAATACATTCGGTATAGTAATATAGAATAAAAGTAGAAATTGATCCATACATAGGCGGGCGGATTTTAAAAGCCCTGCTCGTGTAAATCCGCCCGGATTTACACGAACAGGGCCTTGCGCGCCGGCGCGCCTATTTTCCATAGACCGCCGGCGCGCGCAGAACCCCGGGACTCGCGTAAGTCCCGGGGTTTCTGAAAAGTGGCGTGTCGGGGGCGTCGCCAAGTGACGCCGCATTTGGGGGCATGGCACGGCGTTTGGGGGGTGGGCCCGGGGCGTGGCGCCAGCCCGGGGGCGTTCCGGAGGCGTGGCCGCGCCCTCCGGAACAGCCCCCGGGTCGGGTCTCAGTGCACCAGCAGCCCGATGGCGTGCGCGTATTTACATCTGCCTCCGGCAGGCGTAAATCCATGGATAAAGGTAAGGGGGGGGGGTTTAGTTAGGGGCCGGGGGGGGGGGTGGGTTAGGTAGGGGAAGGGAGGGGAAGGTGAGGGGAGGGCGAAAGAAAGTTCCCTCCGAGGCCGCTCCAATTTCAGAGCGGCCTCGGAGGGAACGGAGGCAGGCTGCGCGGCTCGGCGCGTGCCGGCTGCCCAAAATCGGCAGCCTTGCGCACGCCGATGCAGGATTTTATAAGATACGCGCGGCTACGCGTGTATCTTATAAAATCCAGTGTACTTTTGTTTGCCCCAGGGAGTATGGAGTGTAGTATATGATTAGCTTAAGGTCCCCTGCAATTTATGGGTGATTCCTTTCTGCTTTTAAGCAGTGTGTGATATTTATTTATTGATGCTTTTTTATATAGCGTCATTCAAGAGATAGATCACAACGGTTTACATATATAGCATTGAATTACATTGTAAACAAGGTAATAGTAATTTCTAAGCATTAATATAAATGTATAAATAACAATTATAAGAAAATTAGTAATACTTCAACAAAGGATTAGAAATTCCATGGAATGATTCAAATAGGAGTTGTAAAAATTCATAATGAATTAAGACGAGAAAAGGGTATGATCTGTCTCTTGACTATACAAATTTGAAGATATTTTATCAATGAATAATTTCAAGTTAGTTCATAGGCTTTTTTGAAGAGCCAGGTTTTAAGATCTTGTTTGAATTTCTTTTATTTTGGTTGAAAGTCTTAGCGGGCTAGGTAAAGATTTCCAAAGTTTAAGACCAGCAATAGTAAACATACATTCTCTAACTTGTATTAAGTGGTAATATTATTAGGAGGAACTGAGAGAATGTTTTTAGATCTTAGGCCTGGATTTTCTAAGGTCACAGACCTTAGAAAATCCGGCGGTAACAGGGGGGGGGGGGGGCGAAACGGGGGGCGGGCCTGCGAAAGCTGGCAGCCATCGCACCATTGCAGTGCGCTGGCTGCCAGCTTTTGCACTGCACAATTACACCATAAAAGGTATAGTTATTCTGTGCACATGTTATAAAATCCACGGTCGGTGCGTGCAAGTGGGTGCACACTTGTGCACCTTGCATGCGCCGAGCCCTAGGGGAGCCTGATGGCTTTCCCCATTCCCTCCGCTCCCCCCCCCCCCACCTTCCCCTCCCTTCCCCTATCTAACCCACCCCTCAGCCCTACCTAAATCCCCCCCACCTTTATTTCAGGATTTACGCCTGCCTCAAATAAAACTCAAATAAATACCATGAACTAATTAACAAAGCAAAAAAACAGTATTACACAAACCAAATACATGATGTTATCTTCAATTCTAAACTACTCTTCGAAACAGTACAAAACCTAATTAAAGACCCATCTTCAACTGCATCTAACTCCTATGACTTTACAAAAGAATCTTGTAATGAATATGCAAACTTCTTATTACACAAAATAAACACTCTCAAATCTAAATTCCAAACCAACAATCAAATTAACAAACTTGAAAATAAAATTACTCAACCAGTATAGACATCTTTCGGCACTGTATCCAAACTTGAAGTAAACCAATTAATCAACAAGATGAATCCTACAACCTACCCTCTTGATCCAATCCCTGCTAATAATACCCTTAAAAAGGTTAATACCTTAATAACATCAATAATAACAAAAATTGTAAACCAATCATTGTCACAAGGAAAAGTTCCTAAGCTGACTAAGCAAGCCATTGCTAAACCTACTTTAAAAAATACAGCTCGTAGAACTGATGACTGGGATAATTACAGACCTATCTCAAACTTACGTTTCATCGCTAAAATTCTAGAAGAGGTTACATTAAATCAATTAGAAAACTTCCTTGATGAAAACAAAATCCTATACCCAAACCAATTTGGCTTCAGGAAAAACTGTTCAACCAAAAAACTACTAATTTCTTTAACTGATAACATTTTAAAAAGCTTTGATAATAATGAATCTTATCTTCTAATTCTCCTTGACCTAAAAGCTGCATTTGACACAGTCAACCATGAAAATTGGAATTGGTGGAAAAGTTTTCAACTGGTTCTCTTCCTTCCTAGAAAATAGATCCTTCCAAGTCAAATTGGGCAATCAAATCTCAGACCTCTTTAATATTGACACAGGAGTTCCTCAAGGCTCAGCACTGTCAGCAACTTTGTTTAACATCTATCTCCTTCCAATCTGCACTCTATTAGCAAATCTAAACACCAAATTCTTCATATATGCTGATGATATACAATTCTACATTCCTTTTGAAAAAAAAACCTTTGAAAGAATGACAGCAATACTAACAAAATGTATGAAATCTATACAAAAAGAAAGAGTTCTACTGAAATTGACTCTCAACATTAATAAAACTGAAATAATTTGGCTAAGAAAAGAAAACTTATCTCAAAAATCTCCTGTTCTAAACAGAAATTTCCAAAATTTCACTTTCAGATGAAATACGTGATCTAGGAATCCAAATTGATGAAAATATTAACATGAAAAAACACATAATGAAGATAATCAAATCAGGGTACGCTAAACTCTATACTGCCTAAAACCTTTGGGGCAGATTTTCAAAGGGTTACGCGCATAAGTTACGAGCGTAACCCTGAAAACCTGCTCCTGCACGCGCCGAGCCTATTTTCGATAGACTCGGCGACGTGCACAAGCCCTGGGATGCATGTATGTCCCGGGGCTTTGAAAAAGGGGCAGGAAGGAGGCGGGCCATGGGCGGGGCACCGGTCTGGGTGTGGTCCCAAGGCCTCCGGCACAGCGGCTGTGCTGGGGGATGGCGCGCCGGCAGCTGGTCGTGCATGCCAGCAGCTGGCTGGCATGCACAAGTTACGCCTGCCATCTTTACTCATCAGCCCCTATAGTATAGTATAGGCCCTATAGTATACGTGCCATTGGCCGGCCCCTGTCACATGGTAGGAGCACTGGATGGCCGGCGCCATCTTTAAAGATGGCGCCGGCCATCTTTACTCATCAGCCCCTATTATACTATAGTTATTTTGTGCGCATGTTATAAAATCCCTGTCACATGGTAAGGGCAAAGGGGCATCGGCGCCATTTTATTTTAGAACAGCTGATGCCTGGGAACAGGAAATCTGTCCCCGAGGCCCCCCTGGATCTCTCCTCTCCCCGAGGCCCCCCTGGATCTCTCCCCGAGGCCCCCCGGACCACCAGGTAATTTTAAAAGGTTTTGGGGGGGTCGTAAGGGTGGGGTCGATTTAAAGGGTCGGGTGGGGTTTTTTTTTTTAGCGGCGCGGGCCTCCCTAAAAAAAAAGGGTCGGGAGGGTCGATTTAAAGGGTCGGTAGGGTTGTTTTTTTTATCGGGCCATCGGCGCCATTTTAATTAGTGGCAGCCAAAATGGCGCCGATGGCCCGAGAGCGGGAGATCGCGCCAGGACCCCCCCCCACTGGACCACCAGGTAATTTAACATTTTGGGGGTGTTCGGGAGGGTGGGGGAGGGTAAGGAATTGGTTTTAAAGGGTCGGGGTGGGTTTAGGGGTTGTTTTGGTGTGCCGGTTTTCCCGCCCTCCCCCAAATAATTCCCGTGCCCTATTTAACGATACAATACAAATGCCCCTGACGATAAATCAGGGGCATTTGTATTGTATCGTGCACTCTAACGATTTAGGACGATTTTAAAAATATCTGACGATAATTTTAATCGTTCAAAAACGATTCACATCCCTAATAATTTGTTTTTGATGTGTTCTTCAATAATTTCAGGATCTATTTTTTTTCCAGTATTTGGGGGTTATGCAATTATTTGGTAAAAGTTGTTGTGAGGTTTGAAGAGTAATATCAGCTTTAATCAGTTGGTGGTCTGACCATGGTAAAGTTTTAAGAGATAATGAAATTTGGCATTTATTTTGATTTGCAAATATTAAGTGGAGAATGTGGCCAGCTTTGTTTGTTGGTTTGGTTACAAATGGATTCCAGCCAATAGCTTCCATTGTGTTAGGGTTTGTGGAACCTTGCCCTGAGGTGGGGTTGGCTCTACCTGCGAGGTTGAGCCCCGCAGGTCCCCACCATCGGGAGGTGAGGCTGGCCGGGAGCAGAGGCAGATAGGAACTTCGCCAGTACCAGCCCTCGTTCCCCGCAGGTTGAGCCCTTGGGTGCCGGGGCCAGGTGGTTTTAGGTGGGCCTCTGAGTAGGTGGTCCCGAAGGACACAGGCGGTTGGAAGCAGGGAGTGTCAGAGAGGTATGATTCAGTCCAAGGTTGAGGAATCCTCAAGGACAGAGAGAGAGAAGGCCTCAAGTAATGAGATGCTACCACAGTTCCGGAAACAGTAGAGCAGGACCACGTGAGGCAGGCCCCATGGGAAGGAAGTGCAGAAGCAGAGGCCTGAGTAATAGTAGGTTGAAGAAGGCTCTGAATATGCAGTGACAGGTTCTAGTGAGGTAGAAGCACTGAGGCACTGCCTGAGGGGTGGCAGAGCAGTAGCAAGAACTTGTGAACTAGAAGCGCTAAGAGATACCCTGAGGAGCGGGGACACAGAGACACAGTCCTGTAATGTAGAAGTGCTGAGCGAGATCTTGAGTGGGGGCGTAGAGACAGTGTCTCATGACGTAGAAGCCCTGACCCAGGCCCCGAGGGGCAGAAGCGCCAAGGTCTTGCATGCAACAGCTTTGAGCCAGGTCCCGAGGAGCGAGAGCGCTGAAGCAGATCCCAGATATAAAAGCACTGAGGCAGGCCCTGAGGCATGGGAGCACAGAGGCAGGGTCCCAGATGTAGAAGCGCCTAGCCAGGCCCCAAAGAGCGGGATGCCGCGGCAGGGTCCCAGATGTAGAAGCGCTGAGCCAGAACCCCGAGGAGCAGGGTGCTGAGGCAGGGCCCTAGATTTAGAAGCACTGAGCCAGAACCCAGAGGAGCAGGGCACTGAGGCAGGGTCCCAGATGTAGAAGCATTGAAGCAGGACCCGAGGAGTGAGAGTGCAGAGTCAGGAATCTGACAAGCAGAGTAGGGATCCATAGAATAGGAACAACAGGTCCGGAGAATTGAAGCAAGCACTAGCTAGGAACCAGGGAACTCGTTGCGAAGTCAGTTAGTGGTGGATGGAGGTAGTCCTTAAATATCCCGGGCCAGTGATGTCATCAGACATGAGCCTATAGTTCCCGCCATTGGCCCTTTAAAGGGAGGACAGATGGCGCGCGCGCGCGCGCGCCTAGGAAGGCCCTGGGTCAGAACGCTGGTCGGCAGCATCCCAGCCACCATGTGGAGCACAGGGAGCCAGGAGGAATGCGGTGGCAGTGACTGGCTGTGGCCGCGAGAGTACTGGGAGTAAAGGGCCAAGCATGACATGAGGTGAGTTGAGCCGGCCGCTGGTGGCCGCGGTCGGTGGGTGTAACATATTGTATCTATGAAGATTTCACATGCAACCTCCATGAATTATCAACATGGAGGTTGAAGTCAACTAAAATTATTGTTGATTCAGTATTTGGGAATGATTTAGTAAAGAGTTCAATTAAAGATAAACAGTCTTTTTGTAAGGTTCCAGGTGGCCTGTATGTCAGACCGATGTTTATTTTTTGTAATTTAAGTATTGCTACTTCATTAGGAGGATTTAATTCTACTTTATAAGGTTTAAGTTTTTGTTTGAAAATTAATAGTAGACCTCTTCCTCTTCTTTTGAGTCTTGGAAAATGAAGAATCTCGTAGTTTGGATTGTCAATTTGGTTTAAGAGAACATTTGTCA
This sequence comes from Rhinatrema bivittatum, assembly GCF_901001135.1. NCBI lineage: Eukaryota > Metazoa > Chordata > Amphibia > Gymnophiona > Rhinatrematidae > Rhinatrema > Rhinatrema bivittatum. Next base: position 702,644,966 of record NC_042615.1, on the reverse strand, counting down.
TATTCTTTCAGCCATGTTTCTGTGATGCAAAATATAGAAGGGTTTAGTTCTTCTAGGAGATCATTTATGAGAGGGATTTTTTTTTGTTAGGGATTGAACGTTGAGTAGAAGTAGTGTTAGCATGAGTCTTGGGTAGAATTCACTTTTGTTGATAATATTTGTATTTCTTTCATTTCTTCTGGAGGTATTTTGTTTTCTATTTTGAGGTCTGTAGTTTATTTTGCTAGGGATTTTTTTCCAGTTGTAGATGTAGAAGACATTAATTTTAATTTAGAGGATTTAAGTTTGAAGGATAGGTTCTGTAGTAGTGTAGTTTCAGTAATGAAGATATTATAATAGCTGACCTGGAATTGTTGAAGCAGAAGAGATTTTTATAGTAGTCAGAATAGAGAGTGTTTTCTTTTCCTTGTGGTAGTGTTTCTTATCAAATTTAGAGTTGGTGATAGTAATATGATATGATATGATATAATATGAATACTCCACTGCTCCTTTCTTCCTCTAGACAAAGTAAGAATTATTAGTAAATTGTATTATAAAGGAAAATAAAGCAGTTTTTATTGGTTACACAATACAGTACATATTATGGTACTATGCCAATAAAGAGATCAATTTCCGTAAAACTGTAGAATAGATAACTAATCTGCCTGTTATCAGGAATATTCAGTGGGCTAAAAATTGCACTAAATATCCCCAGATAAAGGTATCTGACTGTCTTTATATAACTTTAAATCTAACTAGCTAGCTTTGAATATCATTGGTTAGGTTTAAAGTTATCCAGCTGAAGGTAGAGGGATAACTTTAGGCTTAAGCACTGACACCAATCAAAAAAAGTCTGGTCTGATGGCCATGGCCCCTTTCTCTCCCCCAAGTGGATTTCAATATTGGGCCAGTGGGCCTCTACCCCATATCCCCCCAAGCTTCCCATTATGTTAAAAAAAAAAAGTGTCCAGAAAAAAAAAGACCCAAGGAGGCAGATCAGCTTCCCCTCCACCATTTATGATTTAATTACTGCACCATAGACGGGTGTCTGACCTCATTGCATCCCCTCAAGGCAACCCTATCCCTACCTCCTGTCTAGCACTTCTAAACGTGAAAGGCCACCAGGGCTGAGGTACAAGTATACTGCATCCAGCGGTATCAGCTTTTACCTCAACAGCAACACCGGTAGCATAAGCTACTGGCATTGCTGTAAGACTGCTATTGCTTCCACTATCAGTCCACTTGAATGCACAGAAATAAAGGCTGAAAATTGAAATAAAAGAAACTGACAGTTGCTGCTACCTTCACAGTTCTAGCTTCCATTCTTCACAAACAAAAAAGTCCATCATACACAGCCAAGCCACATAGTAGCCCTGTGTTTACTCTGATCCTTCAGGCTACAACTACAAAATGATTTCCAGGAAGACTGCTTATTCACTTAAAACATCCAGAACAGATCTTCTGCAATGCAAAGAAAGGAAAACAATGGAACAAGTACCTCTTGTAGTTGCACATAACCCCGAGCTTGAAAAATCATAAAAGCCACTACTCATGGAGGATGAATCACTGGAAGAAATGGTCCTTGTTCCATTGGTATTGGCTTTCAGGTAACCACCTAATCTGAAACAAAAATTATTAAAAAGTAATGTTTTAATAGAAGAAAATGGAATTTATCCCTGCAATGTACCACGATGAAAAATATGTCAATATATATCACAGGATACCACAATCACCCACATGAGGAAACATTCAACATACTATTACTACTACTACTTCTAGTACTATTCATCATGTTTAAAGTGCTACTATACATATGCAGTGTTCTGGATCCATAGGAGGGAGTGCTAGGGGGCGCTCCCGATCCCAGGGAGAAGTGTCCTCTTGCACCTCGGCGAACCAGGAGAGGAGCTCAAAAGAAGCGCCGAGGCAGTTGAGACGAAGGCTGAGCAGACCAGGAGCCCAGGCCCCTGCCAACCTGCACAGCCCCAGTGAGGCCAACCACGCAAGGTTGGTCTCTGAGTACCCAGCGGCAGGTCCAAGCCCTTTTGGACCTGCCGCTGGGTAACGGCAGAGGTGGCAGGCCGGACAGGAGACAAGGGCGGACAAAGCCTCTGGAGCATGGAGAATCATACAAGGAACTTGGAACGAGGAGACTCAGATGAGGAACTTGGAACGTGGAGACTCAGACGAGGAACTTGGAACGTGGAAATTCAGACACAGGTGAGCAAGGTCCCTCAGGCTCCATACACAGTCCAGCCAGGCTGGTCGCAGAACACACTGTCCCCTACGTGCCCTATGCAGCTGGTCGGCTGGTCGCGGACCACGAGGGGAGCAGGACGAGCTCTGGACAACAAACATAGGTCAGGAAAAAAGCAACCCCTTGGATCCTCTGGAGTCGGAACAGGATACAAACTCAGAATTAAAACACAGAACTTGGAACCCAGAACTCGGAATTTAAAAACAAAGAACCTCCGGAGGCATGGGTTACTCAGGACCTGGAACATCAGGACTTGGAACATCAGGACTGGGTCACGGAACATCAAGACTTGGATCACGGAACATCAGGACTGGATCATCAGGACTTGGAACATCAGGATTGGATCACAGAACATAAGGACTGGCTCATCAGGACTGGAACATGGAACATCAGGACTGAAACACGGAACATCAGCAGAGACCAGGAACAACACGACGAGGGATCCCACGAAGAACAAGGAAGCCAAGCAGGAGCAGGAGCAGAGAAGTCCTAGAGAGGACTAGCCCCTTGCGAAGGCAAATATGGAATGAACTCAGAGCCCTTTTATAGGGCAGAAGAGAAGGAGACGCCCAGGGAGAAGTCCAGGTGGGGCCCGGGGCATATCCGGCCACAGGCCCTTTAAATCTTGAAAGAAGACGCTGCCTCGCCCCTTAGGGGAAGCAGGAAACAGGAAGCAGGACCCTGGATAGAGGCATCCCTGCTACTGGCGCTGAGGAGCAGGGCTAGGCCAAGGAACAGGCCCCCTTGGAGGAGGCGGCTCTCCCTGCCACGGAAGGCAGGCTGAGGAGCGGCTCCAGCCGCAGGGGAGGCTAGGGACTGCGGCCTCTGGGCCGCAAAGCAGAGGTGACGACGGCGAGGCTCCAACCGCATTGAAGCACAACGGCAGGGCCGCCGTGCAGGAAAAGGACACTGGTGGTCTCCGAACCTCGTAGAAATGGCGAACGCCGGCAGCAAGATGGCGGCCTCCAGGCCGCAGAGGTAAGTGCCTGCTTGCAGCTAGGCCCGCGAGCAGGAGTGCAACATGCAGCGCTATACAGACACACATAAGAGACAGTCCCTGCTCAAAGGAGCTTACAATCTACTCAAGACAAACATACAGAGAATTATAGATTACTAAGGGGATCCAACTCATGCTCAATCAATGCAGAAAATGTGAAGAAGCATGCCACATTGGTGAGGCAGGCCTGACATTAAAGATGAGTCAATTCACACAGAAACAAGATCAAATACCACAAGGAAGACTGAGGTGATATCTCTGTGAGGGAGTGCTTTTCAGAGCTAGACCACTGCATCAATGACCTTATGATCAGGAAAATTAAAAGAAAAATTAAAACAATTCAAGAGTACAGGATTTTTAAGTCAAAATGGTCAGCCTCTTTGGAACTGACAAGAAAGTACTCAAAGAACAAGGTTTCTTATCACATCATCAGTCATAAAATTATGCTGCCTGTCATTTTCTGGGTATCAATTAAATCCTCTTCAGCCTTTCCCCCTATCATTGGAATGTCTTCTATGATTCATCTATATTTCCTGATAATGTATCAGGGTTGACAGGGCTAGAACCTGCAACTCTAGGAATTTGAAGTAATGAACCTGCCACAGAGCCTCAGATGCAACTGCCTTACCAAAGAACTCTAATATTGTTATCCTCTATACCAGTGGTTCTGAACCGGTGTGTCGCCAAGCACCGGCAGGTGTGTCGCGCACTGCCTGGTCTCCCGCTCTTCCCTCCCTTTCCTCATCCCAGCGAGATGCACACGGTTCTTCAACGAACCCTGTTGCTGTTACTGCCCGTGCTATCAGCACTTTCAAGGCCAGAGTGGAATGGCAGCAGTGTTTGTGTAAACTGGTAACAGCAGCATGGCCTTTTCTTCTTCCCACCCCTGCGGCCCGGAAGAGGAAGTGATGTTTACTAGGCACGTGGGAAGAAGAAAGGGCCATGCTGCTGCAGAAATCATGTCCCAAGGCTCCCAAGAGTTCCCTCCAGCCCCTCAGTGGTAAGAAGGCAGCAATCAGCTGTTTCTCTGTGCTGCGATCAGTACAGTCAGCTGAGAATGTGTCCGTGGCAATTTCCTGCCGTGCAGCTGAATGGGAAATCCATCGATTAGCTGCCTCGGGTCTTTGGCATTTAACTTTTTTTTTTTAATGGCCTCTGCTCCAGACCTACGGATCCCGCTGATGTCAGCAGGATTGTAGCCTAAATTGTAAGGCACCCCCCCACCCGATGCCTTCTGCATCTCCCCTCTCTCCTTGTGGTGGCACTAGGCTGAGACTCATGTCAGCTCCAGCCCTTCCCCTCGGGAACACTTCCTGCCTCTCCTCAGCCTGCAAGCAACTGGCTCCTACCGATCAAAATGCAGCCTCTTCATACCATGGGGAGCCTATCATTGGCTTCCCGAGGCTCTGCACATCCACAGCCTACAACTGTTATTCTCAGCCCCTCCTCCCTGCACCCTCTGTACCACGGGAACTTCCCCTGGCTCCTGCAGCTAGAATCGCGGCCTTTCTGCTCTTGGCCACTCACCTGTGCAACCAACAATAACCCACAGAGAGAGATGGTCACTGACTCCTGCAGCCCTTGCACATGATGGCTACTCGATGGATTTCCCAAACAGCCACATGGCAGGAAATCACCGCGGCCACATTCTCAGCTGACTACTCTGTGCTGCGATGATCACAGCACAGGCAAACAGCTGAGTGCTGTCTTCTTACGCTGCGGGGCCGAGGGAGTCACTCCTGCTGCAGTTCTCAGCCTGTCATGACTGCTTTAATAGCAGAATACTGGCTGCCTTGTGCTATAGCTGCCATGTGGGGTGGGGGTGAGTGAGACAGAGTGAGCCAGCATGTGTGTAAGTATGTGCGAGAATATGTGTGATTGAGACTGTGTGTGTAAGAGAGAGAAAAATGTGTGAAAGCAAGAGACTGGTCAGGGAGGTGACTGGTGTGTGTGAGAGAAAGAGATTGGTCAGGGGTGTGACTGGTATGTGAGTGAAAGAGATCGGTCAGGGGTGTGACTGCTATGTGAGTGAGAGAAAGAGATTGGTCAGGGAGGTGACGTGTGTGTGTATGTGTGAGAGAGAGATTGGTCAGGGAGGTGACTGGTGTGTGTGTGTGTGTGAGAGAGAAAGATTGGTCAGGGAGGTGAATGGTGTGTGTGTGTGTGTGTGTGTGAGTGAAAGATTGGTTAGGGAAGTGACTGGTGTGTGTGAGTGTGTGTGTGAGTGAAAGATTGGTCAGGGAGGTGACTTTGTGTGTGTATGACAGAAAGATGACTGGTATGTGACAGAAAGTGTGTATGTGTGTGTGTGTGTGTGTGAGACCGACTAGTCATGGACCCTAAAGAAGAGGAGCGTCAGAACAGAGCTTCAGCAGCCATTGCTGCTTCTAGTGTGTGCTAAGGCCTACAAGGGAAAGGAGTAGGAGAGTTGCCAGAGAGGGTAAGTAAAGGTGGCTTTTTAAGTTTATCTTTCTTGATTGACTGCCATTTTAATTCTGGGGTATTATGCAATGTGTCTGCTGTTTGAAATATTTTATTGGTGTTTAGGGAATTTTTAATAATTTTGTAAGTTTTTAATGATCGGATGTTATTCTATTTATCAGCTGTTTTATATTTATTATTCTAGGTTTAGAATTATTATTTTATATTACTTGAGAAATGTAAAATAGAAATGTGGAAACAAAAACTGAACTGGAAACAGCAAGAAGCCAGACTGAGTGTATGCTGTGCAACAATGGGAAAACCAAAATCATTAACTTGATAGTCACTTTATTCTGTATTTGGTGAGGGTCTATCTGTGTTCTGCGTGTGTCACCCAGGTAAAGGTATTCTGCAAGCTTGTAGTTTCTGTGTAGGGATCTATAGCAGCTTGGCTTCTTCTGTTTCCTCATAAGAGGTGTATTGGTGTTTAGGGCCTGGTTAAATATTTGTAGTGTTGCCTTTTCATAGGTAGGGTTGTTACTGTTGAATGAGTTCTATAATGCAGGTGTAACTCTTGGTGCATTAGTTTGTGCACATTATTGCAGATCCTGGGAGTCTTAGGTGCTATATTTCTGTTTCCATTTCTTCAGTTTTGCACTGCATGCAGAGTGGCTTTTTTGGATCTCCATTCCAGTTTGTCTCCATATTTGTAATTTGTGGTCTTTCTGTACTTGGTGAAGGTCAATTCTATGTGTGTGAGCGATGTGACGTATTTTACTAGCATGTAGGCATTTGTATCAATATTATTTGTTGTGTTTTCTCAAAAGGACATGTATTGGTGGTAAATTAATGTTTTTTCATAAGGAGGGCTATTGCGCATAAAGGTATATGTAAACCTTTAAGTTATATGTAAACCGATGTGATATGTAAATCGAACACCGGTATATAAAAACAAATACATAAATAAATAAATAAAAACTGTTTATGTTGCTGTTACTGAGATGACACCAGAAATATCTTTTTTGCATGGTAAATTGAAAGGGGAATGTCCTAGTTCTGTTCTGCACCCATTGTTAGGGGGTCAGGGTAGATCCCATAGATACAGAGTATATGTTTACATTTAGCCCCGTGATGGTCATGTGTTCAGTGTGCCACGCATGTGAGAACTAGGGATGTGAATCGGGCTTCGGACATTTGAAAATATCGGACGATATTTTCAAAATCGTCAGAAATCGGGGGCTCCCCCAAAACGATAGGAAAACCCCATGATATTGATCGTGGGGGTTCTCTTATTGTTTTGGGGGAGGGCGGGAAAAACGGCACACACAAATATCCCCTAAACCCACCCGACCCTTTAAAACTAATCCCTTAGCTTCCCCCACCCTCCCGACCCCCCCAAAAACGTTTTACAGGTACCTGGTAGTCCAGTGGGGGTCCCTGGAGTGATCTCCCGCTCTCAGGCCGTCGGCTGCCACTAATCAAAATGGCGCCGATGGCCCTTTGCCCTTACCATGTGACAGGGTATCCGTGCCATTGGCCGGACCCTGTCACATGGTAGGAGCACTGGATGGCTGGCGCCATCTTGTGCTCCTACCATGTGACAGGGGATGACCAATGGCACTGGTAGCCCCTGTGACATAGTAAGGGCAAAGGCAATTGGAGGAGTCTTAAAAATCCAAGAGATTTTATGAAAAGCTTTTAAGAATTTCTAGCCCCTACCTTTCAGCAAAAGGTGGTCCTGCCCAGTTAATAGTCTTTTTGAGAACCATATAAACTGTTTCTAGAAAAGATGAACAGTTTGAGAAAAACGCAGTGTGGGTTCCTTAAAACTGAGATAAGAGGCATCACTTCTACTTTTCCATACCCAGGTCTTAATCCATAAGGTCCAAAGGGCCCGTTAACAAAAACAGCAGGAACAGCAACATCCTGCCTCTTCAGAATCTAACTGAAAATCCCACAGAATCCCACAGCATATAACCTCACAAAGAGACCAGTTGAAATAATCGGGTCATTTATTTAGCTTATACCTTTATAATCATATATATTATATTCAATCATGTTAGAACCTTATAACCATGCTATTTATTTATTAGGTATTATTTATTAACTGTCAGCAATATATACTAATTCGTTAATTTAATTAATATGTTCAATGTTTATGTTCAATGTCCAATGTTCAATGTTAATTAATATGTTCAATGTTCAATGTAAACCGCTAAATGAAGCGATAGTTCTTGTTTCTTGTAAACCGGGGTGATATGTATTTTATACAGGAACCTCCGGTATATAAACCCTATAAATAAATAAATAAATAAATAAATAAATAAAAATCCACACCTTCTCTAGATGTCTCCCTCTTTTTTACCAGGAAGAAGCAACCAACACAGCAGCCCACATGGAGGAGCTATTATCCACGTGGAATACTTTGTTTCTACCAACACAGATTGTATTATCTTCTTAGTAGAGACCCAATAGAGCTCTCTACACTTGCACTTGCGGTATCTACAGTTTAGAAACATAGAAACATGATGGCAGAAAAGACCATATGGCCCATCCAGTCTGCGCATAACATGACAGCTTCAGTATCTCTTCTTGCTTTGGTGAAGCCTGCATCAGCTACCTTTTCAACTCCAGTTCCTGTCCTTGTACTGATAAAGTTAACACCAGATGTATTTACTAGAGATGTGAATCGTGTGATCGATCGTCTTAACGATCGATTTCGGCTGGGGGGTGGAGGGAATCTTATCGTCGTGGTTTTGTTTTTTAAAATATCGTGTAAATCGGGGGAGGGCGGGAAAACCGGCACACTAAAACATCCCTAAAACCCACCCCGACCCTTTAAAATAAATCCCCCACCCTCCCGAACCCCCCCAAAATGCCTTAAATTACCTGGGGTCCAGAGGGAGGGTCCCGGTGTGATCTTTTACTCTCTGACCTCCGGTGCGTTGTAGAAATGGCGCCGGCGCTACCTTTGCCCTGTCATATGACAGCAGGGCAAAGGTAGCGCCGGCGCCATTTTGTTTTTTTGTCCCCCGACGTCAGGAGCGTAGGAGATCGCTCCCCGGACCCCCGCTGGACCCCCAGGGACTTTTGGCCAGCTTGGGGGGGGCCTCCTGACCCCCACAAGACTTGCCAAAAGTCCAGCGGGGGTCTGGCAACGACCTCCTAAACTCGAATCGTTTTGCCGTACAGCAAAATGGCGCCGACCATGCCATACGGTCGGCGCCATTTTGCTGTACGGCAAAACGATTCGAGTTTAGGAGGTCGTTCCCGGACCCCCGCTAGACTTTTGGCAAGTCTTGTGGGGGTCAGGAGGCCCCCCCAAGCTGGCCAAAAGTCCCTGGGGGTCCAGCGGGGGTCCGGGAGCGATCTCCTGGACGCGTGACGTCGGGAGCTAGGAATCAAAATGGCGCCGGCGCTACCTTTGCCCTGTCACATGATAAGGGCAAAGGGCCACCGGCGCCATTTCTCTTCACAGCAGCCGTGGGCAGAGAGCGGGACATCGCGCCGGGATCATCGCGCCGGGACCCCAGGTCATTTAAAACATTTTGGGGGTGTTCGGGAGGGTGGGGGTTTGTTTTAAAGGTTCAGGGTGGGTGTTAGGGTTTTTTTGGTGTGCCGGTTTTCCCACCCCCTATTTAACGATACAATACAAATGCCCCTGACGATAAATCGTGGGCATTTGTATTGTATCGTGCACTCTAACGATTTTGGACGATTTTAAAATTATCTGACGATAATTTTAATTGTTCAAAAACGATTCACATCCCTAGTATTTACAGTTCCAGTCCCATTTTCTGGATTGGTGAGGTCAGCACTTGCTTCCTACACAGCTGCAGCTCCAGTTCCTGCATTCATGAGTTCAGCTGTCTTTAGAGCTCCAGTGCCTGCTTCTGCATTAGTCAATCTAGGATCAAACTTCTATATATTTCCAATTGTCTCCAAAATTACAGCTGCTCCTGACTCCAGGCCAGGCCCTGATTCCAGCCTGGCTAAATCTGGCCCCATGTTTACTCTGAACTGTACCTCTCTGGGTTGGGTCCAGGATCCCAGAGGTCTTTGGGAGATGCCCAGAGGCCACCCATTAGAGTATTTGAACCTGTGGTCATGGGAGTTTCAGGCAGTGAACTTGACATGGAATTACAGAGGCTGCCTGATCTCCAGGGAGTCTAGTATCTTTATCCTCTATGCTATAGAGAGCTAGACATGTCTCTGTAGCAGTCCTTTTGGACCAGCATTGGTGGGGCCCAAAATTGATACCAATATATAAAATATTCTCAGAAGGCACACAGTTCAGCTCCAACCAACCTTTTCCTATCTGCTCTGCAGAAGCACTGTCTAGCCTCTGAGCCTGCCTAGTAATCTTGTTTCCCATGTTCCTGCTTTTCTATCTAGTTCATGTGCTCCTGGCCCCTGTCCAGCCAATGAGCTCCACCATTGTTCTTCAGTCTTGCCTTTTCAGGTACATTCTTTACCTCCTGGGTGGCCTCTGATTGCCCAGCCCTGATAGCCTTGACATGAAGTCATCTTTTGTTCATTCTGTTCTGACCCGAGGAAGAAAATATTAGCTCTCGAAAGCTAGTCCAATAAAAATGAATCAACATTTCTTTTATTTTTATTTGTCAATGTTCATTTCTGTGCATTCAAGTGACTAATTCGGAAGCCACACTATTTTATCAAAGTAGGTACAGACATGGATGTCTCTGATAAATACTGGCAGACTCAAACAGTTTGGATACTGTTTTATCCATCTAGATTCCAATACTTTTCAGTATTTTGCTGGGTTGGAACAGTTGAACCATGTTGATGCTCAGTGTTTGGGTGGATTCTTTCCTTCTAAGTGGTAGATACGAGAATATTGGGACAAGGCATGCAGTACTTGGAAATGTACCACATATTACACCATATGTACCAGTTATATCACATACACTAAGGGATAGATTTTAAAAGGTGCGTGCCGTGTGCACATGGACATGTGGATTTTATAACATGCGCACGCGTGCATGTGTGGGCGGCACACACGGGGGGGGGGGGGGGGGAGAATTTAGTAAATTACACGTGGTGATGCAATCGGGCCTTCTCCAGTTCCCTCCCAGTCCTCTCCAATTAAGGAGCAGGCTGGGAGGGAAGTTCCCTCCTCCCCTACCTAAACTCCCTCCCTCTTCCCTTCTCCTCCCCACCCCCTAAACCCTTCCTAGCAGCTTACATTTTTTTTGTTTTACTACTTACTGCTCCCCTAGAGCAGAAGTGGTTTGTGCGCGCCGGCCGACTGCCGGCGCGCACTTCCCTGGGATAACAACTAATAGCATGTATCAGCACTTATGTGCGAGGCTGGGCCCTTTTGAAAATGTGCGTGGCACGCGCAGGGCCCGGCCACACGTGTATGTCAATTTTTTCTCATGCGGCTGTTTTAAAATTCAGCCTTAAGCAAACTGAGCAAATTAATGCTGCCCAGTCACAAGTTGCAATTTTACCTACACATTTATTTTGAAGATGGCTGGTGTAGTGTTGCAAAATTTGCACCAAACCCAGCTGATAATCATAACCATTCATCCTGCATCTAAGAATGCAAGGGATAAACAGGGTGCAAATATCTGACACTTCAACTCATGGGCAAACATGGCTATAACCTCAGATTCAATAGAGTAGGACTTCAAATTATGGACGAAAAGTATTGGGAATAAACCGGTAGTAAAAATAACCCAGTGCTCTTCACCTTAAACAGGATATTATAGATGCTGCACAGCTAACAAATATCAGAGATGACCATCATACTAGGCTTCCTCGTAAGGGCTTTCGCCTATTCAACTCGGCCTTATAAATAATCATAGGTCATATTGTTGAAACTAATTTTTTAAATATTTTTTCTTATGCAATTAAAACTCGCAAAATCATAGGCTGTGTTCAGCCCAAAATCATATTATGCTTTGTGCAAATCCATCATGTGAAATTTCAACTTATCTTGAACACTTCGATATGTGAATGGAAATTGTCAGTCTTAAGCCATAACGATAATCGCAGTGCTGATGACCCGACACGGAGCCGTGTTTCGGACTGCTTTCACCATCTGCCAGTCCTTCTTCAAGGGTGATAATTCTGCGTCGGAACAATGATTTGCATTAAAATTGAGAGATTCATAGCTGGTCAATAAAAATTTGTAAGTGGACAATAGTTATAATAGAAACAGCCGTATGACAAGAAAGTACTTACACAGTTGTTGAACCTATTCAAAAATGGTGCTTCAGCGTTTTTTTAGGCATTTCCGGTATCTCCCGGAACCCCTGCTTTAAATAGAACCTTGACGTAATACAACTCCTCCTACCTGGCAATGACAAACACCACGCCCCTAAAATTAAATGAGCGTGTACCATTCAATGGAGGCATTAAGCCCGGCTGGGCTGACGGTGTTCAACCTAAAAATCCACTGCTGTTCTTTTGTATTAAGAACTTTATTGATGTTTCCTCCTCGGGGGTGATGGTGGATTTTTTCTAAAACTCTCCATCGCAACATATCAAATGAATGATGGAACTCCTTACAATGCATTACCACAGGAGCTGTCAGTTTTTCTGTAGTGATACAGCTGCGGTGTTCTATTAGCCGTGTGCGGATCATCCTTTTTGTTCTGCCTACATAGCAAAGTCTGCACGGGCATTCAATAAGATAGACTACATGAGTCGACCGACAATCAGTATAATGATGAGCAGTATGTAAATACCCTCTTGCCTCTGTCCAGGTTTCACCAGTAATAGCTTGATTACACATCGAGCATCCTGTACACGGCCAAGTGCCATGTGGTAAAATATCTTCTAATGGTTCTTGTAAAAACGAATGTGTCACTGTATCCCCAATATTACGTCCTCTACTATAGGCAATAATAGGGCTATTCTGAAACAGATCATTATATAATCGTAAAACAGACCAATGATGTTTAATCAAACGTGCAATAGAGGCAGCTCTGTCGGAGAAAGGAATTGTGCAGACCAAAGGGGAGGAATTATCATTGGTTTTATCCAGCAATAACCAACACCGTTGTGCGTTTGTGGCTCTTTTCCAAGCAGTCTTAATATATCGGATTGGGTATCCACGTTGTAAGAGCCTTATAGCTAATTGTTGTGCTTGTAACTGAAATTGCTCTCCAGTACTGCAAATTCGTTTTAACCTCAAAAACTGCCCTATTGGCAAATTTTTCAGCAGATGATGAGGATGGAAGCTAGAGAAATGCATCAGGGTATTACGTTCACAAGATTTACGAAAAATCGTAGTTGCCAACTTGTTAGCATTCTTAGAAATGTGAATATCCAAGAAGTCAATCTGCTCCTGATGAAATACCATAGTAAACTGTAGATTACTGTCCAGTGTATTAATCCAATTCAAAAATTGCATGAGTGTATGTTGGTTTCCGTGCCACAAAAAGAACACGTCATCAATGTATCTAGTCCAATGTGAAACGTTTTGGAATTCCACAGCATCATATAAACAAGACTCTTCAAACCGCGTCACGTAAAGATTTGCCAAACTGGGGGCCATAGTGGCCCCCATCGCAGTTCCGTGTATCTGCTTATACCACGTTTGTTGGAACATGAAAAAATTATGGCAGAGAGCTATCTCTGTCAACTGCATCAAAAATGTGGTAGGGATACAGTGTGGCCGTACTCTTTTGTTTAAAGTAGTCTCGATGATATTAAGAGCCGCCCGCTGGGGGATGCTGGTATACAATGCTTGGATGTCCATTGTGACTAATAAGGTGTCCTGCACATTATCCATTTCATCAAGTTTCACCAGCATATGTTTTGTATCTTTGCAAAAAGACTTAGATTGAGACACAAAAGGCTGTAACACTACATCAACAAATGTAGACAGAGGCTCCAGGAGGGAACCAATAGTGGTTACTATTGGACGTCCAGGGGGGTCCCCCATGTCTTTATGAATTTTGGGGACCATATAAATTGTAGAAGCCGTAGGATGTTCAACAACTAAATAACGCGCTTCTCTAGGGGTGAGACAGCCCAGATTTAGAAATTCGTTAACCAATGTCGTAATGTGTTCCTGCAATTCAACAGTAGGATCCCTGCTCAACACTTCATACTTGGTTGGATCTTGTATGTGTTGTAACACTTTTGAAACATAAGCTGTTTTACTTAAAACAACTACAGAGCCTCCTTTGTCGGCTTTTTTAATAATAATAGATTGTTCTTTTTTTAAAGACAACATTGCAGCAAATTCTCCTTTTGTAAGATTGAACCTGGGACCAATGTGGATTGATTCAATTTGAACTACATCTGACAGAACCAATTCCATATAGGTTTTGATATGTGGATCTATTGGGCCCGCTGGTAACCAATTAGATCGGGGATGAACTATAGAGCAATCAGCCTTCGGGGGATTAAGAGCAAAGAACAATATCAGCTGAAGTTTGCGAAAAAATCTGTACAATGCTATTCTAGTATAAAATGCATCATACCGATGATAAGGAATGAAAGTTAGACCTTTATGTAAAACTGATACTTGATCTTGAGTCAGCTGAATCCCAGACACATTTACGATGTTGTATTCCGATTCTGAGATCTGGTGAATGGTCTCTGTTCTAAATCTGGAGCCGTAGGTTGACGGGAATACCGAAAAAATCGTCGTTGTTGGGGGCGAAAAGATCGGTAAGTTCCTCTACCCCTGTAATTTTGTGTAGTACTGGCAACTGGAGGGACTTCCTCTTCTGAACCAGACGAATCTTCAGAAGAGCCGGCGAAGGCGACTTTTCGCGGTTGATTGGTTTGTGTGCGCCTCTGCCAGGGATAAATACCTCCAGAAACATAATCTTTCTTGTCTCTTTTCAACTTGCTGATTTTACTATTCTTTAATTCTATCTTAAATTTATCAATGGTGGTATTAAATTCATGTAATTTTGCATCATACTCTTCCAGTGTGGAATGTTGTTGTAAATATGATTGCATGATCTCACATTCCGGTCGAATAGTATCTGCAAGTTTGTTAGTAGACTCAATCAGGAGGAGCATAAGGTCTAATGCACATTTATTCAAAATGGCAATCCATCGCTGCACGAACTCTTCATTATCTGGGTATATTGAGGGTTCAAGGTTAATTCGGAGACCCCTAGGGATCCTTTCGGTCTTAATGTACTGCAACAATGTAGCAGAGTGTAACTCTGATCGAATAACCCGTTTTTTTAATTCTAAAAATTGTTCCCACGTATATGTTTCGCTGATTTCAGCATTCTCATCAAGGAGGAGGGAACCCTCTAGTGCGGCGGCAATTTGTTCTTCTGAATAACTATAAACATTGGTCCACATCTTGTAACAACCTTTTCAATGCCTCTCATAAATCAAAAAAGTGTAACCTCAGATTCAATAGAGTAGGACTTCAAATTATGGACGAAAAGTATTGGGAATAAACCGGTAGTAAAAATAACCCAGTGCTCTTCACCTTAAACAGGATATTATAGACGCTGCACAGCTAACAAATATCAGAGATGACCATCATACTATGTTGCGATGGAGAGTTTTAGAAAAAATCCACCATCACCCCCGAGGAGGAAACATCAATAAAGTTCTTAATACAAAAGAACAGCAGTGGATTTTTAGGTTGAACACCGTCAGCCCAGCCGGGCTTAATGCCTCCATTGAATGGTACATGCTCATTTAATTTTAGGGGCGTGGTGTTTGTCATTGCCAGGTAGGAGGAGTTGTATTACGTCAAGGTTCTATTTAAAGCAGGGGTTCCGGGAGATACCGGAAATGCCTAAAAAAACGCTGAAGCGCCATTTTTGAATAGGTTCAACAACTGTGTAAGTACTTTCTTGTCATACGGCTGTTTCTATTATAACTATTGTCCACTTACAAATTTTTATTGACCAGCTATGAATCTCTCAATTTTAATGCAAATCATTGTTCCGACGCAGAATTATCACCCTTGAAGAAGGACTGGCAGATGGTGAAAGCAGTCCGAAACATGGCTCCGTGTCGGGTCATCAGCACTGCGATTATCGTTATGGCTTAAGACTGACAATTTCCATTCACATATCGAAGTGTTCAAGATAAGTTGAAATTTCACATGATGGATTTGCACAAAGCATAATATGATTTTGGGCTGAACACAGCCTATGATTTTGCGAGTTTTAATTGCATAAGAAAAAATATTTAAAAAATTAGTTTCAACAATATGACCTATGATTATTTATAAGGCCGAGTTGAATAGGCGAAAGCCCTTACGAGGAAGCCTAGTATGATGGTCATCTCTGATATTTGTTAGCTGTGCAGCGTCTATAATATCCTGTTTAAGGTGAAGAGCACTGGGTTATTTTTACAAACATGGCTATAACCAGCAGAATTTTTATTTGCCATGTACTGTTCTTTTAAATAAACGAGGGGAAATCGTTCATTTCATTTTGATTTTTGTTTTGTCCCATTTCTTTCTTTTAATTTCTGTTGCCAGTGTATCCTAAAACACAAATCCAGATTGAAATGTGGGTTTTTTTTTTTTATCATTTCTGATTAGAAATCACATGCAACAAAACAAGTATTGTTGTCATTTCCCATGCCTTTTTTAATTACTACACATCCCAATTAGACTTCTGTCTGGGATCTTCCTACTCAGTTAAGTCTTCTATGCTCAATGATGGGACAAGTCTTTAGCTTTCTTCAGGTCTCACATATCCTTCTGGTCTAGTACCTCTGTGTCCTGTTCCTCTGTGCTCAACCTCAGATCCATAGTCCACTATTTCTTCTTCTGCTTGGTACTACGGTAGTATACGAGTCTGCTGCTGGTGGCCTAAGTCTCCTTAGTCCTTCAACTCCTGCTGAAGATAGTCCTTGGCCCTCTCTAAATCCAGATTCAGATAACTTTATTGGCATAACAATTTTACATGTGCTGCCAGTGTAATATGCAGAATGATTAAAATAAAAGAGTAAGAAAAGGAAGGAAAGAAATTTCAAAATGATAGGTTATGGAAAGGTCTCTTAGGGACATGTCTCAGGTTTTGGTGCTGGTCCATATTATCCCCAGTTAGGTTTCATTTCTGGCTTAGTGGCAGGATGTCCCATATCCTGTTGCTATAGCTATTGTTTTTCCTTTTCCCTCTAGGATTGTAAATAATTATTTTCTACTCATTCTTTTGTGGGAAGTCTTTGATTTTCTCTGCCAGCTTGCAATGTGTGCATCTCCAATTTACTAGTATTTTGTAGAGATGTGAATCGTGTGCCAGATTGTCTTAACGATCAGATTCGGCTGGGGGAGGGGGGGAATCTGATCGTTAAGATATGTAAATTGGAATCGGAAACAATTCCAATTCACATCGCTAGGGAGGCCCGCGCCGCTAAAAAGAAAACAAACCACCCGACCCTTTAAATCGACCCCCCCTCCCGACCCCCCCAAAACCTTTTAAGATTACCTGGTGGTCCAGGGGGGCCTCGGGGAGAGATCCAGGGGGGGCCTTGGGGAGAGGAAAGATCCAGGGGGGCCTCGGGGAGAGATTTCGCGGCATCAGCTGTTCTAAAAAAAAAAAAAAAAAATGGCGCCGATGCCCCTTTGCCCTTACCATGTGACAGGGTATCCGTGCCATTGGCCGGCCCCTGTCACATGGTAGGAGCACTGGATGGCCGGCGCCATCTTTAAAGATGGCGCCGGCCAGAATCTCTCCCCGAAGCCCCCCTGGATCTCTCCTCTCCCCAAGGCCCCCCCTGGATCTCTCCCCGAGGCCCCCCTGGACCACCAGGTAATTTTAATAGGTTTTGGGGGGGGTCGATTTAAAGGGTCGGGTTTTTTTTTTTTTTTTTTAGTGGCGCGGGCCTCCCTAGCGATGTGAATTAGATCGGGAGGGTGGGGAGGGTGGGGGGTCGATTTAAAGGGTCGGGCCTCCCTAGCGATGTGAATTGGATCGAGAGGGTGGGGGGTTGATTTAAAGGGTCGGGTGGGTTTTTTTTTTATCGGGCCATCGGCGCCATTTTAATTAGTGGCAGCCAAAATGGCGCCGATGGCCCGAGAGCGGGAGATCGCGCCGAGACCCCCCCCCCCCCCCCCCCCACTGGACCACCAGGTAACTTAACATTTTGGGAGGGTTCGGGAGGGTGGGGGAGGGTAAGGAATTGGTTTTAAAGGGTCGGGGTGGGTTTAGGGGTTGTTTTGGTGTGCCGGTTTTCCCGCCCTCCCCCAAATAATTCCCGTTCCCTATTTAACGATACAATACAAATGCCTCTGACGATAAATCGGGGGCATTTGTATTGTATCGTGCACTCTAACGATTTTGGACGATTTTAAAATTATCTGACGATAATTTTAATCGTTCAAAAACGATTCACATCCCTAGTATTTTGCACACCTCTCTCTTACCATAGACTGCCACATTCTCCTCATACTCCTTGGTCATATGCTCTATGTCCTTCTGTAAATTTCTTGATTGCTTCTTCCATTATTTCTCTTAATCGCAAATCAATATTTATCTTTTACCCACATTTTTTCTAACTGAATTCTCATTTCTTCCATGTACTATTCCAAAGCTCATTTACATTTCCCAAACTTCTTGTGGTACCGGGGGGGGGGGGGGCGCTAGGACAGCAGTCCCCCTTATAGAGAGTGTGCCCTTGGGCCCCTGGCACGATCCCGCACCAAGGGTAGGTGTAGCGTGGGCCCGACCCCCAGCTGGACCTGCATGCCTCTGGAACCAACATGTGGAGTGTTGGTGATGAACAGTCCTCCGACCGTTCCCGGCCCTTTAGGACCTGCCGCTGGGATGGCAAGAGGCAGCAGGCCGGACTCAGGGCGTGGGCAGACGAAGGTTCTGAAACAGACGATGAAGACTCGGGAACCACAGACTGTAGACGTAGACTCGGAAGCTGGGAGGTACAGACGATGGCACTGTCCCTCAGGGCACCCTACACAGCCAGTACCACTGGTCTGGACACGGACCACCCCATCTCACAACTACGGGAGCAGAAGCAGCGCAGGAAGGTAGAATGCTGCACAAAGCAGTCCAGGGAAATGTACTGCACACCGGCAGTCTAAAGCGATACTGCATACCAGCAGTCTAAAGCAGGTTACTGCACACTGGCAGTCAGAAGCAAGTTAAAACATCAGGGTCAGGAGCAAACACCAGGGAACATCATGAAACATCAGGGCGTGCAAGACACGGAGACCAAGCTGAAGCAAATACGGAGGCCTGACGGAGCGCTGGAAGAGGAGACATCCAGAGAGGTGTAACTCCAATGCAAGGCAAGGCATGAGTGCTGGAGCAAAGCTTTTATAGCCCAGGAGCAGGCAACTCCCTGGGAGGAGTCCAGATGGGCCATCCCTCGCTGGCTCTATAAGAGTGGAGAGGAGCTGCGGGCCCACCCCTTAGGAGAAGGGCATGGCCCACACCAGAGCATCCAGGCTGCAGTGGAGCAGGCCTCGAGTAGGCCCCGAACAACACAGAAGACCTCCCAGGTCGTGGAGCAGGATCCTGACAATTGATCAGGCGAGGCCCTGGCTTCGGAGCGGCCTCCAGAAAAGGTGAGATGCCTCCCATGGTGCAGCTACAGGAGGAATCGTAACATCTTGCCCTTCATCCTAGAAGCTCCTCTATGCCTGTCTGCAGCTCTCTGTTGAGCCCATCAAGTTGCTTCTTATCCTCCAATGCCTCTCCAAAAGCTTGGGCCAGGGACAGAAGTTTGGCCTCCTTTTCTTGGACACCTGTCATCACATGGTCTTGGTCTTTGAAATAGTATGCAGAAATATCTCCCTTTTCTGCCAGACTTAGATAAACTTTCTTCTCTTTTTGCTCCAGCCATAAAATAATCTGGCACTGACGGTCTCAATTTGCCATCACCTCATCCTGTCCTGCTGCAAGCAGTGGTTTGTTTCTTCAAGTTTCTAATATGCTAGATCTTCTCTGCCAGTCTCTGGTTCATCCCCTCTTTGTCCTTTAGTGACTTTGTATTATAATGATATTATTGTGCATGCATGTTTTCCTAATCCTCTCCAAGTTTTTCCTAATCTCCTTCTTCCTGCTGCTCCTGAAGATTGCTCATCTCTTGCTCCATGTGCTGGATTTGGAGGATTAGGCACAGCCTCTGGTGGATTTCCTCCATGACATGTGATCATGATGGTAAATTCTGCTTGCAGATAAATGCTCTGAAAGTGAAGAGTTCATGAGATAATTACAGATTTCAATTTTCTGGTCTATCTCTGTTATTTATATTTGGAAGTACATCTGTATATTGCATATGTAGTATTTTCCTCTTATATTTGTACAGATTTATGTTATTTTAATTTACTGTCTTTTCCATTATCTCATGTTTTCGTTCTTTAAATCACAATCACGGATGGTATAGCACCAAGAGTTCAAGGATCCTTATACTGAATTAATCGAGAAAATGAAGCAAAGAAAGACATTAAATTAAGCGTTTCCATCTTTTATTCATAAATAGTTGAGAGATGGTTCCCCCCCCCCCCCTCTGTGTTTCACCACATGAGCTGCACTGGGAGGGACAGAGGCCCAGAAAATCAACTTAATAATGGTAGAAGGTTTCCAATGCCTCAACCAATGACAGTGTCCATGTGCTGCAGGTGAAAACGTCAGTGTTTAGTTCGGGGCACCCTATGGAGGTTTATACAGGGCAGAGTGAGCCAGCGTAGTGAAAACAAAACAAAGAACAGTTTCCAATCACTGTATTGGGCCAAGACCTAGCATCATTTTTCAAGACAAAAATAACCAAAATAACTGATGCCTTCAAAACCCCCTCAACCAAAGAAGAAAAAACCAACACAACGAATAGTACACCTTGGTTGTATTTTGAACCTATCTCCTCAACAGACTCTGAAAGAATGCTAAAAAAAATAAACCCAGCCCGCCATGACCTCGACACCATCCCGACTAAAGAACTTAAAGAAATCTCTCATTCCATAGCTCCTACAATAGCTGCAATCATCAATAAATCTCTTGAAGAAGATGAGCTACCAATCGAACTGAAAACCGCAACAATCAAACCGATACTAAAAAGAAAGAACCTGAATCCAATCGACCTGAACAACTACCGTCCTATATCAAATCTACCCCTTCTTGCAAAAATGACAGAGAAAGCAGTCCTGAAACAGCTTAATGAACACCTGGACAAATACAAACTTCTTCATACCACTCAACATGGCTTCAGGAAAAACCACAGTACCGAAACTCTACTGCTGAACCTATCAAACAACATACTCAGAGGAATGGATAGCAAAATAGGACATCTACTAATTCTCCTCGACCTATCCGCAGCATTCGATACAGTCGATCACAAAAAGTTAATATCAAGCCTAGCAAACATCGGGTTAGCGGGCAAAACGCTGAAGTGGTTCACTTCGTTCCTAAAAGACAGATTCTTCAAGGTCTCTATCAACAGTAAATCATCTGAAGCAATCCCCCTTGAAACAGGAGTTCCACAAGGGTCTGCTCTCTCAGTCACTCTCTTCAATATTTATCTACTCCCCCTATGTCAACTCCTATCAAGCCTAGGGCTAACCTTCTATATGTATGCTGATGACATACAACTCCTCATTCCAATCTCTACTACAATCGAAGACACACTGATACAAGCAGCATCCTTCCTTGATTCAATCAGAAATTTGCTAAACCACCTAAAGCTTTGTCTAAACATGAGCAAGACGGAATGCATTCTAATAGAAAGAAAAAACGCAGGACCTAAAACCATACCATCACTTCAAATAGACGACATCTCCATACAACTCAAAGAAAATGTAAAAGACCTGGGAATTTGGATTGACAGTGAACTAAACTTCAAAAAACACATCTCCACAAAAACGAAAGAAGGATTCCACAAACTACAAATACTTAAACACCTAAAACCAATGCTACACCACCAAGATTTCAGGACAGTCCTACAATCTCTGATCTTCACCAGCCTAGACTATTGCAACTCACTACTGATAGGACTACCTAAAGCAGCCTTAAAACCACTACAACTACTACAAAATGCTGCAGCCAGAGCAGAAATCAGACCACATCACCCCCGTACTCAAGAGCCTACACTGGCTTCCAGTTGAAAAAAGAATTGAATTCAAGATCTTAACAATTATTCATAATGCAATATACAAGGCAGATAACACAGCCCTTGACAATATCATAAAGCTTCACAAAACACAACGTACAACCAGAACAGCAAGTAATCTAAATCTTGTAATACATCACTCCCATTAGCTAAACTTTCCACAACAAGAAATCGAGCCATTTCTATCGCTGGTCCAAATTTATGGAACTCACTACCACAAAAACTGAGCTCACAAAGTAACACTAAATCTTTTAAAAAAGAGCTCAAAACTTGGATATTCAGCCAAACATTCAAAGACGGTATTGGTTAAGTTCACAGATCAAGTCACTGATCACATCGAATTTATCGAATATATGTATCTCCGAGACTTACCTTTACCTCCCCTGGTTGATAATATCACCCCGATAACAATGTCTCCAGTCACTATAAACAAGGCCTTTCGTTAATTCTTGCTTTTTACACTATTACTGTCCTTTTTTACCTCGTTGCCCCATCCGACAGACCCTGTTCAAAATGCTACGATTTATTGCAACAAGTTTTCTTTTTTTAGCTCAGTTACTGTTAAATGTTAAACTGTGAAATGTTAAATGTCTACTGTCAAATGTAATTGGTTGTTGTACATGTAAACCGGGGTGAAGGCACATAGCCATACCTCGGTATATAAAAACCTTTAAATAAATAAATAAATAAATAAATAAATAAACTTTTCAAAACAAGGTATTCAAAATGAGAGGAGGAAGCTGGAACCTTAAGTCTGTATTGTCTTCCAAGGGCAGACGATACAGACTTACGGTTACAAATTCCTCCTTATATTATCATTTTCGGAGCCTCCCCTCGTTTTGAATATCTTGTTTTGAAAAGTCAGCCCAATATAGTGATCGGAAACTGTTCTTTGTTTTGTTTTGTTCTCATCACTGCCAACTACATCAGTGAGTTACCATCGCTCTCTCAGAGCTTTCCCTGGAACCAGTTACTCGCTCCTCAAGGGCCTATACATTCCAGCTCCTGGGCTTCTATGAAACATTGTGTGAGTGTTACCATCTAGTTCAGTTCATGAACTCTGCATACCCTGCCTACTCACTATATTTCAGTTTCTCTACAGCTCAGCCTCCAGGGATCGCTGTTCCAGTATCTGAGGGACTACAGCCCAGCTGGGCATTCTAGCTCACTACTGCCACCTCTGGTGGTTCAGTATACTGTCTAATAAAAGAACTAGTGTGTGTTTGTCTCCATACTCTGAGCCTGTCCAGTAGTCCCTCTCGGGATCTTCCCCCGGGGGCGTGGTCATCTGCCACCAGTCCAAGGATCCACCCACTACTCTCCTAAATAACAGCAGATTGCTAACTCCTAAGCAGACTGTTAACTCCAAACTGAACAGATTGCTAACTCCCAAGCAGACTGTTATCTCCGAATTGATCAGCGGGATGGGTCCCGCTCAAAGCAAAGATGGTGCAGATCTTGGAGGGATTGAGTCTCTATGTATGTGTATGTGTAAGACTGTGAGCCTGGAGGTGGGGTGAGAGAGAGTATGTGTGAGGGTACGTGGGTGCGGGTACCAGAGAGAGGGAGCCTATGTGAGGAGATTGTGTAGGAGTGTGTATATGTGAGATTGGGAGCTGGTGTGTGTGAAAAAGGAATTGTGTGTATGTGAAAGAGTGAGGGTGCTTGTTTTTGAGGGTGGGAGCCAATGTGAGTGTGTGTGCACATGTGAGAAAGTAAGCCTGTGTGAAGAGATGTATGTGTGAGAGAGTGAGGGAGCCTTTGTGTGTAGGGGGGCATGTGTGTGTGAGAGAGAAAGGGAGCCGAGCCTTTGTGTATGGGTGTGTGTGTTTGAGAGAGAGAGAGAGAGAGAGAGAGAGGTGGAAGCACTGTGCAGGGCTGTGTGAGAGAGACATAGGTAGCTTGTGTGGGGGTGTATGCATGAGGGAGAAAGGGATCCTGTGTTGATGTGTGTGCAAGAGAGAGAGAGGGAGCCTGTATGAGGGTGGGTGTGTGTGTGTGTGTGTGCAAGATAGAGAGAGGGAGCCTATGTAAGGAGATTGTGAAGAAGTGTGTATATGTGTGAGAGATTGAGAACTGGTATATGTGAAAAAGGGTTTGTGTGTATGTGAGGGAGTAAGGGTGCTTATTTGTTTGTGAGATAGGCAGCATGTGTGAGGGTTTGTGTTGGATTCGTGGACCCTTGAGCCAGCTGGGACAGATGATGACACACCGTGGGAAGGCCCACATTGGAAGTCGAAGCTGGGAGGCGGCACAGGGCAGGAGACCGGAGGGATCTTCACCACTGGAAGCCCGAGGTCCCCACAGGAGGAACCCGGGAGGACCCGAGCAGCTTGGACTTATGTGTAGTCTCCTGTGGGTCGGTGTCTGAAGCGGAGTACCAGAGGATAGAGTAGAGCTGAAGCCAGGAAGCCAACTGGAACTTCACCACTGGAAGCCCACGGTCCCCCCGAGAGGAGCTCGTGAGGACCCGAGCCGCTTGGACTTAGGAGAGGCCTCCTAGGTGAAAGCCTGAGTCAGGAACCAATGGACGAAAGCCAGAATCAGAAGCCAGTGGATGAGCAGAAGTCAGAAGCCAGAAGCCAGTAGTCGGAAGCCAGTAGTCAGAAACCGAAGTCCGAAGCAGCAACTAGCTACTCTAATTAAAAAGTGAACCTCGTTGCAAGGCAAGGCACAGAGGTGGAAGCAGCGTTTAAATATCCCTGCAGCGTCTGATGTCATCTGTGGGTTGTCCTCCGTCTTCCCGCGCTGGGCCCTTTAAATCTAGAGCCTTTGCTCGCGCACGCGCATCTAGGGGGCAAGGCCAAGCACGGAGGATCGACGGATTCTCCCTCGAGGAGGGAACACAGCGGCAGAGGCTAGGCTGGGCCTTGCCAGCCGAAGAGAGACTTCAGCGGCCCGGGCCGGCCCTGAGGTAGGTGGAGGGACCGGGGCATGGCCTGGGACCGTAACAGTATGTATATGTGTGAGAAAGAAAGCCTGCATGAAAGGATGCATGTGTGTGTGAAAGAAGGAGCCTGTGTGTAGAGGTGTGTGAGAGAGAGACATAGCCTGTGAGCGGGTGTCTGTGTCAGAGAGTAAAGGAGCCTGTGTGGGTGTGTGAGCAAGAGAAAGAGAGGAAGCCTGTATGAGGGGGTTGTGTGTGCGAGAGAGAGGTACCTGTATGAAGGTGTGTGTGTGTGTGTTTGCGCAAGAGAGAGAAGGAGCCTGTATGAGGGGTGTGTGTGTGCAAGAGAGAGAGCATGTATGAAGGGGTGTGTGTGTGGGCAAGAGAAAGAGGGACGTTGTATGAGGGGGTGTGTGTGTTTGTGTGAGAGAGAAGGCGTCCCTAAGAAGAGGTGTGTGTGTGAGAGAGGGACCCTTTATGAGGGGGGGGGGGTGTATGTACACTAGACAGAGGGCTTCTGTGTATGTGTGTGAGATAGAGAAGGCAAAGGGAGCCTGTTTGAGGGGCAGTACTGAGAGATCGGGCAAATTCTGGGAATGGAGATAGAGTGAAAGGTGTTGAGCCTAGAGGGGGAGGGGAGAGATAGTGGTAGGTGGGGTAGTTGGGCCTGAGAGGGCAAAGTGAAAAGAGACTGGCCAGGGGAGTAGGGAGAGAGGGTGGAAAGGACAATCTTACAGTGAACTTCTAGGGAAATTCTGCTCAAAATATTTAAAACTCTGCATCTTTAAGTGATATATTTTTTCTGTATTACGTTTTAAAGGAATTACTTAAACTCTCATGTATATAGTGTTATTTTGACCAATATAAAGTATGCAGAATTTTAAGTTGTTATGCACAGACTTTTTCATTTTTGTGTGTAGAATTTAAAAATTTTTTGAGCAGAATTCCCCCAGGAGTAATTATTTTTAAACATTTTTTCCAGGGGTGGCATTGAAGTTGTCTCCAGGTTTTCGCTTTCTCCCAAGCACACAGCAGGGGCTTTCCCATGACCTCTGGCTGCCTACTGGGAAGTCATAATTTATGTGGTGGCTGTTTGCTCGGCCCCCATCACTTGTATTTTATTTATATTTATTTTCTCTTTATTATGTGCCTGCCTCTGTTGCTGCTGAGATCTGGCCGCATCTCAGCTTGAGTGGCAGGAGCTTGCTCAGTGCTCCTTGTTACTTCTGCTGACTCCCCGAGCTAGACCCATGCTGCAAAGAGCAGGATGCTCTCTGTTCTCAGTGCCAGGGCTGTGCTCGCTTCAGTCTACTCCTCCCCCCTCCCCACCCCTGGAGGCATTGACAGATCTGCGGGAGGCAAGAACAGCCCTCCCGTGCAGATGGCTGCCTTGCTCCTGCTACGCAGCTGAGAAGAGTCATGGCAGCAGCAGAATTTCCTGTTCCGGCCTTCCCCCAAGATACTGACGGTTGCTCTATTTTTGCCTTCTTCTCTTCATGTGCCAACCATGAGCCCTCCTTGGAATCTGGACTGTGGCAATAGAAATAAAAAACAAGCAAGCAAGGCTCTCCAAAGGACCATGACAGCTCTTGCTCCTGCCAACCTATTCCAGCATTTGCCAGGGGGTCAGTGCCTGGGGGCATGAGTATCCCATCAGCTAGCAGTTAAAAACTTTTTTTCCCTCTCTCTCTTGTCTAAAGAAGAAAGGATTTTGATGGCAATACCAGTCTGAAAAATCCCCCAAAGCAGGCAGAGAGAACACCGAAACACGGCAGTGTTGGGTGATGGAATGAAGTATTTCACTTTGGACTGTGGTAGTTAAAATGATAAGCTATTTTTGTCTTCATTCTCTATATACTGGACATTTACATAAGAAATAAAAAAATGTATTGTTGGACTAATATAGGCCTATGATTTTATGTTTCAGTGGCATTTGAAGTTTAAGGACATGGTATGTTCTAATGTGATACTATTACAGATATAATGAAAAAAGCCCCTTTTCAAATGTATGTCTGAAAATTGACCCATGATATATGGTAGAATATTTTACCTATGGTTGTTTTTTACATTAATTATTGAAAGTTAGGTTCTGTTGCGGTTCTGCTTGTGGGCCTAGCAACGAGCAGCTCCTTACCTTGCCAGCCCGACTCCCCCGACACCGCTGCTCCTCACTCCTAGTGGTCAGGAGACCACCCAATGTTCCTCCTGCACGGCGGGCCTTGCCGCCGTATTCTTCTGTGGCAGGACGCCGCCGACCAGGCTGCCTTTGCAGCTCGGAAGCCGATGCCATCTTGCTTTGCGGCCCAGAGGCCGCATCCCTCGGTGTTTCTTGCGGCGAGGAAGCTGCCTCCAGTTCCTCCTTCAGCGGCAGGAGAGCCACCTCGCACGTCGGGGCCTGTTTCCTCGGTCCGCCCTGCTCCTCCTCTTCTCAGCAACAGCATGGCTGCTGTCCAGGGTCCTGTCCCCTCTGCCTAGGGGACACGGCCGCGTCTCCTCTCTGAACTTAAAGGGCCAGTAGGGAGCAGACCCTCTGGCTCCTCCTGAACTCCTCCCAGGAGTTGCCTTCTTCAGCCCTATAAAAGGGCTCTCCAGTCATTCAGTCCTCGCTTCAGCAAGGGGTTAAGTCCTCCCATGGACTCCTTGTTTCCAGCCCTTGCCTATGGGGCTAGATCCTCCCAAGGACTCCTCGTCTCCAGCTCCTAACCAGGAATTTCTGATCTTCATCCATGGATCTTCTTGTATCTTCCTGGTCTCTGTTCTGATGTTCCGTGATATTCCTGATATTCCATGATATTCCTGATGTTCCAATGATGTTCCGTGATATTCCTGATATTCCATGATATTCCTGATGTTCCAATGATGTTCCTGATGTTCCAATGATGTTCCAAGTTCTATGTGCTCCCCAGCCTTATGTATCTGGTCCTAATGCTCCAGGTCCTGTAGGACCCGTGCCTCCAGAGATTCCTTGCTTTTAATCCGAGCTTCCATGTTCCAAGTTTTATCTTCGTCTTTCCAAGTCATGACTGCGGAGGATCCGAGGGGTTACTGCAATCCTGCACTATGATACTTCCTGAGCCTCCCGCTCCCCTAGTGGTCCACGACCAGCCGCCCGTCTGTGTAGGGCGCGTAGGGGACAGTGTGGTCCACGACCAGCCCCACGTGCTGTGTAGGGCGCCCGAGGGTCTTGCTCATCTCTCTCTGTTTCCTGTCTTCGTCTCAAGCCACGTCTGAGTCTTAATTTCAAGATTCAGTGCCTTCGGCCTTCTCCCACTGTGACCTCTATCCAGCCTGCTGCCTCTGCTGGCTGGACAGAGGTCACAGTGGCATGTCCGAAAGGGCTTGGAGTAGTCGGAGGACCACTCAGAGACTACCCTTTCGTTGGTGGTCCCATGGGCGTGCAGGTCGGTAGAGGATTCGAGGTTTCTGACTCCCAGACTTGGACTGTTCACACCGCAAGGGCACACACTCTCCTCATCCCACGCTGGAGAGCTCCCAGTTGCGCTCCGTCCCTTCGTCAGCTCAACAGGTTCATTGGTTTTCTAATATTAATTTTTGTAATGCGAAAAAGAAAAGCATTTCCTTAAATTTATTGCTGTTTTCTATTTTCATTATAGATATGCTTTTCTACAGACAGAGCGTCGCCCAGTCATAGACCTTTTGAAACCAACAGATTTTAGTGAGCGAGATTTACCTTGTGTTTTCCATGTGTATGTAATGCAACACTTTACAGCTGTAAGAAAGAATTATAAGATTTCATTTTAATACATATGTATTGTTACAAATAGAAACAGGAGGAGGATCAATGGAGATAGATATTTTCTGAAAGGTTTGTATTTTTGGAGAGAAGTACCCTGTGAAATATGGTTCCTCTTTGTTCACAGGCCCTTCATCAGCTATCCATTGTACCAGGAAACATGTTTTAAGCCATCCAAAGTAATATACCAGCTGTACATAAATTTGATTTTCCTTCATATTTGGATGGATGGATGAGTGAGAGTGCTGCACTTTCCTTCATATGCTACCAACTGTTTCCTGATATGCTTTTCCCAACAGGCCATGTATTTTGTCTTAAAAGAAAGCATCTAATCAGTAAATAAATTATATCATCTTTTGTAGACGTGCCCTGTTATCTTATTTTTCAAATACAGTTTTTTTTGTTTTTGTTTTTTTTTTTTACCACAGCCATATTATTAGTTTCAGCAGAATTGTTAAAAAGTTTGTCTTAAAGAGTTTGTCTCTTCCATTCTTAATGTGGCTATATTTTTTAAAGATACATAACCAATTATATATCTGTTCCAGTTTTATCATAGCAGTTACTTTATAGTTATAAAAGTCTTTAGGGTACAATGTGTAACCCTTACTGGTGAGCTTTAAGTTCCAAGGGTAAACAAACGTATTTGTTCTTTTCAGGACTGCTCTGGCTAGCAATTAACTCCAATGCTTGACTATTATTTATCACAGAGTGGCTTCTTTCTGAGGCGGGAAGCTCTCGCTTATGACCTAGACAATGGTATGCTTCTTCCAGCGTGTTTTAGTAGCTGCATCCCAAGATGCTGAGATGAACCAGTCAGGACCAGACTCTGGGTGCTAATATAAAGTTTACTGATCTGGCAATAATTAAAGTCCATTTTGTCCATAAGATTGAAATTACAACTAACAGTTGGTACAAGTGTGTATTTCACTGTAGGTAGTAGAGATGTGAATCGGAACCGGAATCGGTTCCGATTCCGGTTCCGATTCACATAGTGATTTTTTTTTGTCCGGCCCAATCAGGGTTTTTTTTTTTAATCGGCTGCGCCCGAGCTGATAAACAAAAAACCCACCCCGACCTTTTAAAACTAATCCCTTAGCTTCCCCCACCCCCCCCCAAAACCTTTTACAGGTACCTGGTGGTCCAGTGGAGGTCCCGGGAGCAATCTCCCGCTCTCGGGCCGTCGGCTGCCACTAATAAATATGGCGCCGATGGCCCTTTTCCCTTACCATGTGACAGGGTATCTGTGCCATTGGCCGGCCCTTGTCACATGGTAGGAGCACTGGATGTCCCGCACCATTTTTAAAATTGGCGCCGGGGAAGCTAAGGGATTAGTTTTAAAGGGTCGGAGTGGGTTTAGGGGTTATTTTTGTGTGCCATTTTCCCTGCCCTCCCCCAAAACAGTAAGAGAAACCCACAAACAATTTCGTGGGGTTTTCCTATCGGTTTTGGGGAGCCCCCGATTTCTGACGATTTTGAAAATACCGTACAATATTTTCAGTCGTCAGAAATACAATTCACATCCCTAGTAGGTAGGTGTCCTTTATTTCGGGCATCTGAGTGGAGCTTCCCATGGTGATTTTAACTGCTCAAAGCTCACCCAGCGGCTAACTAGGAATCCTATTGAAAGGGTCCCCTCAAGTACAGCAAAACAGTTCTACCTGAATCCCTATACTCCCTGGACACCCAGTCCATCCTGGTCCCATAAGTGGAGATCTGGTTGGGGTCTTCCGATCTTGAAGATTCTCCTTAGTTGTGTTGCTGGGTCTTCTCTTGGAGGTAAAGACAGGAAAAGGGGATCAGGCTACCTCAGCTCTGTATCTCAGTGGGGAGGGGTGAGTCAGAAAAAACTTCACAATGCAATTGTCAAAAAATTATTTTTAAAGGTAAAGCTGGATATATCTTTGGCCATCACTGTCCTTCTCAGAAGGATTTATCACCAGTCTTGACCACCTAGGGAGTAGAGTGTTGCTCATGGGTCTTCAGTCCTCTGGGTGAGATCCCTTTTTGCCCTAAAAGGGAATCCGGCTGAAATATCCACCTCTCTGTAATTAATATAAGAAGGAGCCTCTGGTGGGGAGTACACGATGAGGAGTCCTTTCAAAATTAATGCACTCGGTGAGGTTCGGAGGCCTCATTGGATAGGTCAAAAAAGTCATACAAGTCATACAAGGCTGTTCAACAATGACCACACAAACCTATAAAATGGCTGGACTAAATAGGACGAGGCATCCAATCCCTGCCCTCCAGGTTGGGTGGGGCAGAAGGGGATGGAAGGCTCATAGATGTTAGGGTTCTATGCAGGGACCTAGGGCCATCTAGTGGCTGACCCAAGGGATACCAGAAATGTATGATGTAATAAACGATTGTTATAGGATTGTTACTACTACCTGTTAACATTTCTATAGTGCTACTAGGCATGCACAGCACTCTCCAGATACATCTAAGAGACAGTCCTGCTCCATGGACCTTACAATCTTGAGAAGACAACTGTATAATAATCAATAATTACTCTAAACATGTTTATTAGGGATGTGAATCGTTTTTTGACGATTTAAAATATCGTCCGATATTTTTTAAATCGTCATTAATCGTTAAAGAGTGTGATACAATAGAAATTCCACCGACTTATCGTGAAAAAATCGTTAATCGGGTTAGTGCACACTAACGGGAGTTAGGACACAACCTAAAAACCCACCCCGACCCTTTAAAACCGCTCCTTTAGCCTCCACCACCCTCCCGACCCCCCCAAAAACGTTTTAAAATTACCTGGTGGTCCAGCGGGGATCCCGGGAGTGTTCTCTCGCGCTCGGGCTGTCGGCCGATAAACAAAAAACCCACCCGACCCTTTAAAACCGCTCCCTTAGCCTCCACCACCCTCCCGACCCCCAAAAAACGTTTTAAAATTACCTGGTGGTCCAGTGGGCCCCGGGAGCGATCTCCCACTCTCAGGCCATCAGCTGCCACTAATAAAAATGGCGCCGATGGCCCTTTGCCCTTACCATGTGACAGGGTATCCGTGCCATTGGCCGCCCCCTGTCACATGGAGGGAGCACTGAATGGCCGGTGTCATTTTAAAAGATGGCGCTGGCCGTCCACTGGATGACCCGCGCCATTTTTAAAGATGGCGCCGGCCATCCACTGGATGGCCCACGCCATTTTTAAAGATGGCGCACCCATCTCCAAGCTCGTACACATGGAACCAATAATATTCTGGGAAATGATACAGTGCATCTATGGCCTGGACATAATTGAATAATACTGAGAGGAGAACTTGGGCGACACATACATTCCAACATTCCTTGCGCACAGTAGCGATAAATTCCCGTAATCCATTCACTAATAAAACGCAATTGGCAAGCTACATTATATAATCAAAAATCTGGCATATTTAATCCGCCCTGTTCTTTAGGACCTACCAAAATATTATAAGCCATACGGGCTCGACCACCTTTCCAAAGAAAATTGTGAATAATAGATCGCAATCGTTGAAGATCTTTAACTCTCAACCAACAAGGTAATATATGGAGAAGATATAAAAGTTTAGGAACAATCACCATCTTAATCAATGCACAACGACCAAATAAAGAGAGTGGAAGAGATATCCAAACCTTCAACTGCTCCTCTAAGCATGTTATGCAGGGAGGAGTATTTAAATCATATAATTTATCTAGCTGTCTAGGAATAAAAGCTCCTAAATACCTCAATTTTTCAGGGGCCCACTTAAAAGGAAAAGTACCATGCCAAGTAGTAGATAAATTATCATTAAGAGCCAAAGCTTCAGATTTAGCAAAATGTATTTTTAAACCTGCTACTAAATGAAATTGTTCAAATAAGTTAATAATAACAGGAACACTTTTGCGTGGATTTCCTACAAAAAGTAAGATGTCATCAGCAAACAGAGCTGATTTTAATGGATGACCATTTAAACTAATTCCAACAAATTGTGATGTCTTTCGCAAGACATTAGCCAATGGTTCTAATGCCAAAATAAACAACAATGGAGATAATGGACAGCCCTGCCTGACCCCGCAGTATAATTTAAAAGAATCCGTAGAATTTCCATTAAGCAAAATAATGGCACTGGGATTACTATACAGAGTTTGAAGCCAAGTAAAGAAATTTCCAGAAAAATTATATTTCTGCAGTGCCCAAAACATATATTCCCAAGATAGAGAATCAAAAGCCTTTTCGGCATCCAGGCTATGTATTAATGATTCTGCTTTTGGCTGATAACGTAGCAATAAGACGCCAAATATTACATACTCCCTGATGACCTTTTACAAAGCCAAAAGTCCAGCGGGGGTCTGGGAGCGACCTCCTGCATGCGGGCCGTATTGCCAATATTCAAAATGGCGCCGGCGCTACTTTTGCCCTCACTATGTTGACATAGTGAGGGAAAATGGTGCCGGTGCCATTTTTGCCATCACTATGTTGACATAGTGAGGGCAAAAGTAGCGCCAGCCGTATTGCCAATATTCAAAATGGCGCCGGCGCTACTTTTGCCCTCACTAACCAACTGTTACTTACAACAGAAAATACTTTCTCCTCAGCTGAGTGGTCTGGAGACATCAGGAAAAAATTGTACTTGTTGACCCCAGAAATAAATATTGCTTAAGTACTAATTCTTTATCTGATTTTGAGCAAAACATAAGAAGAAGAGTAGCCTTAGTATTGATTACATCTTAAAAGGACTCTAGAAAACAAGATAAATCAAGGATATCAAAATATCCAGATTCTAGAGATGTGTATCGTGTGATCGATCGTCTTAACGATCGATTTCGGCTGGGGGGGGAGGGAATCGGATTGTCGCGGTTTTGTGTTTTTAAATATCGTGTAAATCGTAAATCAGGGGAGGGCGGGAAAACCGGCACACTAAAACATCCCTAAAACCCACCCTGACCCTTTAAAATAAATCCCCCACCCTCCCGAACCCCCCGAAAATGTCTTAAATTACCTGGGTCCAGCAAAATGGCGCCGGCCGTACGGCAACACGATTCGAGTGCAGGAGGTTGTTCCCGGACCCCCGCTGGACTTTTGGCAAGTCTTGTGGGGGTCAGGAGGCCCCCCCAAGCTGGCCAAAAGTCCCTGGGGGTCCAGCGGGGGTCCGGGAGCGATCTCCTACGCTCGTGATGTCGGGGAAAAGGAACCAAAATGGCGCCGGCGCTTCCTTTGCCCTGTCATATGACAGGGCAAAGGTAGCGCCGGCGCCATTTTCTATCAACGCGCCCGACGCCCGAGAGTGGAAGATCACAACGGGACCCCCCCCCCAATGGACCCCAGGTAATTTAAGACATTTTGGGGGGGTTCGGGAGGGTGGGGGATATATTTTAAAGGGTCGGGGTGGGTTTTAGGGATGTTTTAGTGTGCCAGTTTTCCCGCCCTCCCCCTTCCCCTCCCCCTTCCACCGATTTACGATTTTTGACGATAAATCAGTGGAATTCCTATTAAATATCGCCTCTAACGATTTTTGACGATTTAAAATATATCGGACGATATTTTAAATCGTCAAAAAACGATTCACATCCCTACCAGATTCCTCTTCATTCTAGATTGTAAATCCTAGAAATAGCCATGTCCTTTTCTTAGGATATTATCATCACTTCCCATTCCCCCAAATACTTCTTAAATAATTCAGAAGTAGAAAGCAACCTAGCATGTGGGAAGTTCAAAAGATGCAAATTCCTGACCTTCAGTATGTTTCTGTCCAGTTTTCTATGAATAGACAAAGTATCTTTAAATTTAGCCATACCAGATGCTTGTAAAGTCGAAAAATGGCTTCCTGTAACAGTCACAGTCTTTTCCAAATTACTCATCCTCTTATCTTGCTCCATCAATTTAGAGTCAGTATTTTTAGAAAAGTCACATAGACATGGAATTCTTTCCGATAAAATTCTCAGTTTGACTCACCACCTTCCAAACATCAAGTAAGGAAATGTTATCAGGATTGTGAACTGAAGTGTCTCCAACAGCACCAGTAACACACACAAAGGAGGATTCACTGCTGATGGAATGGGAAGCACTCTTGGCCTTAAGGAATCCCTGGCAGAGTCCACTATCTGAGATTGCTTCCCATGGCTAGCTCTTCTTTAAACCTTCACCTTTCTCATGATGGCAACATCTCCACCCTTTGATAGAGGCTCGCTGCCCTGTAACAAGCCTCTGACTTCTTCCAACTCACTGACACTGAGAACATCAGGGAATACATTTCTTCAGACATCTCAATCAAGCACCGATCTTCAGAGACAAATTTTCCAACTGATGACTGAGCTGTTCCCATAGCATTCAATTAGGGTGGAGAAGGAGGGGTTCTCTCAATTGGGTTTAGTGAGGCCCCCAGAGATTTTGAGTAGTCCTCACCCAAACTGACCAAACCTGCTCTAAGGAGCATTGGACATATCAATCCATTGGCTCAATAGCAGATAAATTAGCAAACTCGATTTTCCTTTTCCTGACTATCTATTGCAGGAAAAAACAAACAAAAAAACCAAACAAACAGGCATTCTCAACAATAGGAAAAAAGGGCAGAACATATCTGTTCATGCATTAGCTCTACAATCATCACACTCAACACCTCACTCTTCTAAAGTCCAATCATCACAGTTATATACAGTAAGTAATAATTGGAACCATAAAAGATTTAGGCCTGGATTTTCTAAGGTCACAGACTTTAGAAAATCTGGTGGTAATGGGGGGCGGGATGGCAAAGCGGGGGGGGGGGGGGTGGGCCTGCGAAAGCCAGCAGTGATCGCACTATCGTAAAGGGTGGTGCTATTGGGTGCGAAACTGGCGGCGAAAAGGGTCCTTACCTTTTCGCCGTCAGCGGTGTCTTCTCGGCGTCCGCCCCGGTGCCGCCCCGACTCCTCCCCTTCTGGAGCGGACGCAACCCAGAACCCACCCTGATTTAGCTAACGCGTGCGATCCGCATAGAAAATGACCCCCTTAATGAGCTATTTGCAGTGTCACTGTACTGGCTGCTGGTCCACTGGTAGAATCAACCACATTACTCCTACTGAGATAGGCATCCCCACTCTGGCTGTCTTTGTGGTTCTCTTCAAATACCCTTCTATTACAGTATTCTAGGTACTTACTTATGTTGCCTATGCCTAAAGCCAGCCCTTGGTACATCTTGGGTTTTTTATGGCTAGTCTTCTTACTGCATTGTTCTGTTCTTACTATTTCAGATTTGAATAAGAGCCAGACTAAGGGACACTCCATGCACATTCAAAACAAATCATAGAAATACATTTTTCATTCAACACACAATTAAGCTCTTGATTTCATTGCCAGAGGATGTGGTAAAGGCAGTTAATGTAGTTGGATTTAAAAAAAAAGGTTTGGAAACATTCCTAGAGGAAAAATCAATAAACAGTTATTAACCAGATAGTCTTGGGGAAATCCTCTACTTATCCTTGGGATTAGCAGCATGGAATCCATCTACCATTTGCGATCCTGCAAGATCCCTGTGACCAGGATTAGCCAGTGTTGAAAGCAGGATACCGGGCTTGAAGGACACTTTGGTGTGGCCAAATAAGCTCTTATGTAATGTTCTTAAAACATGGTGCTTCCTTGAAATGCGAGAAGAGTGGAAAAAAATTAACACCCAAATAGTCCTATGTGGAGTGTTTAGCCCCTAGGGTACACACAAACTATTTTTTTTCTTCAGAGGCTGCTGCGGCTAGCACTTAATTCCCTTGCTTGATTCCTAATTCCTGGGAGATATTCTTTTTATGGGGGAAGGCTCTTGCTTATGGCCCAGATGCTACAGTAGTATTTCCAGTGTGTATATCAACTGTAGGTACTTTTTATGGGGTGAGAGGTATAAGAATTCAGTCAGGATCAGATCTGAGTGTTAAATAAAAGTTTACTTATTAATATTTATAAATTAAAGTCCATCTATCCATAATATTGAAGCTACATCTGAATGTTGGTGAATGTATAGCTCTAGGTTGGTAGGTATCCTTTTTCCAGACTTCTGAGTTGTTGAGTACCCCGTCCGCGGTAGGCCTGCGACCAGGC
Organism: Rhinatrema bivittatum; assembly: GCF_901001135.1. Lineage (NCBI taxonomy): Eukaryota > Metazoa > Chordata > Amphibia > Gymnophiona > Rhinatrematidae > Rhinatrema > Rhinatrema bivittatum. The sequence continues at coordinate 702,608,620 of NC_042615.1, read as the reverse complement.
CTACTCACCTTTGCAGTGCTGCTTCCGGACCCAGACCATCCTTGCTCATAGCTGTGGGCAGCCGCCTATGCCCCCGAGCACCTACTGCCTCCTCTGCTGTTCCTGACTCCTCCATGGACCTCCTCAACTCCTGGCAGGTCTCCCAGCGTAGGCCACAGGTAGACGCCATCGTCCAGCCTCCTACGGGCCCTGGCTTAGGTGCATGCACCTCCCGTTCCTTTAAAGAGACTGCAGCGGGAACCTAGGCCATGGCCCCGGATGATGACATCATCGGGCCCTGGTATATAAGGCAGGGCCCTGCCACTAGTTCCTTGATTTGGCAACAGGTCTCCATGTGTGCTCGTTGCCCATCGTTCCTGGTTCCTGATCCTGTCTTCGTTCCTGGTTCCTAATCCTAACTCCGTTCCTGGTTCCTGCTCCTGACCCGTACCTTGGTCCCTTCCTTGTCTCTCTGGATTGTCTCTCTCTGGCTTTGACCCTTGCTACATTGGACTACGCTCAGGATTGCTTCTTTGGCTTTGACCTTTGCTACGTTGGACCATGCTCAGTATTACTTCCTTGGCATTGACCCTTCCTACGTTGGACCATGCTCAGGATTGCTTCCTTGGCTTTGATCATTGCTACTTTGGACTACGCTCTGGACTGATTCTCTGGCTTTGACTCTTGCTATGTTCTGTCTCTGCACCTTGTTTTGCTCAGCCACCTGCCCTGACTTCAGCTTGCCTTGACTATACCTTTGGTATCTACTTGGACTTGGCCTCTAGGCTACGGCCTCTATTACTCGGGCACCCTCTGTCTCTGCCCTGTTCCTGTTGGCGCCTGGATCTCTGGATCCCTGCCTTGTCCGGACCTAAGTCAGTCCCTTGATACCTCTGCTGGTTCCCGGCAACCCTTGCACCACTACTACTGGGAGTCATCACATGGAGGCCCACCTAAAACCAGCCAGCCCCGGCATCCAAGGGTTCAACCTGCGGGTAATGAGGGCTGGTATTGGCAAAGCTCCAGTTTGCCTCCATCACCTAGTCAGCTCCACCTCCAAGGCCTACGGGTTGCGTCAACCCCACCTTGGGCCAAGGGTCCACCACCAGCGCAACATGAGTAGCCCATGGTGATTTTTAATGTGTGCAGCATACCCAGCGACTGTGAGGGAATCCTAATGGAGTTCCCAGCTTTACTGCAAAATTCCTACCTTTGGTCATCTTCTTCTTGGACATCTAGCCCATTCTGGTCCCTTGGTATGTGGAGATATGATTGGGGTCTCCTGCTCTTGTTCTTCCTTCCTTAGTGGTTCTTTCATCTCGTATTTACTGATATTTCAGGGGGAGTTTTCTTGGGGAAAGTTGGTGGGATCAGGCAAGTTCTCAGCTCTGCAATCCCAGTGAGAAAGGGGGATCCAAATACCTCCTCACTCTTCTAAAGTCCAAACATACTTTAAAGGTTAAACTGGATACAACTTCTGCTTTCACTGTCTCTTGCAGCAGGATCCATCACTGATGCTTGCCAACCTAGGGTTTAGAGTGGGCTCACAGGTCTTTTGTCCCCGTTAGAGAGCCCTTTTGCCCCTAAAGGGTATCAGGCTCAACAATATATCTCTCTGTAAATTAGTAAGAGAAGGACCCTCTGGCAGGGAGTACACGATGAGTTATCACTTCTAAAAGAAATTCCATTTGGGCGAAGCTGGGAGGCCTCACCAGAGTGTAAAAATCAGACATCCTTACTCTTTGATTGCTTCCTCAAAATGAACCCCAATGTGTCTTAAAAATGGCTGAGCTAAATAGTGGTCAGGCATCCAATCCAAACCTTCCAGGTGGGAGGGACTGAAGGATATGGATGGCTTCTTACTAGAGTGTTATAATACAGGGACAGTGACATCTGGTGACCAGACCTGGAGGGTCTGCCTCATACGTTTTTAGGTTTTAATAACTGAAGCAAAAGAAGAATATGTGCTTTTTTCCCCAGTGTCACCAAAGGTCTTAGGACCCTTGAACAGTCTGCTATTTTTCATATATATAATAATAAACATGCTTTATTTGTGTGTTTTAAACTTATGTTATGAAATCATAAAACAATATTAACAGGAAAATCAATTGAATCCACTAAAATGAACATGCAATAGGGCCGTGCATTCATAGTTCCCATGATGTAACCATGGTCATGGGATGTCTGTGAGACAGAATGCAACATTAAACATTGTTCTGTCAGTCAACTGATGAAGTTGGCTGAACATTCTATGACCTTTAAAATGTTTATATAAGCAGAAGCTCAAACTCCTGATGCTTCTGTAAACATATACATACCTTGCAGTGAAATATTTCCTGGGGTCTATTTATAGTGCGTTTTTTTCACAATTTGGGCTTGTCAGAACTGTAAAACCAAAGTGCTGATGATTAAGGATATAAGGAAATACATGTAGCCAGGTCGCCACACTTAGTGATCCACCTTTGCTCATGGCTAACACTTTGCCATTCACTGACAAATACTCCATGGAGGGAAGGAGGGGAATGGTCAAGATGGGTCCCGAGGCTGCTGTCCTCTCTAGTTGGTGTACTGTCCACACCAGTTAGCTTTCTTCAGAGCCAATTTGCTTTATTTACACAGCCCAGCCAGATTCTATAGACTCCAGGAATTTATTTATCTAATTCCCAATTATCCTCCTTATATTATGAAATCAGTGTGTGCTGTGTAGTGCTACCTGTACAGTTTTGCATTGTTCGATTCCAAGTTTTATTTATGTCCCCAATCCATACCCCCGGACATATGTACTACAGTTCACATCATCTTTCTTTGTAAACCACTTTGTGCTGTTTCAAGAAAAAAGGCAAAATATTAGATGAAAATATATAAATCAATGAATAAATAAATAGGAATTGGCCTGCGGCTTTACAATCGATTTTTCCTGATCCTGATGTTTAGAATATTTAAATCCTTTTCTGCACATCTTCATTAGATGTTGCAATCAATACAGTCTGCACAATACTTCAGAACCTGCACGCCTTCAACTTAACTTGCACGTCAGATCTTTCAGTACTCACATCTCTGTTCTAAAAACAGATTTCACCCAGCTGGAGTTTCGCAAGGTTCTGTGCATAATCCTCTCAAGAGTCACCGAGGTGCTCTACCAGAGAGCTGGGTAATTCTATACATTTTTCACACTCTGCATTTGGTTTGCTGACATACCATGCAGCTTCCCTGCTCTCTCCCTCAATCCACCACACATTAATACAGACAGATACCCACACCCAGCCTAGAGCATGCTCAGTACACCATCAGACAAAACCATGATCATTCTCTGCATGACTTGAATATATCAACTGATTATTAATTAGAGTTATATATAGTTGTTCTCAAAGAAGAGAATATTGATATAATGCTGATAAAAGGTAGTTTATCATAGGGAGGGCAATTTTCACAACTATTAACTCAGTTAAATAGTGATCTACCCTAGGTAAAATGGCTGTCTAAACTTGACCACACTCAATCCAGCTAAAAGTACACATGGCCTTCCATAGTGCACATACTTTAAGCCGCCCTGCGCAGATGCATTCCCATAGGTCAGGAAGAAAAATAACTGGTGCTGTTTGTGTGACAACCCTTTGGGATCATCAGGATAAGGTCTTAGTTTTGATCCCTGTGAGCATAGTGGAGGGAGGAGTGCCATCATTCAGAACAGCTCCTTCACTGAAGTTGCTGGAATGACCAGCCGCCTGCTGCTTATAAAAAGAGGCTCCAGCATTGCTAGGTGTTGCATCTTGGTTAGGAGTTAGAGAGAGTAGAAGTGTTTTTCTTGAGCTGTTCCCCTACTTAGGTACTGGGTTTCATGGCCTGGGCCAATATCTTAGTGCAGGGGTGGCTAACTCCAGTCCTCAAGAGCCACAAACAGGCCTGATTTTCAGGATATCCATAAAGAATATGCATGAAATATATTTGCATGCAACTGCCTCCCTTGTATGCAAATCTATCTCATGCATATTGATTATAGATATCCTGAAAACCAGGCATGTTTGTGGTGCTTGAGGACTGGAGTTGATCTCCCCTAATTAGTGGGAAGGGGGAGCAGTTCTTGACTTATCGCTAGTTCCATATTTTGATTGAAATATTTGTATATTTTTTGCCTTTTTGAGAATTCCTTTTGTGAAAGCTGGAGGAATTTGGGGTATCTACCAGTTAGGTTAGGTCAAGAGGTAGGAAAGATTCCAAATGGTGACCTGTTTGTGAAGATTTTTTCTTAGTTCCCAGGAAGCCGTTTGTTACCACCCTTCCTGCTTGAAGAGCGAACATCTGTACAGAGATGCTGTGTTCCCTACTACGTGACTTTTCCAAGAAAAATTCCATTGAGACAACTGAAGAGGAGAATTGAGAGTGAGACCTAAAATTCTATTCTGAGGACACCGAACTAGAGTCTTCACCCTGGAGAGGCACTTTGCAGAGACTGTGCAGAGACTAATCTATTTTGCAATCAGTGAAGAGGGGGTTTTCAGTCCCAGCTAAGGATACCCTGCTCAACTGGGAGCCTTACTTAGACAAACCCAGGAGGATGAAAGTTGCCCAAAACTGAGAGATACTTTCACAGAACCAGAGAAGCCAGGGTTCAAGTCCCACTGCTGTTCCTTGTGACCTCAGGCAAGTCACTTCACCCTCCACTGCCTTAGATACAAACTTAGGCCTAGGGCCATCAAGCTGCAATTTGTTTTTTTGCAGGAGGGTCTCATGATTGTGAGGGAAGGCATCACTATGATAGTGAGACCCCTCCACTTAAAAAAGATTATGGCTCAATGGCACATTTTTTTGTCTTGCAGCCAAACACTGCGGGATAAAAGTATGCAATGAGTGGCTTTTTAGGTACAATGGTGGCTCCAGCCTCAAGAGACTGCTATCACCTTAAAGGGCCACTACCTAAAAACAACACCATGACAAAAGAAAAGGTTGAGCCGGGGGTCAGTCTGGATCCCCGGCTCAACCTGGGTCGCCACTCGAGGCAGTCCAAAATCCTCCATGAAAAAATAAAAGTGTAAAATTCACATGTGGCTTCAACCTCACCACCTCCTATCCAAAGTGTTAAATAAAATTAAATGGGAGTTCAGGGTCCCCACCCTAATAGACATCTCCACTTATTGGGGTATAATTTTGACCCCCCTCTTCTTTTTTTTTTTATTTTTTTTTTTTTTTTTTTTAAATCTTTATTTATCAATTTTAGAATATACAAGCATAAACTTGATACAGAAATTGGGTGGAAACAATAGCTCATATACAATATATATTTAAGTAATAAACATTCCATAAACTCTTAAACATGTCCATTGTTATTACACCACTGTACTAAGTCCTCAATAATGGGGAAGAAAGAAGCGAGAAATACTCAGGCATATACTTAATTTGCAGAAAAAAAAAAACAAGGAAATACCAGACAATCATTACAAAGTACCTATAATTCAATAATAATAGTTAGGTTTTACTGAGGTATAACCCCTGTACTGCTCAGGAGAGAATCTTTTTGTTTATCCAACAGGAATTTCTTCAACTGTGAGGGTTGGTAGAAACAATATTTTACCTTTTGGCATTCTAGGCAACACTTACAAGGGAATTTCAATTTATATGAAGCTCCCAATTTTAAGACTTCAGCCCTTAAGCTAAGAAATTCTTTCCGCCATTTTTGAGTTTCCTTAGTTACATCTGGGTACATTCTGACAGATAATTGATAAAACTTTTCTCCAATATTTCTGAAGAAAAGTTTCTGAATCCACTCCTTATCAGTATTTAGAAGGAATGATATAACCAAGGTGGCAGATTGTACTGACTCTAAAGTCGTTGACTCCAGTATATCCGTTACATTTAATGGACTTTGTGGTGATATCCCTTTATCATTTTCATTTAAGTTTTTCCATTGAGGGATATAATAAATTTGGGTTAATGGAGGCAATGTTTGCTGAGGTATTTTTAATACCTCCATTGCATATTTGTTCCAAAGCTCTCTAGCAGAGAGATGGGAGATCTTGGGGAAATTTACCAATCTTAAATTTTTTTCCCTTTGTTGATTTTCCAACCCCTCCATTTTTCTGGTTAAAAATTGATTTTCCTTTATCATTAACTCATTTAAGTGTTTTAATTTCTTAAGTTCACCAGTGTTATTTTCTATAACTTGATCTCTTTTTCTATCATCCATTACTATTTTATTTATTTTATGGTTCATTTCCTCCATATTACTCATCATTGGGTTCAATTGTAGTGTGACATTCTTATTAACTATCACCAATGTTTCCCAAATTGTTTCCAAGGAAATAACTTGAGGTCTTTCTAAAGATATTGTTTCAATTTTCCCTTTTATCAGATTCTGATCCTGAACAGGCGGAGGAACCTCAGCTATATTCCCTTCTGGTATACTAGTTAGACTAGTTTGTCCTGATATTGACTCTGAAGTTAACCCTGGGTCATTCCTCACCTCGCCCACTTCTTTGGGCTGTGGGTTGACCATGGTCAGGTCTGTTCTTAAGTTTGCAGGATTTACCGGGGGAATCCTAACTTCCGGGGAGAGAGAAGTCTCAATTTCACGAAGTTTTGCAGTGCCTTCCTGCAAAAAATCAAGTGAGTCATCACCCGGATATAGAGATACTTTTCTGATATGGGCGTCCATTGGGCCCGATATCGGACTAGCCAATTTTTCATCCACAAGCCGCTCCTTTGCCCTTCTCTTCCGGGCCGAGTGCGGCATTGTCTTTCAAAAATATATATAGGAAACAGTACTTATCTTTGGCTAGGTTGATTGTCTTCCTCTTAATTCCCCCGGAGGTCGAGAGGAGGGTACTTAGTTCAATAGCCGTCCAAGTCCGTCCGATGCCGGGCGAAGCCGGGCAAAGCCGGATGAGGCGCGCCCCCCTTGGGCGCGCGCGGCTTTGGCAGCGCGCCGGCGTCAGCTGCGCGCCGCAAGGGGCCTGGTTTTATTAGGCCACTTCCTGGGTCCCGCCCTCCGCGTCAAGGGACGTGATGGAGTCAGCGTCTGGGCAATGCAGCTCACCCACGAAAGTCTCAGGAAATGTAGCAATCGTTCCCTCTCGAGCTCGGCTTGGAGGTAAGGAGGGCCCGGTTTTATTAGGCCACTTCCTGGGTCCCGCCCTCCGCGTCAAGGGACGTGATGGAGTCAGCGTCTGGGCAATGCAGCTCACCCACGAAAGTCTCAGGAAATGTAGCAATCGTTCCCTCTCGAGCTCGGCTTGGAGGTAAGGAGGGCCCGGTTTTATTAGGCCACTTCCTGGGTCCCGCCCTCCGCGTCAAGGGACGTGATGGAGTCAGCGTCTGGGCAATGCAGCTCACCCACGAAAGTCTCAGGAAATGTAGCAATCGTTCCCTCTCGAGCTCGGCTTGGAGGTAAGGAGGGCCCGGTTTTATTAGGCCACTTCCTGGGTCCCGCCCTCCGCGTCAAGGGACGTGATGGAGTCAGCGTCTGGGCAATGCAGCTCACCCACGAAAGTCTCAGGAAATGTAGCAATCGTTCCCTCTCGAGCTCGGCTTGGAGGTAAGGAGGGCCCGGTTTTATTAGGCCACTTCCTGGGTCCCGCCCTCCGCGTCAAGGGACGTGATGGAGTCAGCGTCTGGGCAATGCAGCTCACCCACGAAAGTCTCAGGAAATGTAGCAATCGTTCCCTCTCGAGCTCGGCTTGGAGGTAAGGAGGGCCCGGTTTTATTAGGCCACTTCCTGGGTCCCGCCCTCCGCGTCAAGGGACGTGATGGAGTCAGCGTCTGGGCAATGCAGCTCACCCACGAAAGTCTCAGGAAATGTAGCAATCGTTCCCTCTCGAGCTCGGCTTGGAGGTAAGGAGGGCCCGGTTTTATTAGGCCACTTCCTGGGTCCCGCCCTCCGCGTCAAGGGACGTGATGGAGTCAGCGTCTGGGCAATGCAGCTCACCCACGAAAGTCTCAGGAAATGTAGCAATCGTTCCCTCTCGAGCTCCGACCCCCCTCTTCTTATGTTGCTCCAGACTAAAAACCAACTTCCCCAACCCAAACTTGCTTCAATTTAAGAGATTCCAATAAAGAGAGGTGGGTTTTCTGAAGCATGACCACATTGGGATGTATTTACAAAATGGCACATATGATAATCCCTTTTCCAGCGCTCTAAGGGTCACCTCTGATAGATCTGTCTTTGACAGATTCACCACCCCAGAGGGTGCCGGTACCTTCTCCTGTTTCAAAAATTTTGCTGATTGCGATACTGCGCTCGCGTTGTTGGACCTTGACAATTCTGTTGAGCTTGCGTCATTGTTCCTTGCCAATTCTGAAACCGCGACCCTCTGCATCCTCTGTACGGCTTGGGTGGATATGCATCCTTGCTTGAGCCTAAAAAAGCAGAAGCCGATGATGTCTGTTTTTTCTTCTCCTCCTCACCCCCACTATTGGAGTCATCTGTGGAATCTTGAAATGTTACATGTGGGCGTCTCTTAGTTTCCTTCTTATTTTTCCAAAAGTAAATGTTGTCATTTTTATAATCGTCTTCATCCCTATGGAATTTTTGTATTTTGAATTGCTTCAATTGATTTCTAAATTGTGTAATTTCTTGTTCTAATTTCAACATAGAGGCCTCCACAGTCTCTATATTGACTGTAGTTGATAACTGTGCATGTATCTCTTCTACTTCTTTATCACATTCTTTCACGGAAACTGATATGCGCTCCACAATCAGAACCATCAGGTCGAGCGAACATTTGTTTAAAATCGCTATCCAACGGGAAACGAACTCTTCATCTTCCTGAAACATAAGGGGGCCTTTTTGCATCCTTAAGCTCCTCGGAATCATGTGTTGTTTTATATATTCCACTATAGTTGCTTGATGTAATTCTGCCCTAACCAACTTCTTAGACGCTAATGTCAAATCTGCCCAAGTGTTCTTATTCTCATTTCTTTCCTCTTGGTCAAACAATGATATCTGTTGCTATAGCTCGGATACCCAAATCTGTTGCTATAGCTCGGATACCCAAATAGCGGCTATAGCCGCTATTTGGGTATCCGAGAAACTCAAAGTGTCTTTCCACTCACTCTCTGAGATCGCCATGGGGGTTAATCAATACGATATCAATCACAAATCTCACCCCAATGCCACTGTACTCCAGTCACCCTGATATATATATCCACAATTCAAACAATGGTTCAACTGGTCAATCTTAATGTCCTACACTGCCAAAGTCAACATAAAGTTTCATATGTGGGCCCCTTACTCTCAGGGTCTGTAATCACTTCAGACTCTAATCTGGTATAGGGTCACCTTTACTTTATTATTGTAACAACAACTTTTCTCATTTTTTTATGTCCACTTTTTTTATGTCCATTTTTTGTATCCATTTTTTTAAAAGACCATTCTTTCACTGCATGCTACTGGATTATTAGTGCCGCCTCTAGATCAAAAAATGTTTAACACCAACTTTGGTTCAGATTAATATATATGCCAAACAAGCCAAGAATTTGAATACTCATCCATTGATGTTTCCCGACACGATCGTGTTTCGGACAGCGTCCTGCCTCAGGGGATTCACTGTAATCTCAGCACTCTTCCACAAACATCATCCATGGTCCCACACTTCGAATTCTGGCTTCTACCATTTATTCAGCACGCGCAGTTTCTCCTCGACCGCGCTCGCTTTTGACATGGCGGCTCTTCAGAGAGTTTATTTATAGACACCTCCCCCGGAAATGATATCATCGAATTCTGAATTCCAAGTTCTCTCTTACGTCGGGTATGTTCGCTCAGGTTCTCTTTCACGTCGGATGCCAGAAGTGATATCATCGGGTATATTCGCCCGAGTTCTCTTTCACGTCGGATGCCGGAAGTGATATCATTGATTCCTGAGTTCTTTCTCACGTCAGATATATTCGCTCATGCTCTCTCTCACATCGGATGCAATTGCTCGAATCACACATTATCATCTAAAGTAAATTTGCTTGAGTTCTCTCTTGCATCAGATGTAATTACTTAGATCTCACAATATCATCAATCTCTGTGTTCACTCTCACATGGAATGTATTCACTTAAGTTCTCTCTCACGTCGTATAGATACGCTCAGGACTCGCAATGGAGTCACAGATTCTGGAAATGACCTCACCAATGATTGAACCCACCTCACACGTCAGGTGTATATATTCAAATCTCGCAGTGACCCCTCATCGGTATGTGTTTCCACTCTATTTAATGTGCTCCACTAGATCATCCTTGTAGTCTAACCTGTCGGTTCATTCTCTGGATGACATCTCACTCACACTGATCTCTTCCAACACAATAAAACATAATGGGATCCATACCAGAAATTAATATCGATCTTCATCGTGCTCCTGGACATCACACCAATCATAGGATCACATATCCACAGTTTCCTCAGATAAATGTCTCAAATCATTCATTCACCCAAGCTTATTGAATCAAAAGTTGCCCCTTCAAGATGATGAAGTACCAACCTCAATCTTCACATTTGGCAACCGCACTCATTCTAGACAAATCTTATACCTCCCCACGCATTGGAGATGTAAATTGAATATCGCAACACAATTGCTCTTTCTTTCTCTCAGGTAATGATGATTTTTTTAAACACATAATAGCGATACCACATAGATCAACCACTGCCCCCCTTTTTTTCTACCAACCCTAAGGATCCTTTTCCACACTGTCCAAAGGATCTTTCAGGAGCCCTTTTCTTTATGGATGTATTCTCAGATCAAAGAGTACCAGTTAATTTTCTCATTTAATCCCAATGGATCTATAGTCTGCAAGGTATAAATCCAGTACTGCTCCCGTCTGTTTAACCGCATTTGAATGTCGCCCCTGCGGGGACCAACCTGTATTTGTTCCAATACCAGCCACTGTAAATCTGTGAACACATGATTAGCTTGAACACAATGTAGAACTAAAGGAGCTGTCAATTTGAGAGTTTTTATACAGCTCCTATGTTCAATCAACCTTGTTCGAATCTTCCTCTTGGTCCGCCCTATATACAAAAGTCTACATGGGCACTGTATAATGTAGACTACACCTTCTGATTCACAGGTAGTCCATGTCTTCAAATGTATAACCCTGTCTGAACCAGACAGGTAGGAATCATGGTGGAAAGAAACAGTCGAATATAAGATCCCTCCAAGCCCTCAGGGATGCCAGAATCTGATGCGATGATTGCGATTTGCCAAATCCTCTAGATCTCTTTGGAGGCTCTACACTTTCAGGGTAAATAGTCAGAGCAGGGCCATCACCAATAGAAGAGACACAGTTTTGGATTCAACGTCCTCCAACTGCACAGTAAAGAAGATCAACAGTTGGGGCATCATGGAGAGATCAGAGCAGATGGCCGTTGAGTCCATGTTGCTCTGAAGAATGTCTTTCAAGTGCCGGAGTTCAGCCAGAACAAAGTCAGCTGACACCATATTTTTTGCGGAGGCCGCCTTTTCCAGAGATGAGGGATCTTGCTTGGAGTGTTTTGTACTGGCAGCTGCACAAAAGCAGCCTCAATTTTCCATGTTTGGTCCCAGACATAGCCAGGTACAAGCTGATGTCAATAAACAAAGGCACACACAGAAAATCAGGGCGAGATACCTGAAAATAAGCAGGATCTTGCAGAGCAGCTGGATCAGGCAGCCATCTTGGTCGGTACTCAAGAGCGCCCCATACAGTAATAGTTTTAATTGTTTTAGTAAGTGTATTTTGTAGAAAGAACTTTTTTATGACTGAAGAAATTTGAGAGGACAAGGACAAATCTGAGTCAAAGGTTACACATCTCTGAGCTCCCTCAGTATCCTGGGATGTATCTATCCAGCCCATGGCCTTGTCCACTTTCAGTTTGCCTAGCTCTTCCCATATATTCTCTTCTGTAAATGGAATTTCATCATCCCATTCCCATCTCCAGTCTTGTCAACCAGCAATGGTCCTTCTTTAGGGTCATCTTTAGTGAACACTGAACTGAATTATTCATTTATTATTTCTGCCATTTCTTCATCTCTCTTTACACATCGCTCCTCATCACCTTTCAATTTCACTATACCACTTTAGGCCTTCCTTTCTCTGACATATCTGAAAAATGTTTTTTCACCTCACTTTACCTCTTTATCACCTTTCTTCCACTTGACCTTTTGCTTTCCTTATTTCTTTCTTTGTTTCCCTAAGTTTTAACAGATATTCTTCCCTGTGTTCCTTTTTTTGGGATCCTTTAAACTTCTTAAATGCTGTTCTTTTTGTCTTTATTTTTTCACTCACCTCCTTTGACAACCAAATTGGTTTCTTTTTCCTTGTACTCTTGTTTACTATTCTATCATATAGATTTGTTGCCTTTGTAAGAGCTTCTTTTAATTTGGCTCTCTGTTGTTCCACCTCACCATTTTCTCCGTCTTCCAGTTCTTTATCCAGGTACTTCCCTATTTTGACAAAGTCCGTATTTGTGAAATTCAAAAATTGGATCTTCATGTGACTTCTCTGTATCCTATTTATGATTTATTTATTTATTTATTTAATTTCTTTTACTATACCGATGCTCAAGACTAGGTCTTATCGTACCGGTTTACAATGTAACTGAGGGGAAACCAATTAACATCAAGGTAGAAAGTAAAGTTACATTAAACAGGGAGCATAAAACCTGGGCAATGGAAGACAGTACAGAGTTTAAACTAAGATACGTGGAATATGTGGAAACATATTGCCTGATGATCACTAATACCCAGGTAAGCCCCTACCGAACATTAGAGACATTATCCCCATTAGTGAGCACTAGATAGAGTATCACACCCTCCCTCATGGGGTCCATTACCATTTGTTTGAGGAAAGCATTTTGAAGGGCATCCACTTTCTCTTTCTACATCTTATACATTCTGCAGAAGGGATACTCCAATCCACATCCAGAAGATTAAAATCTCCAACGAGCAACACTTCTCCCTTCTTTCCCACCTTTTGGATGTCTTCAATCAGATATCTTTCCAGTTCTTCTGTTTGAGTTAGATGGAAGCACCATCTTTTTTTTAGAATGGTCTATAATGCTTCTTCTCTACCCCACGTCCTTTGCAATTCAGTTGCTTAGATATTGTTTTTGCTTAAATAGCTATTTTTGGTCCTTCCTTAACAAGTTATAGCCTAGGATGGCGGTATCCCAATCATGAGAATCAGTGAACTATATCTCCCCAATAGCAACAAAGTCCAAATCTGCTTAGACTTGCCTAGACTACAAGCATTTGTGTGATAGCTTTCCAGCTGCTCTTCCTAGTCACCTTTTCTGCTTTTTTGAACTGATTGATTTTGTTTCTTTCTCTTTCCATTTCCTGTATTGCTTGGGGGTAACATGCACTTTCACTGGCCACCTCCTGCAACCCCTGCACCCTAGTTTAAATGCCTGATAATGTATGATCTGAATATTTCACTTAGCATCCTCTTTCTTGTCACAGACAAGTGTAGGCCATCCTTATCATATCATTTTTTATTGCGCCATACATGGTACAGCCTCCAATGTATCCAAAACCACTTTCCTTACACCAAGTTTTGAGCTAGAAATTGAAATTCTCTATATGGCACAGCCTTTCCTTTCCCTTTCCATGAACAGGTAATAGTTTTGAAAAGGCAATAGTCTGTTCCATGTGTCTAATCTTTTCCCCTAGATTTTGGAAATCCTCTGCATTTTATGGACACCATTTCTAGAAAGGTCATTGGTCCCCAGATGCATGATAACATTGATATCAGAGTCCTTATTTTCTTCTATAATTGCTTTGATCACCTGATTTGTATTTGTATTAGCGGATCCTAGAAGGTATTTAACCATTGTGTCCCCATCAAAATGACCTCCTAAATTGGTTCCTATGATGATTGAGTCTCCCAGCAGAAGAAGCTTTCTTTTATGACATCTGATCACGATGAAGGGTTTCTGGGTGCATTGGGTGATTACTTCCCTTTCAGACATCACTTCATATTCTATTGCTAGGCCTTCTTTATTTTACAATGCAGAAAAATGCATCATGCAAGGGTAACAGTGGGGGGAGTGGGTGTCTCTTCATCATAGGCCTTATTCTGCCAGAACCCACCGATATCCAATTATTTCTGGGTTTCTGAATCCTGGATGGCTGACTTCTATGTGGCAGTGGGGACAGATACACAGAATGCTTCAAAGTTGGGGAAATTGGGTATCTCAGAGTCACAGGCATTGTTCTACCAGTGTCCACTGTAAACCATTTATGCCTGGGTTTCTGAATCCTCTATGGGAGTTAGGAGAGATATTCTGGATGCTGCAATGAAGGGGAGGTTATCTGAAACGAACAATTTCAATTTCAGGAAAATTAGCACCTTATTCAAGGCAGACAGCTGAAGGCAAATTGGAAAATCCTTAATTTTCCAAATGTTAGGCCTTGGGACATAAGCACCACAGTTGTTGCACTGAATAAAGGACATTTTGTACTAGTGACTAATAACAAGATTTGAGATAGGTTTTGGGCCAGATTTCAAATCACCTTTGCGTGTAAAACCCAGGGCTTTAACGTGTGTAGGTGGGCCTTATACGTGCCAGGCCAATTTTCAAAGGCCCGGCCATGCGTGTAAACCCTAGGACACGTGTAAGTTCCAGGGTTAGTGAAAGGGGCGGTCTGGGGGTTAGGGCGGGCCAGGGTGGTCTGGGAGTGGGGCTAGAGGTGCCTGGCACAGTGGCCATTTGCTGCTGTGCCGGGGGATCGCGTGCTGGCCCGCACAACTTGCTCCTGCTCAGAAGCAGGTGCAAAGGTAAGTTAACGATGTTGGGGGGATTTAGGATAGGGATAGGTGTAGGGCAGGATAGGGGAAGGTGAAGGGAGGTCAGGCTAGTGGGTTGGGAAGTTCCCTCCCGGTCCGCTCCTTAATTGGATGTGTGCTTGCAATGTTTTAAAATCTATCCCTAAGTGAATAATATAAGAACGAAGTACCAAAGTCCTTAGAAGAAATATTTAAGAAGGAACACTAGGGATAGGAGGGAAAAGGGAGGATGGAAGGGAATAAACAGCCTCTCTTTTGAATTCTATCTGTAAACTAGATTTTAGCAGTGCCTTGTTTGGATACCTCTTGCCATTCAAATGTTATACACCATTTCTCTTAAAAACACACAGAGAATTTAAAATAATAACTATTTATTTATTTATTTATTTATTTAACATTTCTTTTATACCGATATCCGTTCGCGCATCGTATCGGTTCACAGTGAACAAAAAACCATTGGGCAGTGCCCGTTCATATAACATATAACAGATAACATAATATAATATGATGAACTAGGCAACATATAAATAAATTTTTGGGAGGAGCCCTTACATATAACAGGCATCAATGGGTAGATGCTATGGAATATAACTATAACTATATACATGAAAGTGCAAAGTACAAAATCATCAGACATAAAGGCGTTCATACCAAGATATCAGTATAACATTCATAGGGGGGTTTTATGTAATAGGGGGTGAGATGGAGTAGGCTTGCTGAAAGAGCCATGTTTTAAGTTTCTTTTTGAAAGTGGGGGTATAGGTCTCTATGCGGATATCATGGGGCAGTGAGTTCCATATGGTGGGGCCGGCAAGAGAAAAGGCTCTGTTAATAGTGGAGGAGAGTTTAAAAGATTTAATAGATTGGGCACGGTGTGTTCCTTGGAGAGCTGGGCGTGTAGGTCTCTTGGAGGTACGAGGTAAGAGGGGGGGGGGTTAAGCCAGTTGAGGTTGGAATTTACTAGACTCTTATGTATGATCGAGAGTGTTTTATAAAGAATTCGTGACTGTATAGGGAGCCAGTGTAGTTCAATAAGTGTGGGGGTGATGTGATCTCTTTTCTTTGTGTTTGACAATATCCGAGCAGCGGCATTTTGTAGGAGTTGAAGTGGCTTAGTGTGTGTTGCAGGAATGCCAAGTAAGAGCGCATTACAATAGTCAATCTTCGATAAAATAATAGCTTGGAGGACTGTACGGAAATCATTGAAGTGTAGTAGGGGTCTGAGTTTCTTTATTGTTTGGAGTTTAAAATAGCAGTCTTTTATGATGGATTTGATGAATGGTTTAAATGAGAGGTGATTATCAATAATAACTCCTAAGTTGCGAGTGTGCGATGGGAAGTTGGTAGCTGAGTAAGCAGGAGGGATGTCTGGGATCGGTTGCCTATTAGATATGATTAATAGCTCAGTCTTGTTGGAATTAAGAGCTAGGTGCATGTCCTTTAGGAGTTGGTTGATAGAGGAAAGACAGGATTCCCAGCTGTGTAAAGCAGTTTGGATGGTGTCAGAGAAAGGGAAGATGATTTGCACATCGTCAGCATAAATAAAATGCTTGATGTGCAGGTTAGTGAGAAGCGTGGTAAGGGGAAGCATGTATATATTAAATAGCGTGGATGAGAGTGAGGAACCTTGGGGTACACCTTGGGTACACCTTGGTACACCTTGGGTACACCTTGGGTACACCTTGGGGAAGACTGATGGGATCAGATTCATTGTTGTCCATTGTGACAGTGAAAGTGCGATTTTGGAGATAAGATTGCATCCAGTCAATGGCCTTGCCAGTGATCCCAATATTTCTGAGTATGTTGAGTAGGACATCGTGATTGACTGTGTCAAACGCAGCCGAGATGTCAAGTAATGCAATAAGGTAGGAGGATCCGGAGTCGGTTCCTTTGATAAGGGTATCGTGCAGGGAGAGGAGCAATGTTTCAGTACTTAAATGCTTCCTGAAACCATATTGGGTAGGAGGGAGGATGTTGTTCTGTTCAAGGTGATCGGACAGGCGTGAGTTCACCAGCTTCTCAAGAACTTTAGCTAGGAGGGGTAGGTTGGACACCGGTCTGTAATTAGAAAGGGTGGTGGGGTCAAGGTTGGATTTTTTGAGTAGCGGTTTAACTATAGCTTGTTTCAGAAAATTCGGGACAAAGCCATGCTCTAGGGAACAGTTGAGAATATTTGAAATGGTAACTAGCAAAGAAATACCACCTAGAAAACAAATGGAAGACAGCAGCAACACAAGGATAGAATAAGAAACTGCTGAAATAAAAGCACTATCTTCTGAAGAATGTGTTTTTTTAAATTAATCAGCCACATATAAGACACAAAGCAGAAATATGCAATATCTAACGGGAAAACAATAATCCAGCCACTCACAAGAACAGAATCAAAACATCGAGATACAAGCAATATATATTGGGGAAAAATAAACAATAAAGTTATATTAATTTAGACTTTTTAAACTTAGTAGGTCAGCTGTTCAGCCCTCAGCCAAGCCTCATGATGAAAATGATGATGATAATATTAATGAGCAGTTTTGAATGCATTTGCATATGATGTCTGCTCTTTTTTATTTTAATTATATTGAATCAGATGTTATGTTGCCATATCTATAATACTTGCATAAATATTGCTGCTATTGCATTTTAACTTGTTTTATTATATGCATTATTCAAGGCAAAACAAAGGTATATAGCTAAAGTCTTTAGGATTGTCCTTTCAGAATATAAATCCAAAACAGTGGCTTATTTTTAGTTTCCAGGTGAAACACAGCCCATTTTGCACATTTTTCTGATTAATAACAACATCAGAGACATTTATTTTGTCCTCTTGATGCAACCTCTGGACAAAACATGGCCCATGTCAAGGGACTTTTGATTACTTGCTATTTTAAGTTGTGATCTATATTTTAAATGATTCTGAAATAAGCCACTGTTTAGATCTATGTTTTGAAAGGACAGTCCTAAAGACTACAGCTACACTCCTTTGCTTTTGGACAATATGCAATATAACTTGATGATAACATGAGTTAAAGGCCAAATTCAGCATTTAACAAATTATTGCGTTGTTGTGGCTTAGGAAAAGGGCTCTTTAAGCCTGTGTCACTCATTTCTAGTGCTGTATCTTAAGTGACTTATTTTTCTCTCTCTCTTTTTCATAGTCAGAAAATATCTCAATCATCCTCAAACAGTAACATGCACATTGCAACCATAGCAAGAAAAGAATTGCAGAGAATTTTGTATTAGCACTTTGTTTCTGAAAGCAATTTTTAGCTGGTTCCCTAAATTTAATGTGAAAACGTGTTTGGTTTCTTGCTTTTATAAAGATATTTCTTTGCTGAAAATGTTGCTGCAGGTTGAATGCTTCAGTAGATAATGTGTACACAGACAAAGTGAATGCCTAAACAATTTAAACAAAAAAAACAACTCTAAAAAGCATATAGCCTTGCATTGTTTTTGAACCATTAGGCTATATCCATACAGAAATTTCTTTTTAATTCTAGTTTTGTCTAATTTAAATGGAAAAAAAATTACAAAAATGAATGTACTATATAACCAACCAAAAACCTATTTTCACTAATAGTACAGTACTTTTGCAATTGTTTGTTCATATGTCAATATGCAAAAAATGTTTAAAGATGCAACATAGTTTATGGACTTTTTTTTTTTTTTTTTTTTTTTTTTTACAAAAAGCTTCTAGTAACTGTTGAATTTCCTATATTGAATCAAAGAAATGATTGGAAAGGGCACCTGAAATACTATGCTATTTAGTCTGTTTGAGAATCTTAGTCATTCAAGTAATCTCAGCCTTTGTTAAAATCATCTGAAGTGGGTTATACCTTATCTTTCTTCAATTATCTTTGTTCACTGTATTATAAAATTATCTTCTTTTCAATAGCATCTCAGGTACAGAGTAGGCAGCATACAAGTCACCTTGGAATTACGAATATCAAAAGAACAAGAACATTAACCACTTGCACAAAAACATTACTCATTGCATATAAATACTGTCAAGTTGTACATTCTTTATTTCACAATAACATAATAAATGATGGTAGATAATAAAGAAATGGTCCATCTAGGCTGCCCATTTGAAATTCACCTACTGTGTATAGACATAGTAATATAGTACTGTTAGGATTTTGCCTGCTATGCAACCTTATCCTACCTTCATGACACCTCCCCACCAGCAGAGGCCTCTAGTATGCCTCATCACTAATCTTGCCAAGGTCTTCCTCACTGCCCTTGCCACACCCAAGTCCCAGCCCTATGTAAACCAGCCTTGCCTTCTCATGGGGTCACTTCTGGCTCCGTGACCTGACCCTTGTCCTTGCCTTGTGGCCTACAGGTCCTATGTCTTGTTTCCTGTCTTGAGGCTGTTTGGCCTATACTCTTTTGTATCCTGCCTTGGGGCATTCAGGTCTGTTTTGCCTGTTCTAAGCTTTGCTGCCTTTGAGCTTCTGTGTTCTTTGTTTGCTGTTTCCCTTATCTGCTTTGTCAAAGTCCTGCCCTATGTTACCTCATTGAACTTGCCCTGTTTGTTCTAGTATCTAGGGATGTGAATCGTTTTTTGACGATTTAAAAAAATCATCAGATATTTTTTAAATCGTCAAAAATCGTTAGAGTCGCAATACAATATAAATTCTCCCGATTTATTGTGAAAAATCGTAAATCGGGGGAGGGCGGGAAAACTGGCACACCAAAACAACCCCTAAACCCACCCCGACCCTTTAAAACTGCTCCCTTGGCTTCCCCCTCCCTCCTGACCCCCCCAAAATGTTTTAAAATTACCTGGTGGTCCAGTGGGGGTCCCGGGAGCGATCTCTCGCTCTCGGGCCGTCGGCTGCCACTAATAAATATGGCGCCGATGGCCCTTTGCCCTTACCATGTGACAGGGTATCCGTGCCTTTGGCTGGCCCTTGTCACATGGTAGGAGTAATGGATGGCCGGTGCCATCTTTAAAAATGGCATGGGCCATCCAGTGCTCCTACCATGTGACAGGGGCCAGCCAATGGCACGGATACCCTGTCACATTGTAAGGGCAAAGGGCCATCGGCGCCATTTTTATTAGTGGCAGCCGACGGCCCGAGAGCGTGAGATCGCTCCCGGGACCCCCACTGGATCACCATGTAATTTTAAAACATTTTTGGGGGGGGGATCGGGAGGGTGGGGGAAGCTAAGGGGGCAGTTTTAAAGGGTCGGGGTGGGGGTTTTTTTTATCGGCTCGAGCGCAGCCGATAAAAAAAACAAAAACCTGATCGGACTGCACAAAGGAAAAGTCACGATGTGAATCAGAACCGGAATCGGAACCGATTCCGGTTCCGATTCACATCCCTACTGCTCTCCATATCTGTCTCAAACAGGTCCAAAATCTGTTACAGCAATGGCCACAACCACCTAAACTTTGCTTCTTGCAAAACCAACATGTTAGTCAACAACCAGGCCCTCTTTTATGCCATTGTCAAGTTTTGTATTAATCCCCACTACCATCAAAGTTAATGAGGCTGTTGAAAAAAAAAATAAATCTGGCCTGCTTATGCTCATTGAAATTTGAGTTTTAACCAGAATATTTCTCTGTAAGCCCTTGGGATTCAGACAACAGGAAGCCCTGGGTTAATTCTTTTGACACAAAATATGATCTATGTTATAGAGGAGATATTTATTATTCTTTCTGACAATTGTTTTTGCGCAGCATAGTGAGTCATCATGGTGCAGCATTATAGCAAATAGCTGTGAGAAAAATGTTTACTCTAATAGATCTGTTGATAGTTATAGCAGTGCTTCTCAACCAAATCCTGGGAATACACCTAGCCAGTCAGGTTTTCAGGATATCCACAATGAATATGCATGAGATAGATTTGCATGCACTGCTTCCATTGTATGCAAATCTATGTCATGCATATTCATTGTGGATATCCTGAGAACCTGACTGTCAAGGTGTGCCTTGAGGATTAGGTTGAGAAGCATTGGTTTATAGTGTGTGTTAAACTGAACAATGTACTATGAAACATCATTTGCCTCTATCTGTACCTGTATATAAGGACTAAGCTAGGGCAACTTAAGCATTTGTGCTAGTGGATCAGTCACAATCATATGACATGTCAGCTAGTGCAGCTATTGGAACTCCCATATGATTCAATCCAATTTATTTATATCTGATTACTTGTTCCTGTTTCTCTGATCCATTGCCACTCCCCTATTCTATATTTTTTTTGTTTTTTCTCGCTGCTAAATTTTACTTTATCGGTCTCTGATCTCCCGTTTATTATTAGACTTGCCATTAACTATGGA
This sequence comes from Rhinatrema bivittatum, assembly GCF_901001135.1. Classification (NCBI taxonomy): domain Eukaryota; kingdom Metazoa; phylum Chordata; class Amphibia; order Gymnophiona; family Rhinatrematidae; genus Rhinatrema; species Rhinatrema bivittatum. The sequence goes on along the minus strand of NC_042615.1, from coordinate 702,587,616 downwards.
ATTTGATTATCATTGGTTGAATTGTTTTTTGTTATTAATTTGTTCTTAATTGATTCATATTATGTCCACTTTATTTCTTATTGACTGTAAAGCTTGTTGGTGATTTATTGTTTATTGTAAACCGAGGTGATGTCATTAACGTGCCGCGGTATATAAAAAATCTCTAAATAAATAAATAAATAAATAAAATATTCCACCTTTCCAACACTTCAAAGCGGATTACTTGTAGGTACTGTTTGTATTTCCCTGTTCCAGAGGGCTCATAATCTAAGTTTGTACCTGAGGCAATAATGATTCAGTGCTTCAGCTGATTTCTCATATCTTTGCACTTTGAAAGCATGCTACTCTTGAGTAGAGAATGGAGATATCCTGGTATAATGTATGTCTTAACAAGCTTTCATCTTGTATTTTTCTCTTTTGAAGAGCTTTACAGAGCTGAAAATGCAGACTATAGACCTACTGGCAGAAGTGAAGTGGGTAGAAAGGTCATGGGTGAATTGTTTACTGAATGTTATGTTAGAGTTACATGATTTGATGGATAGAATGAATGTGGTAGTATGTTTTGCAAGTGTTTCTCAATGGTAGGAATATGCATGCCTCAAACGGTCCCAAATTATTTTGGATTTTCTGTTATTATCCTCGGTATACCAATATCCTGAATCCTTACCTAGTATTCCTAATTTAATCAATTAACATTAATATTGCCTAAGCAAACCTTTGAGCTTGCCGAGATCATAGAGGAGCAACACATGCTACACCATAATGATGTTCAATCAGTGCGAATGGGAATTGCGGAATCCCAAGAGATAGAGATCAGCATAATGTCCATCCATTTTCCTTTTCCATCACAGCAGTGAACTGAGGGAGCTATTTTAGATTTAATTCTTAGTGGAATGCAGGATTTGGTGAGACAGGTAACGGTGGTGGGGCCACTTGACAATAGTGATCATAACATGATCAAATTTGAACTAATGACTGGAAGGGGAACAATATGTAAATCTACAGCTCTAACACTAAATTTTCAAAAGGGAAACTTTGATAAAGTGAGGAAAATAGGAAAAAACTGAAAGGTGCAGCTGCAAAGATTTTAAAGTGTACAACAGGCATGGACATTGTTTAAAAATGCAATCTTAGAAGTGCAGTCCAGATGTATTCCACACATTAAGAAAGGTGGAAGGAAGGCAAAACGATCACTGGCATGGTTAAAAGGTGAGGTGAAAGAGGATATTTTAGCCAAAAAAGCATCCTTCAAAAATTTGAAGAAGGATCCATCTGAAGAAAATAGGAAAAATCATAAGCATTGTCAAGTTAAGTGTAAAACATTGATAAGGCAGGCTAAGAGAGAATTTGAAATGAATTTGGCTGTAGAGGCAAAAACTCATAATAAAAACTTTTTAAAATATATCAGAAGCAAGAAAGCTGGGAGGGAGTCAGTTGGACCTTTAGATGACCGAGGGGTTAAAGGGGCTACTAAGGAAGATAAAGCCATTGCAGAAAGACTAAAGGACGGATTTTCAAAGCTCTACGTGCGCTGGGCCCATTTTCAAAAGGCCTGGCAACGCATGTAAGACCCTGAGTCCCAGGGCTTTACTAAAGGGGTGGTCTAGGGGCAGGGCTGTTGCAAGGAGTCCAGAAACAGCAACACCTCTGCTTCCATTGCTCATGGAAACCTTATTTTATTTTTATATACCAACATTTGATCTGAGATATCACATTCAGGTACTGTAGGTATTTCCCTATCTCCAGAGGGCTTACAATTTAAGTTTTGTACCTGAGGCAATGGAGGGTAAAGTGAGTTGCCCAAGGTCACAAGGAGTTACAGCGGGACTCAAACCCTGGTCTCCTGGTTCGTAGCCCACTGCTCTAACCACTAGGCTATTTCCTATAGGATAACCTTGCCCAGGGTGGCACTTCTGGAACTCGGATCCTACGTGGCATCCTTTAAGGTATTTAAGATTTGTTCCAGCTGCTTCATCACTACCCAATCATAATGCCCAGGTAATGCACACTTACCTCTGTTTCCATAGATACCTCTTGAATGGATGTCTGCTGATCTACTAACGGGTGCAGCATCATATAGTTGGAATTTCAGTAGTTGTCAACATATTGAATCAAATGCTTGTGAGGCATATCAAATTCTTCCTGTTTCTCTTGGAGAAGTTGCCCTATCTTCATGCTTCTATGGAAATGGACTGCTATTTTTCTGTACCTTTCTATCAGGTCCATCAGGAATAGATTTCCTAGAGCTGCTGCCAGTCTCGGCTGTCTGAGGCAAAGAATGAAATGGTATCCCCCCCCCCTTCCCCATGGCCCGATGCAGGTGAAATCACCAAAGGCCAGGGCAAGGGGAAGGCAATGAAGGGTGAAGTGACTTGCCCAAGGTCACAAGGAATGGTAATAGGATTTGAACCCTGGCTTCCCTTGTTTGCAGCCCACTGCTCTAAACACTTAGTTTTTGGGTCTGTTATTTTTTTTGTTCTGTCTTAGTCATCCGCAGTAGGGGAAATAGGACTTCTCCATTCTCTATTGCCTGCCTCCCATCCTTCTCCAGGATCTGCCCCTTGGGGGTGTGAGAAACTGGTAAATGGTGGGAGTCTGTGTGTGTGACATACTCTCTTTTAGGGCTGTTACAAGGGTATTAGATGCCCTAGGCAAACCTTACAGCGTTTCATTCCCCCTTCCCTCCCCTTCCCACATAATTAAAACTTATGCATTCTTTTCCATTTTAAAACTTAACTTCCCCAACCTAAAAAGGCAGATTGCATATGGAAAATAGACATTCAAAGTTCAATCTTCTGAAGTAAAAATATTAGGAATGTGAATCATTTTTATAACAAATTGAAATATTGTACGATATTTCTTAATTCGTTATATATCGGCTAAAACGTGAAACACACTTTTCCCCCTGAATTTTCGTGAAAATCATTTATCACATTAGTGCGCGCTAACAAAAAAACATTTATTTTTGTTATTTTTTGTTACTTAAAGCTCACATTTTCCACTATCTTTAGGGGTTGGTCATCAAGGGCAATCATTTCCCTAATACTCTGCGTTACTTTTTAAATACTGCCTACTTCTTGCCATGTGACAGTGCTATGAAACACCACCTCTGACTGACGGATCAGCTTGGTGAAAGGTCTTCCTAATTTTAGCCCCTTTCCTCTATCATTTACAAGGAGTGGCAAAAATGAACCTTAGGCTAGAACATCTAACTTCCCCTTATGCCAATGCTAGCTGGTGCTGCTTCTATAGATGATACAGCATGCTAGCATTCGTGAGATGTCCAACTTGCTTCCCTATACTGATATACTTCCTACAGTGAATAAACTGAGAAAAATGTGGGTCCACCCCTGACTTTAAAATGTCTCCAGATCAGAGATTTCTTCTGAAATCTCTTCCCTATATCCTTGGAAGTTTATACTGGTTCTAAATTTGAAATAGAAGTTGGAATCTGAAGAAAAATGCCAGCGGCATTGCTCATGCTCTCTACCTGTGCTGCCCTCTCTTGCTGGGGCTTGTTCTTATCACTGTAAATATCATCATCTATCTCCCCTATCACTGAACTGGAGGGTTAGATGCTACTGATTAATCCTTCCAAACTATTTGCAGCTATAGATCATCACATTCTGATTCAGGGATGCCCAGACAAGATTCTTCCTCAAAATCAAATTTTGAAAATACTGCCTCCATTGCCTGAGAAGCAGTAACCAATGTAAAGAAGCATGCTGCTTGTTTTGGCTGTTGACTTTTCTGCTTCTGTTCATGCCCCTGTGCTGTTACTGCGAGTCTTCAATGACTCTCTCTACTTTTCCTTCTGCTTCAAAACAGGAAGGAGAGGAGTAGATGATGGTGGGATATGTTCTCAAAACTTAAATTTCTTCTCCATTGAGCTGCCTTGCTTACCTACCATTCTAGATCTTAAAAAGTCCCTCTTCAATTTACGTGCAAGACTGCTTTTTTTATTGCTGCCCCTGCCAAGGCTGATAGCCCTGTCAACACCCCTTTCTCTCTCTTTTCCTGACATGATGGAATTTGTTGTGGTATACTGCCTTCTGAGGATTTGAATATTATAGATTGAAATGAATTTATTGATACTGTATTTTTACCCCTACTTATAGTTCCACTCAGTGTATGTGTGATATGATGTATGTAGTAGTGCTGATCAGCTCCACACACAAAAATACTAACAAACAAAAAAGACATAGCCAGGTAAAATTTTCCTCTTCAGTTTCTGAGTGTGCAGTATTAACTTCACTGGTGTCCAGATAGAGAAAAAAAGATCACTAGCAATGTCACAACTGTAATTGCCATACTCTCAACTACCCTGACCTTCTCCCAGTGAAGAGAAAAATAAAAACATAGTAGCACTTCACTGCTTCTCTTCCTGGTACAGTGAATGAGACCACTGAAACACAGAGATTAAGCAGCCCTTTATCAGCACAAAATCCAAAAGTTACATTTTTTTAACTATTTGAGAGGCTTCTACTAGCACATCCTTCCTGTGAAGTGCTAGAGAAAAATGCAGACTGCTTTTTGTACATGCTCAGACATTACAGAGGAAGTGAGTCAGTATTACTTGATTCAGATAGCTATTTGCTAGTTAAATATATGCTGCACTGTGATTTGCCCTCTTGCTTATCTCTTTGCCTTTTTGCCCTGTCCTGGCTCTGCAAGGAGAGGTTATGTCACATAGGGATGTGAATCGTTTTTCAACGATTAAAATTATCGTCCGATAATGTTTATATCGTCTTAAATCGTTATAGAACACGATACAATAGAAATTCTAACGATTTATCGTTAAAAATCGTTAAATCGTGTTAGTGCGCACTAACTCGAGTTAGTGCGCACTAACTCCCCGTTAGTGCGCACTAACTCGATTTAGTGCGCACTAACTGAAAATGATACAAATAAACACTTTCCAGGTCACTGAAGGTCAGTTAGGAATGAATATGTGTTCCTATTGGCTGGCTGCCCTCTTATCTATTGATATTACCAAGGTTACCACTGAGGTGATGGTTGGGGGGATGGGAAATGGAACTGGAAACTAACGAACACCAACAGAAAATGAAACAAAGTGTTCACACTTCCCAGGTCAGTAAAGGTCACTTAGGAATGAATATGTATGTATGTATTCCTATTGGCTGGCTGTGCTCTTATCTATTGATGTTACCAATATGGTTGGGGGGATGTGAAATGGAAACAGTTGGAAGCTTGACAAAAAAAGTAATGTAATGATCAGCACTCACGTGACTAGAACTTGTTTGTTTATTATTTTTGTTAGCAGGCACCTGAAATGCTAGTGCATGTTGAATTTGCCAATCACTGTGCATTTTAGAAAGGTGGTCCTGGCTGGAACTGTACACAGTTCAAATATATGTAATTGATTGTTGGTAAGTGTATTTTTTAAGTAGCCACACTGGCACCAGTATGTTTACTTTTCCTCCTACTTAACTCACTAGCTCAGCTTTGTAAGAAGGGCTTCTCTGCTTGTGTGTTGTTTTTGTTTGGTGTGAGGAGAGCAGAAACATCAGATCTTTATTCAATCTACTACAGTCATCTCTTACAGTGCCCTATCCCTATTAATACCAGGAGTGTTGTGATCTTCCTGCACACAGTGCCCTAACCCTGATACCAGTCTGAGACAGCTCCCTCCCTGCATTACTAGTGAGAGGCTGGCTTCACAGACAGGGGGGAGCTGCCTGACCCTCACTCCTGACTTCCCCCATGTCCCAGCTAGTGAATGGTGTGTGGGTGAGGGGGGGGGGAGGATGGTGAAGTCTGAGACAGCTCCCTCCCTGCATTACTAGTGAGAGGCTGGCTTCGCAGACAGGGGGGAGCTGCCTGACCCTCACTCCTGACTTCCCCCATGTCCCAGCTAGTGAATGGTGTGTGGGTGAGGGGGGGGGGGTGGGAGGATGGTGAAGTCTGAGGCAGCTCCCTCCCTGCATTACTAGTGAGAGGCTGGCTTCACAGACAGGGGGGAGCTGCCTGACCCTCACTCCTGACTTCCCCCATGTCCCAGCTAGTGAATGGTGTGTGGGTGAGGGGGGGGGGGGTGGAGGATGGTGAAGTCTGAGACAGCTCCCTCCCTCCATTACTAGTGAGAGGCTGGCTTCACAGACAGGGGGGAGCTGCCTGACCCTCACTCCTGACTTCCCCCATGTCCCAGCTAGTGAATGGTGTGTGGGTGAGGGGGGGGGAGGATGGTGAAGTCTGAGACAGCTCCCTCCCTGCATTACTAGTGAGAGGCTGGCTTCACAGACAGGGGGGAGCTGCCTGACCCTCACTCCTGACTTCCCCCATGTCCCAGCTAGTGAATGGTGTGTGGGTGAGGGGGGGGGGGAGGATGGTGAAGTCTGAGACAGCTCCCTCCCTGCATTACTAGTGAGAGGCTGGCTTCACAGACAGGGGGGAGCTGCCTGACCCTCACTCCTGACTTCCCCCATGTCCCAGCTAGTGAATGGTGTGTGGGTGAGGGGGGGGGGAGGATGGTGAAGTCTGAGACAGCTCCCTCCCTGCATTACTAGTGAGAGGCTGGCTTCGCAGACAGGGGGGAGCTGCCTGACCCTCACTCCTGACTTCCCCCATGTCCCAGCTAGTGAATGGTGTGTGGGTGAGGGGGGGGGGGGGAGGATGGTGAAGTCTGAGACAGCTCCCTCCCTGCATTACTAGTGAGAGGCTGGCTTCACAGACAGGGGGGAGCTGCCTGACCCTCACTCCTGACTTCCCCCATGTCCCAGCTAGTGAATGGTGTGTGGGTGAGGGGGGGGGGGGAGGATGGTGAAGTCTGAGACAGCTCCCTCCCTGCATTACTAGTGAGAGGCTGGCTTCACAGACAGGGGGGAGCTGCCTGACCCTCACTCCTGACTTCCCCCATGTCCCAGCTAGTGAATGGTGTGTGGGTGAGGGGGGGGGGGGGAGGATGGTGAAGTCTGAGACAGCTCCCTCCCTGCATTACTAGTGAGAGGCTGGCTTCGCAGACAGGGGGGAGCTGCCTGACCCTCACTCCTGACTTCCCCCATGTCCCAGCTAGTGAATGGTGTGTGGGTGAGGGGGGGGGGGGGGGATGGGGAAGTCTGAGACAGCTCCCTCCCTGCATTACTAGTGAGAGGCTGGCTTCACAGACAGGGGGGAGCTGCCTGACCCTCACTCCTGACTTCCCCCATGTCCCAGCTAGTGAATGGTGTGTGGGTGAGGGGGGGGGGGGGAGGATGGTGAAGTCTGAGACAGCTCCCTCCCTGCATTACTAGTGAGAGGCTGGCTTCACAGACAGGGGGGAGCTGCCTGACCCTCACTCCTGACTTCCCCCATGTCCCAGCTAGTGAATGGTGTGTGGGTGAGGGGGGGGGGGGGGAGGATGGTGAAGTCTGAGACAGCTCCCTCCCTGCATTACTAGTGAGAGGCTGGCTTCACAGACAGGGGGGAGCTGCCTGTCCCTCACTCCTGACTTCCCCCATGTCCCAGCTAGTGAATGGTGTGTGGGTGAGGGGGGGGGGGTGTGGATGGTGAAGTCTGAGACAGCTCCCTCCCTGCATTACTAGTGAGAGGCTGGCTTCACAGACAGGGGGGAGCTGCCTGACCCTCACTCCTGACTTCCCCCATGTCCCAGCTAGTGAATGGTGTGTGGGTGAGGGGGGGGGGGGGAGGATGGTGAAGTCTGAGACAGCTCCCTCCCTGCATTACTGGTGAGAGGCTGGCTTCGCAGACAGGGGGGAGCTGCCTGACCCTCACTCCTGACTTCCCCCATGTCCCAGCTAGTGAATGGTGTGTGGGTGAGGGGGGGGGGGGGAGGATGGTGAAGTCTGAGACAGCTCCCTCCCTGCATTACTAGTGAGAGGCTGGCTTCACAGACAGGGGGGAGCTGCCTGACCCTCACTCCTGACTTCCCCCATGTCCCAGCTAGTGAATGGTGTGTGGGTGAGGGGGGGGGGAGGATGGTGAAGTCTGAGACAGCTCCCTCCCTGCATTACTAGTGAGAGGCTGGCTTCACAGACAGGGGGGAGCTGCCTGTCCCTCACTCCTGACTTCCCCCATGTCCCAGCTAGTGAATGGTGTGTGGGTGAGGGGGGGGGGGTGGATGGTGAAGTCTGAGACAGCTCCCTCCCTGCATTACTAGTGAGAGGCTGGCTTCACAGACAGGGGGGAGCTGCCTGACCCTCACTCCTGACTTCCCCCATGTCCCAGCTAGTGAATGGTGTGTGGGTAAGGGGGGGGGGGGGAGGATGGTGAAGTCTGAGACAGCTCCCTCCCTGCATTACTAGTGAGAGGCTGGCTTCACAGACAGGGGGGAGCTGCCTGACCCTCACTCCTCCGGGGTATTGTGATCTTCCTGCACACAGTGCCCTATCCCTGATACCAGGGGTGTTGTGATCTTCCTGCATGCAGTGCCCTATCCCTATTAATACCAGGAGTGTTGTGATCTTCCTGCATGCAGTGCCCTATCCCTATTAATACCAGGAGTGTTGTGATCTTCCTGCATGCAGTGCCCTATCCCTGATATCGGGATGTGTGCAAGAAGATCACAACACCCCCGGTATCAGGAATAGGGCACTGTGTGCAGGAAGATCACAACACCCCCAGTATCAGGAATAGGGCACTGTGTGCAGGAAGATCACAACACCCCTGGTATTAGGGATAGGGCACTGTGTGCAGGAAGATCACAACACTCCTGGTATTAATAGGGATAGGGCACTGTGTGCAGGAAGATCACAATACCCCTGGTATCAGGGTTAGGGCACAAGTTCTAGTCACATTGACTGATCACATTACTTGTTTTGTCAAGCTACCAACTGTTTCCATTTCCCATCCCCCATATACTGTCAGTAGGAAACTTGGTAACATGAATAAATAAGAGGGCAGCCAATAGGAATACATATTCATTCCTAAACTGACCTTAACTGACCTGAAAAGTGTCAAATTGTATCATTTTCAGTTAGTGCGCACTAACTCCCAGTTAGTGCGCACTAATCGGAAAAAACGATTTTTAACGATTTTTTAACTAAAAAATCGTGCCTAAGACGATTTTCTTGCCCTGCCACACGATTTCTATCGTTAAGACGATATGGAAAACGATTCACATCCCTAATGTCACACAGCTAAGAGCTGGTTGCAAATTTCCTTGAAACTGTTTATTTACTTAGAGCAGAGACATAAACTTCGATGGGCCATAGAAATGAATGGGAAACATAAACAAATAGAGTAAAGACTTGATTTATTTGTGGGATCCCTCCATTTGTTTTGGGAGGCCACACATGAAACAAATATAGGCTCATTCATTGTGTTTTACCCATTCATTTCAATTAAATGCACATCCCTACTAAAGCGATGATTGAAAGGATCCATTCCTACAGGATGGGGCATTTGTCCACATCTATAAAAGTGACTCCAGAGGTCCCAGGGAGAAGTTCATTGATGAAGAGAACAAGGGCTGTGGCTCTCTTTAGCTTCAGGAGGGGAAAATAATGTTGCCTTTCCTTGCCATTGGAAAAAGCATTTTCTTTCTAAGTGGTAGATTAGAATCTAGAAGAGTTCCCATATTCTGCAGTGCTCTGGAATGTGTTTGTTCCCAGGTCACAGGGGCAGAACAGGTTGTCTGGAAGCCTGATTACAAAAATGAGGTACTGCCAAACTTTCCAAGTGGGAGAGGAGGTTTCTTCAGGTACAGGGAGGTGAGAAGTAAGAACTTACTCCATTGGAAGCCGGAGACAAGGTTTCCTACTAAACTGAGTCCAGAAGCATGAAGTATTTGTGTGCTAAGGATTATGGATTTCTGAATATTGTCTTTTACCAATTTTTGTATTGCTGAACCTTTTTTTTTTTCGCTTTTAAGCTTCAGTAAAGTATATTTGATAAGGGACTGTACATCTAGTTAGGACAGTCTATTTTTGAGAGATTGTGTGCAGGATCTCCTTGAGCCTTCAGCTTTGTTGCTCCTCCATGGAAGAATCCTGATCTAGAGCTGCAGTGCAGCCCAGTTTTCATCAACCTCTACAGCATCTAAAGATGGTCCCTTGCAAGTTCCGGGATTGCCTGGCAAAAGGAGGTTATATAAGTAAGACTAGATGAAACACAAATTGTTGCTTATGAAAGCTATGCAATGCCAATTTTCAAATAATAGGCATTTTTCTGGATAACGGAATATGGACTGAAGCTTATGATTATTTCTAGTGTTCTACTGCTTTTAGTATTCAGAGCTATAGAAATTTTCTTCTTTCTCAAAAAGCTTTCAACAGGCTGCAACTATTACCTATGCCTCTTTATAAATCTGACCTCATTTGAAAACTTAAATACCTGATGTCTGTGCATGAATCTTAAACGTGAAGGACAGTAACATTTTACTCCAAGAAAGCCATTAATATAAGAGCAAAAGACAAATCATTCCTTACCCTTGTCAGTCCTCTGTGTATCCAGAGGTTTCATTAGCAGTAAATTGGTGTGAAAGCATGCAATGTAGCTTAAACACAAAGCACTTGTAATGGAATAAAGTAGAAACTGTACTGTATTTATAAAAAAAATCCCTTAATGGTGCTGTCATCATTATAATAATTTTACAATTCCAGTGTAAGCTTTTAGGATCATATTTGGTTGAGTACTGCAAAACAAAGATAAAGTCTTATTTATTAAGGTTTCCATTTTGTGCAAATGGGGGGGGGGGGGGGGGAAGCTTACAGAATCAAACTCTTTGAGGCCAGTTTTCAAAGGGATTTAACTGGGTAACTATGCAATTAGCTAGTTAGTTTGTCCTGGCTGGAAATTGTCCCCCTCAATGCAGCTAACTATAGGTGCAGGATTCAATAATGCACATACTTTTAGCCGTATTATAAAGATGCATTTTTGGAGAGGAGATGTTTAGGTTGAGTGAATAAACTACCCAGGTACATTTGGATTTTCAAATGCTTGATTGGTGCTTTTTTTCTGTTGTATTACCTGTAGATAAAGTAGTCACAAAGTAAGAATGCCTGACAAATGTGCATCTTGACAAATGAGGCCATTTTCATTTTGTTTGGATAAATCTAAAAGGAATTGAAAAATGCCTCAAAAAAAAATCACAAAACTTTTGGATTTTTCATGTCACCAAATAGTATGCACTATTTTCCGAAATGACAAAGACCGCTCCCAAAATATGACAAAAAATGGACCAAAAATGAATTAAGTGATCTTAACCAAAAATATTTTGTCTGCTCATCCCTAGTGCAATGTGCACAGGGACTTTTGTGACTGCATACCTTGTAGGTATTTCTCTGGAATAGTAACTCTGTCCCAGAAGAGTTCCACCAAATGCATTATTACTTCTACTTCAGGAGCAAGTAAAAGCCTGGCTCTTCTGCCAGGCCTATAATGTCAATCTCAGAACTACTTCCACCGTGGCAAGCAGCCTGCTCCCCTACATGTATTAGAACTAAACTGACTAAAATGAAACTGACTGCTATAAATGGCTTGCTACCATATATTAGTGCTGAACATACTGCAATAATCTATGTTGTGTATTTTACTGAAATGTTGAGGAAGATATGTATTTTTTTAAGTTTAGATGAAAATAAAAAGGCTAATAGTACAATAAAAGCAATAGTAAAAACACATATTGCACTCACTCAATATTAATCACATTATCAAATTTGAACTTTTTCTTATTTAGGAGGAAAAGACTTCAGATGCCAGATCCGAGACAAATTCACAGATTTGGTGACAAGGCAAAATCATGAGTCAGAAAAATCTCCTATTTTAATTTTAACCTTGCTGTGATCACCCCTTCACAAAATTTTTATTTTACCAAAAATGTTTGAAAATTTTTGTAAACTTTGTAAACAAATTTTTGTAAACTTTTGTAAACAAAAACCTACTTTGAGAACAAAATCAAGGACTTTTATAAATACCATCCAGATAGTTCTCACTCAGATACAGAGATAAACTTGATACTGCCAAATGCACAGAGAGCAAGCAAACTCATTTAGCCACTGTCCCCCTTCTGTTTGTGAAATTGATTGGGGCCCTCCAAGAGATGGGGTAGATTTTAAAAGCCCTATGCACACCAAATCATGGAGATATGTGCATTTCTCGGGCCAGCGCACAGCGCATGTATTTTAAGACGCATCCATGGACGCCCATATCTCCCAGTTCGCGCACAAAAGAAAAAGACCAAAAACGGGGCGGGATGTGGCTGTGGTGTATCTGGGGAATGGATGTTCAGGGAATTTAAATGGAAACCAGCACATAAGTATGTTCGTATGTTATAAAATGGCAACGTCCATGGGCAGGGGTGGATTCCCAATGACGACCGGCCCGGGGATTCGTCACCCAGGCCAGCCCAGGAGATACCACGTGGTCTGCCGAGCGTGGCTGTGACAGAGCCGCGCTCGGCAGACCACGTGACTAGAGCGACCGGCCCACCGGGGGATGCCCGATCCCCCAATAGTCCAATCTGCCTCTGTCCATGGGCGCACGCCGACAGACATGTGTACATGTATCCTCACACAGCTGTTTTAACGTTACTTTCAAGCTTTTAGGATATATTCTCACACATACCCACATTCACTAGGCAATCTCACTACCAATCAGTGGCTTATTTTGTTTCTCTTCAATTTTCTGAAAGGAGTAAACTCACACATACACACACTAGCACAGCCTAAGAGAGGCAGCGATCCTATACCCAGATAGACACAGAGAGAAAAAGATACTTCATACACAGACCAACAGATTGAAACAGATACCCAGACAGACACAGAGACCCCCATGCACAAACAGACACAGTCACTCTATACGCAGACACAGACATCCCACCAAGAGACACAATCTAAATATCCAGACAGGCACAGAGACACAGACATACCATACCTAGACAGAAAAATACAGAGACACCACCCCAGACAGAAAACAGGTGCACTGATAGGCCGAGAAAGTGGCATAGATACAACACATCCAGACAGACCCTACCACACAGAGACAGACTACATACACAGAGCAAAGCATACCAGAGCCAAACACAGAGACACATACTCCACTCCTCACAAGTAAGGGCTGGAAAGTTTTTCAAAAAACGTAGATGCCAGCCAAAATGTTTTTGGAACTGAGAAAAGCATGAGTTGCTTACAATGGTGCCAATACATTCTGGCACCAACCTCCCTCCCTCTCACCGTGACTCAGCAGCATAGCCATTTTTTGTGCCTCCCTTCAGGATTGGTCAAGCCCCCACCCACCCCATTTGCTCACTCCTGCACTAGAGGTATAGAAGAAATCATTTACCCACATTTCTGAAAAAGGATTTGTAAGGAAACTAACCATCCTAGAACGTGACTTAGATCCGTGCCCATCCAAGTTAGTAAAACTAGTCAGTGAGGGCCTCATAGCCTGGGCAACTAAGTAGTAAATGCCTCTCTCACTGAGGTCATATTTCTTATGGAGCTAAAAGAGGCCTTTGGATGGCCTCTAACAAAAAAGACAAACCAGGATCCAGACAAATCTGAAAACTACTGCCCAGTGTCAAATATCTGTTTTCTAGGAAAAATAATTGAATGATCAGTAAGAGCTCAACTGAATGAATGGTAAACAAAAAAAAACTGGCTCATCCATATCAATTCAGTTTCAGAAAAATAAGTGGAACAGAGACATTCCTTGTTGCCCTATTGGATGATCTCTTTAAATAGCATAATAGAAGCCAGGCAGCAGTTCTAATGTTATTGGATTTCTCAGCAGTTTTCGACACCTGTAGATCACAATGTCATGCTATCATTTCTAGCAGCAGCTGTCTTAGGTAGCAAGGTCCTAACCTGGTTCATCTCCTTTCTGGTGGATAAGCAGCAATCAGTACACCACTGATAACACACTGGAACGCTGGATCTTGAATTGTGGGGTTCCCCCAAGGCTCCATACTGCCACCAGTATTTTTAACATATGCCTCACACCACTGCCACAGCTGATTCAGACCTTTGACATAAAAGCCTGCAGCTATTCAGATGATGTCCAACTTGTACTACCAAGGGACCCACACCCATCAACAGCTACAAATAAGCTAAGAAAGAACATGTCTTACAGCCATTCAAGATTGGACATAAAACTTCAAACTCCACCTGAACACCAACAAAATGGTGATACTATGGATACAAACAGGAACAAACAAATCCCTAATTTGAAAATCCCATTTGGAACTTATGAACTACCACTAAAAAAACACAGATAAAAGCCTTGGAATTTTACCAGACTCGGAACTCACAATACTGTCCCAAATCTAGGCAATGATAAAGAGTTCCCACTTTCAGCTACGGAATGAGGGCTATACCCAATTATTAAGACGTCAAATATCACAGTTCATGCCACAGTAATCTTACGACTGGACTACAGCAACAGACTTTATAAGGGTATAATAGACAAGGCACTACAAAAACTCCAGATAATACAGAATAGTGGCATGACAAATATAAGGATGCAAACCAGAAAAGCACATCACGACCATGCTACTGAAACTGCACTAGCTGCATATACTATACAGAGAAAAATTTTAAATCTCTGACATTCAGGGCTCGAAGAGGAGATGGACCTATCTACTTGAATGAAAGGCTATCTACATATACATCTTCCAGAACTCTAACATCATTACTTTGAGCTTCCAGTACCACTCTGTCAACAAAAGAAATGAAAAGAACAGACACAATAGATCTTTCACAGAAGCAGCACCTGCTTTATGGAACTCCCTCCTAGAAGAGCTTTGACAAATACAGGGCTACTCTTATTTCAGGAAGCAAATAAAAGCCTGGATTTTATCAAGCCTTAAACGTGAAATTGACTCTGAAACTCTACTATTTTCACCTGAATGCTTAAAACAAGCTGCTACAATCTGAGTTTTTTGATGGTGCTATTTATTCAGAGTTAGTCACTAGTATTTATATGTCAATTTAGAGCTTAGTCAAGACTGCACATTATTTAAATTTAGGCCTAAAGGTGCACTTTATTATATTCACTTTCTTGTCAGGTTGTATTGATATCCTGCTGCTATTCAAATGTATTACTCACTCAGTATGACTCTCCATATTATTTGCAAGAATGCTCAGAATATGTTAAAGTAGTGGCCTTCACCTCCTACTTCTTACTACTGCTACTACTTATCACTTTCCCTGACCTGTTGCAGAAGGGTTTGTATTTCTTCATCTTTCTTGATAACTAATGATGCATATCTTTTCATAGTCTGATTGTGTTCCTTTTCCAGGTTTGTGTGTTACAATCTCTCTTGAGCCAGCTGGTCTTTCAGATGTGTGAAAAATATCTTAAGAGTATTCTCCCGGAGGGACCATGGGGCAGTTTGAGTTTCTTGAGACTCCCTGCCAGGGGCGAGAAGGTTCAGAAGGTACACACACAAAAAATGATTGCAATTCTTCAGAACTTGATAGCAGCTTATAATATGCCTGCGATTGGCAGCAGATAGGATCAGACAGTAGCACTCTGTGTCAAATCATCTATTAGTTATGTTCTTTTTATATAAATCTTGCAAACCAATAGTCAAAGTTACTTATCTTCTTCTGATTAAATTACTTCAAACAACAGTGCTCCCACTCTTGTGTGCCTGATATGGCTAGTGTTTTGGTAGAATTCTCTGCCTTCCTCAGGGATCAAATAACCATCTCACTGCAACAAAACAAACATACATGGTGGCACACCTGGGAGGGGGGGGGGGCAATGACAGCAATGTCAGCATCAATCTAGTGTCCTCAACCATTCAAGCGATGGTCAGCTGGTGACCCCCAATGAATGCACTGCAGCCAAAAAACTGAAGAGGCTAAGGGGCTGCTGACAGCCAAAACATTGGAGAGGCTGTGGAGTCCAACCCAGAGCGGCTGAAGAAAAGAGGCTGTATGGCAGAGCCCAAGCCACCAGCAGCTGAAAAACTGGGGAGGCTGTGTGCCCCCCCCCCCCCCCCCATAGAGCCTAAAACACTGGTTTGGAAGAGTTCTACATTTTTATAAGCATTCTTAATTAATGAATGTTGTATTCATCAGCTATTTGGAAATATTTTTATTAGTATGGTTTTATTAGTATGATGTTTTATATTTCTTGATTTTATTGTTTGATGTTTTATGAGGAATTGTAGTGTTTCTTTCTTTCCATTGTTGCGCTGCATACAGAGTCTAGCTTGTTGTAGTTTCCAGTTCAGTTTTTGTCTGCGCATTTCTATTTATTCTTTTTTGTCTCTTTATTCTGAATTTGGTGAGAGTGTGTCGGTGTTCTGCATATGTGATTGAGGTAAGGCATTGTGTTAGCTTGTAGGTTTTGTGTAGGGAGCCTGGCTTGTTCTGTTTTCCTAATAAAATGTGCATTTGTGTTTTAGGGCCTAGTGTAGTATTTACAATGTTGTCTTTTCATTTGTAGGGTTGTTACTTTTTTTGATTGCTGGCAGTTAGTACTGTTTTGTTATGGGAAGATTAATATATTATTGTATTTCAGTTCACACAAGGCTTTCTGAGGACCAAATCCATTACACTTTAAAATAGGCCTAATACCATATGGGTTCCAAGTGCCTATTTTGCAGGGTTATCTGGTTGGCACTATAGCACTGCATGTGCTTCTGTACAACAAAATGGTGCTGGATACAGGGCCAGCCAGCACCATTTTTTTTTAATTTACATTTTTTATTGCTTTTCACTTTTACACACAACAAATATTGTGAGGGAAAACAGGCGGTATAATAAGGAAATATTCTATTATTAAACATCCTCCTCCAATACACAAAGGTAATATTAAATTTATAACCCCATATTATAAGTAAACTGGGGGTGGGTGAAAACAACAATATTAAGAGCAAGTACAGGAAATGAGGAAAAAAGTAAAACTAAGATAGCCTATACATTGCCATACTGCACTGATTAAGTCACATTGGGGTGTGTATCCAAAAAGAATCGTAACTGTGACGGCTCAAAAAACATATAATTAGAATTATGAAATTTTACAAAACATTTGCATAGGTAATGCAGGGTAAATTTTGTACAAATTGTCAAAGCTTCAGGTCTCAGATTTAATAATGTCTTTCTCCTTTCTTGTGTGACTCTGGTAATGTCCAGATACAGCCACACTTTTTGACCGTAAAATAACTCTGTTCTATTGCGAAAGAACATACTAAATACATTATGTTTCTCACTGACAAATGCAAAATTCACTAGAAGTACTCCTCTCCTGGTGACCTCATCTTCCTGCGATAATTCCAACAACTCTGTAATATTTAACTGGTATTGATTTTCCACCTTTTCTTGACCTTTCTCTTACTTTTGGGGTACATAATATGCCTCAGTTGGAAATTTTACTTTCTCAGTTAGAGAATTCTTGAAAAGATCTATTGCTGAGATCTGAGGAACAATAGGAAAATTTAACCCCCTTATATTAAGACTCCGTAGTGCAGTTTCTATATTTTCAATTTTTTTTACTTTGGATACTTTCTAATTGTATCAAATTATGTTTATATTTTCCAACTATCTTTATTTTTTCTTCTACCACTTGCATTTTCTTTTCCTGAATAGTAATCCTATCTTCATTATTAACACTACGTTTATTCATGTCAACAAAAAATCTAGATAGGTTAACAATAACTATTTCAATCGATGCCAATGCTTCCCAGATAGATCCCATAGTTAGTGTAGCCGGTTTAACAAGAAAAGTTCCCAATTCTGATGTCAGCTCACCCCTTCTCGTGGCTTCAGTAACAGTATCCCAAATACTCTCCAGCGCTGGTGTAGCAGGGCTGATGTTCTCCGTCAGGGAAGGTAAATATGTTCCAACTTGAGGTTCAGGCATGCTCTTTTCCTCCCTTTCACTTGAAACTCCATGGCCGCTCTCGAGCTCCGAGCTCTTTAGGGTTGGCCGGGAGGGCTAGCAGCGCAGCCTTTCCCGCTACTCTCAGCCGCTGGGGTGGGGACGGTGTTTCTGGCACGCCAGGACTCAGTGAGATTTCGTTGGCCTGTGGGGAAGAGATGTTCGTTCCACGTCTCCTCCGTCTGCGGCCCTCGCTCCCGACTCATTCGGCATTGATACAAAGAAAGTCTCTATAGACGGCTGTTTGGAATCCAGACTTGCAGCAGCTGCCAGACTTTCACGAAGCCTGGCCTTACGTTTGGTATGAGGCATGTAGAAAATTGCAAAAGGTCCAAAAACCCAACAAAATAGGTACAAAGCAACAGCGAGACCTTCTCTGACGTCTTAGTCAGTCACCATCTTGGCTCCACCCTAGCACCATTTTTACATTCCAGGAGGTATGACACTGACAGTTTCTGCTTTTGTGTTCGTGTCATTCTTCATTTTTCGGCCGCCACTGAAAATGTCGTTTTTTTGCAGTTCAGGGTTTTTTTTTCGCGAAAAATCGTTTTTTGAGTTAGTGGGCGCTAACTCCCCATTAGTGCGCACTAATAAAAAAAAACGGGAATATCCCAATCGTTTTTCGGGGTCCCCAAAACATTCGGAAAAAACGAATGCACATCTCTATTTAATACCGCTAATATCATGTTCTAAAGAACTGCAATGATTTTTTATTTGTGTGTGCACGTCATTTGTTGTTGCGGTCTCGGTCGCCACGGTGGCGCTCGAGCCCTTACCTCCTCTCCGGGTCCCGGGGCCTTGCCGCGATCCGCGGACTCGGGGCTCGGTCAGGCCGCGTGGGGGGGGCCTTTCCCCGTGCGGGACGCCGCCAACCTTCGCGGGAGACTCCTCCCCCTCGGGGGAACACGCGCGCACGAGGGTCGGGCTTTTCTGCTGTCAGCACCCGGATGTGCTGACACGCCTCCCCGTGACGTCAGACGCCGACCGGGGGATTTAAACGAGGCACTTTCGTCTCCAAAGTGCCTTGCAACGAGGTTCCTTCACCCAAAGAGCTAGTTGCCGTCGTTCCTGTTCCCCACTGTCTGTCTACCAGCCTGCCTTGACTCCGGTCCGTGACTACGACTCCTGCTTGTCTTCAGCCTGCCTTGACTCCGGTCCGTGACTCCGACTCCTGCTTGTCTTCAGCCTGCCTTGACTCCGGTCCGTGACTCCGACTCCTGCTTGTCTTCAGCCTGCCTTGACTCCGGTCCGTGACTCCGACTGCTGCTTGTCTTCAGCCTGCCTCGACTCCGGTTCGTGACCCCGACTCCTGCTTGTCTTCAGCCTGCCTCGACTCCGCTTCGTGACCCCGACTCCTGCCTGCTCGCCGCCTGCCAAGACTCCGGTTCGTATTCCACTCCTGGGTTTCTTTGTCCTCGCCTAAGTCCCAGCGGTCCGGGTCCCTACGGGCTCCTCCTGGGGGGACCTCGGACTTCCAGGGCGAAGACTCCTAAGTCCTAGCGACCCGGGCTCCCACAGCTCCTCTGGGGGAGTCACGGGTTTCCAGGTGAAGCTCCAATTGCCCAGTGGGAGTTCTGCCTACCGACTGATCCCTCAGGTCAGTCGGCCTAAGGATCCACTTCCGGATTTCCTCCATCGCAACAGTTTGCAAGGCCATCGATCCGGCAGACCTCGCCGGGCTACAAGCCATTCCGGGTTTGGCCCAGCGTTTAGTTCAGCAACAGCAGGTCCTGGACTCCCTGGCTGCAACAGTAGAGCGGCTGGCCGCTCGCATGGATGCCGAGCCGCCCGCACCTGTTCCGGTACCAGTACCCGCTCCAGCACCACTGGTAACCCTCCAGTCCCCTACGCAGCTTCCAGCGCCTTCTCGCTATTCCGGGGATGCCAAGGCGTGTCGAGGGTTCTTAAACCAATGTTATGTGCGCTTTGCACTACTGCCTAGCCAGTTTCCTACAGATGGCGCCAAGGTGGCGTACATTTTTTCCCTTTTGGACGGACGGGCCCTGAACTGGGCTTCCCCCATGTGGGAGAATAATGATCCAGCGCTGGGGGATTTGAACCGTTTTGTGGAAGAGTTCAAAGCGGCTTTTGATGAGCCAGCACGACAGGCTTCCGCTACCTCAGAGTTACTCCAGCTCCGGCAAGGAACGCGGACTTTGGCGGACTACGCATTGGAATTCCGCACGCTCGCCCACGAGGTAGGCTGGCAGGATAAAGCTCTTTGGGGCGTGTTCCTGGAGGGCTTAGCCGGTCGTATTAAGGACAAGCTAGCGGCTCGGGATCTGCCGGAGACCCTTAGTTCCCTTATTGACTTGGCTGGCCGAATTGATCGGTGTTTGCAGCAGAGGGCGAAAGAGGGGCGCCCTTTTCGACGCTTGACGTCTGTGACTCCTAAGATCCCGAATTCAGGGTCACGAGGAACTACAACTTCACCAGCAACTTCCTCAGACGAGCCCATGCAACTGGGTCGCTCGTCATTGTCGCCCGAAGAAAGGCAGCGACGCCGTGACTTGAGGCTGTGCCTGTACTGTGGCGGTAAGGGTCACTACCTTGCACAGTGTAAGGAACGGGCGGAAAACTCCCGCGCCTAGGTGTAAGGGAGGAGTGTCCCCTAGGCTGCCTTAGCGCTGCTCCTCAATGTACCATACCGGTAACCTTGGAATATCCCGGTGGTTCCTTCCTCACGCAAGCCCTAGTCGACTCCGGGGCAGGAGGCAACTTCATTACTAAGGATCTGGTGCAACAGTTGAATCTTCCTACACGATCTAGGACTCCTGCCTTACGGGTAACCTCTATTCAGGGTACTCCTCTGTCTGGGTGCATTTCCACAGAGACCTTACCGCTGCTTTTGCAGACGGGCTTATTGCACACAGAGGAGATTTCGTTGTTGGTTTTGGAGAAAGCTGTACATCCGGTGATCCTTGGTTTACCCTGGCTCCAAAAACACTCTCCTGTGATTCGCTGGAAGGACTTTCAGATCACTCGGTGGAGTTCTGAGTGTTTCCAATCCTGCCTCCAAGCGAAAAAATTCCAACGGATTCCGCTGGCTCTCATCACTCCGGTATTACCGGCTCCGTATGCAGATTTTATGGATGTCTTTTCCAAAGAGAAAGCAGAATTGTTACCGCAACACCGGCCTTTTGACTATGCAATAGAGTTGCTCCCGGGTACTACTCCCCCTCGGGGACAAGTATACCCGTTGTCTCAGCCAGAGACCCGGGCTATGTCAGAATACATCACCGAGAATCTGGCTAAGGGCTTCATCCGCCCTTCAAAGTCTCCCGCGGGAGCAGGTTTCTTTTTTGTTGCAAAGAAGGACGGAGCCTTGCGGCCTTGCATAGATTACCGTGGGCTCAATGCTATCACCAAGAAGAACCGGTACCCGCTTCCCCTCATTCCGGAATTGTTGGATAGACTCCAAGGGGCCCAAGTTTTCACTAAATTGGACCTCCGCGGCGCATACAACCTGGTCCGAATCCGTCCCGGGGATGAATGGAAGACGGCGTTCAACACCCGGGACGGCCATTATGAATACCTAGTGATGCCGTTTGGACTGTGCAATGCTCCCGCCGTATTCCAGCACTTAATGAACGAGATTCTGTGAGAATTATTGCACTCTTGCGTAATCGTCTATTTGGACGACGTTCTCATACATTCCCCGGATCTTACCTCCCATCGGCAACATGTGAGACAAGTACTCCAGATCTTACGAGACCATCATTTGTATGCAAAGTTTGAAAAATGTCTCTTTGAGCAAGAGTCGTTACCCTTCTTAGGGTATATTGTGTCCTCTACTGGTTTCCGAATGGACCCCAGTAAAGTGTCCGCCATCAGGAAGTGGCCCCGTCCTGAGGGGCTTAAAGCGTTGCAACGTTTTTTGGGGTTTGCTAACTTCTATAGACACTTTATTCCCCAGTACTCTCGATTGGTGGCACCTTTAACCGCTCTAACTCGGAAAGGGGCAAACAACCGTCTTTGGCCTAAGGGGGCTTGTGAGGCTTTTGTACAATTAAAGGAGGCGTTTCTCCAGGATACTTGTTTATGTCACCCGGATCCCACGCGGCCATTCTTTGTCGAGGTCGATGCTTCTAATATTGCTGTGGGGGCGGTCCTCTCGCAAGCCTCTACTTCCGGACATCTCCTACCCTGCTCCTATTTTTCCAAAAAATTCTCATCAGCCGAGTGTAATTACGGCATTGGGGATAAGGAGTTACTGGCTGTCAAACTTGCGCTGGAAGAATGGAGACAGTGGTTGGAGGGCTCTCTTCATCCGGTCACGATTTATACAGATCATAAAAACCTGGAGTTTCTCAACCAGGCCCAACGACTTAATCCCAGACAAGCACGTTGGTCCCTTTTCTTTAACCGTTTTGATTTCATACTAAAGTATCGTCCCGCCTCGAAGAATGTATGGGCTGATGCGCTCTCTCGTTATGAAATCCAGGAGAGAAAGGAAGACCTCCCACAACACATCATTGATCCCGCTAGAATCCAGGTAGCCAGTACCACAGTTTCCACTCTAGGACGAGTTGTGGTTTCCCGCAGAGATCGCAGGAGGGTGTTAGCCTGGGCCCACGACTCCCTCTCGGGGGGTCATGCTGGCAGGGAGAGGACGCTCGATCTGCTAAACCGCTATTACTGGTGGCCTCGAATTCGTCAAGATGTACGGTTATATGTGGATTCGTGTCCAGTATGTGCCCGGCAAAAACCGTCTAGTGGCCGGCCCTGGGGGCTTCTGCAGCCGCTGCCCGTTCCCGCGGAACCATGGTCCCACATAGCCACGGACTTTGTAGTGGATCTGCCACCCTCGGAAGGTAATACGGTGATTTGGGTAACCGTAGACCGCTTTTCAAAAATGATTCACCTAGTACCCTTGCCTAAGCTGCCCTCTGCGCCTGAACTCACGCTCTTGTTTACTCAACACATCTTCCGGGCTCATGGACTACCACAGAGTATCGTATCTGATAGAGGACCACAGTTTACGGCCCGTTTCTGGCGTGCCCTTTGTAAGAAATTTGGGGTACAGTTAAATTTGTCCACTGCGTTTCACCCCCAGACCAATGGTCAGACGGAGCGCACGAATCGCACTCTTAAAACCTTCCTCCGTAGTTTCATCTCTGAAAAGGGAACTAACTGGGTTTCTCTTCTGCCTTGGGCAGAGTTCGCCTACAACAATCATACCCATGCGGTCACAGGACAAACACCTTTCCAGATTGTGTTTGGTCGACACCCAAGGCCTCCGATACCGGTTCCTATTTCCATTCCATCACCAGCTGCCTTAACAGCAGCACGTCAAGTGCATCATCTCTGGAAGGGGATTCAACACAGACTGACCACTGCAGCGAAAAAGTCTCAGCAGTTCGCTAATCGTCATTGACGTCCAGCGCCAGTCTTCCTGCCGGGTACCAAGGTGTGGTTAAGCACCCGGAACCTCCAACTACCTAACCGTTCTCGTAAGTTGGCTCCCAGATACTGCGGGCCTTTTCAAGTTGCGGAGCGTATAGGAACAGTATCCTACAGACTTCGCCTCCCGTCTTCACTCCACATCCATAACGTTTTCCACGTCTCCTTGTTGAAACCGGTGGTACTTTCCCGATTCCACCATCCTTCCACGGACGCACTATCTTCACCTACATCTGGGGAGAATACGTATCAGGTACGGGAGGTCTTGGACGTTCGTTTCCACGCCCGTCGCTGGGAATACCTGCTGGCATGGGAAGGGTGCGGCCCCGAAGAAGACTCATGGGAACCAGCTCGGAACATCTTGGACAAATCATTGCTAACTCAATTCCACCTGGACAATCCCGGGAAACCCGGTCCTCGGCGGAGGGGGCGTAAGAGGGGGGGTACTGTTGCGGTCTCGGTCGCCACGGTGGCGCTCGAGCCCTTACCTCCTCTCCGGGTCCCAGGGCCTTGCCGCGATCCGCGGACTCGGGGCTCGGTCAGGCCGCGTGGGGGGGGCCTTTCCCCGTGCGGGACACCGCCTGTAGGGCTTTTTTTTTAAACCCCTCTCCGAGTTGCGATTGGCTGGCCCAGCCAGAATACAAGTAAATATGCCCACAAACTTGCTCGCATATATAAAAACTACAAGCCAAGCAATTTCAGACTTATCCGTATAAGTAGCGGCATTAATCTGGATAAGTTTCGATTTATCCAGCTAAGTGGCGGCACTATCATCTTTTCATATGTAGGGTTGTTACTGTTTGAATTATCCATCCAAGTAACGCTTTTCAGACTTATCCGGGTATGAAAGATAGCCCAATAAGTCTAAAAAAAGTGCTATTTAGCCAGATAAATAAAAAGTGCCACATATCTGGCTAAAACTAATAACTGGGTAAGTAGAGCTTTTAACCTTATCCGGTAACCAGATTTAACTGGCTACGTAGTGTTTTTTGTTTTTTGTTTTTTTTACTTACACAGCTGTCTTACATATCTGCATAAGTCCGAAAAACGCTACTTAGATGGACAAGTAGCGCTTTTCAGACTTGTCTGGCTAAGTAGCGCCTGCTGCAGCTTAGTCAGTTAAATTGAAATACAGCCGGACCAGTGCTACTACTTACCTGAATAAGTTTACATTTGTCCAAGCAGCAGCTCAGCAGTACTTAAGCCAGACAAGTAAGAATTTAGCCGGGTAAGTGTGCACACATGATCTATCACATTTTAAAGGGATATGCGATGAGATTTTTATCACTGTATTTACACATATTTACTCCCCTCCCCATAAGTCTGCTTTTACATGTGTAAGTCAGAGGATTTTCTAACATGCACATGGCCATGAAATAACCAGTTTTACCAATTAATCTACCAGTTTGTCCAGTGAATATGTTTCTCATGTAAACTCTCTTGGCTCTTTAGCCTGAAGTCTCCCCATTTCACCCAGACCCCTTACCCAGTCATTTTTTCACTTTTAAGATGTTTGCAAACACTTACTCTTGAGCAAGAGGAAATATACGCGAGTAAGGTGCCGCATTTTCATGCGGAACTTATTTATAAAATAGCAATGTTCTCATGTTCCGTATATGTTTGTCCCTCCCCAGAACACCCTTAGCCCGCCGCTTTTTTTCCATTCGCAAATTTACCCTCACGACCCTGACTTACGCGTGTATATCGAGGTTTCTAAAATAGTATAAACTCGTGTATATGCTATTTTGTACATGCATGTGGTATTTTTTATGTGCATACTTTTTGAAAATTCATCTTAGAGTTTTTATTTTAAAAGGTACATGTATAATGTAACATTTGGCTGGTCGAGGGACAGCCCTGCTACCGGCCGCACTCACTGCAGATGCCACCAACCCTTCCCATCACTGCCTGCACCTCGGCGCATCAGGAATGCTATCATTCCCTCTTCCTCTGGCCGTACCATGCTGCTTCCTAGAGTGTGCTGTGACTGGCCTCAAGGCTCTGCAGTGGGAAATCCTCAGTGGCGACGGGTGATGACCAAGGTGCAAACTGGGGATTTAAATCCTCTGCCTTGCCTTGTCCTGCCTTGCCTGTCCACCCTGTCTGTGTCCTGGTTCCCTGTGTCTTGTCTGTCCATCTCTACCTGCCACCTGCAATGGACCTGGAGTACTCTTTTGCCTGCCTCCTGGTGCTGACCTCTGCTAGGGACACCAGCTCCCCCTTGTGCTCTGCCTGTCCTGACCTCGGTCTGTACCAGGATCCTGTCCTCTCACTGCCTGCTGTACCTGGACTCTCTCTGACCACTCTTTAAGGGACACTCACCTAAGCCCTGCCAGCCCTGGGAGCCCAAAGGCTCAATCCGCTGGGAACGGAGCTGGTACAGCTGAACCTCCAGCTCCAGTCCCAGTAAGAGCAAGTCCACCAGCTGTTGGTGTAAGTTTAGCAGGTTCACCTGCTAGGCTGCGTCAACCATGCCAAAACCCAAGGGCTCATATCCATGGCATTTAAATTAAACTGCCCAATTTACTCCTTACAAAGAGCAGGTGTAACTTTGTGCAAGTTAGTTTGTGTGCATCCTTAGGGATAGTTTTTAAAGTGACTAATCTGTGTAAATTTGCTTTGAAAATTGGCAATATCAGAAATTACACAGATTGTTTTAAAAATTACCCTCAATACAAGTATGTTTCAGAAAACATGTCCCAGTGTCTGATATCACACAATGAAATAAAAAAAACCCTTAAAAACATCTCTGTTCTCAGTGGCCTTTGGATTGCTCTCTACTGCTTGGTTGGCAGTTTCATAATACCTGCTTGTTATCATTATAACCATTTCCTTATCTTTAACAGGACCTTGATTATGAATATGTTCCCTTTATTTTATTTTTTTCTGTTTTATTTCAATGTTTTATGGTATGTGTTTTTATGTTATTTTAATGATGTATATTGAAAGATGTAAACCGTTTTGATCAATATTCATTGTAAAAGCAGTATATAAACCTCTTTTAAATAAATAAATAAATAAATAAATAAATAAATAGATAGATAGATGATACAGTTATCATTTGTGAGTTTGTGAATAGACTGCGACCTTGGTAAGTCACTTTATTTTCCCTTGCCTCAGATACCTACTTCAATTGTAAAATCTTTGGCAGGACAGTCACTAGACAAAATAGCACCCACAACAAGGTTTGCTTATGGTGCCTCCTTCCCTTGCATGCTCACAATTGCCTTAAAAGGTCAGCGTGACACCACTCCCAGCTTGGCACCCAGGCTGGTTACCTTGTTTGCCCTGCCATTGTGACAGCCCAGCGCTTTGGGGCAGAGAGTTATACTTGAATTCTAAAACCAGTTTAGGCCGCCTTGAGCATTATTTGGAAACTCGAGCTAAAACTCCAAATGTATTATTAGCAATACACTTTCTACCTATTGGGAAACCAGAACAAGCTGGACTACACAGCAGCTACACAATAGCAGAGTGCCTCATGTTGTCCATACACACAGAACATAGGAAAACTCTCACCAAATACAGAGGAAGTGACCGCAAATTATAAACTAAAAGCTGTAGACAAAAGCTTCCCACAAAAGAATGAGCAGGAACAACTCTACAATACTGGAGGAAACAGGAGAAAAAGCAGTGACAGCAGCAAAATATGTATCAAGCCACCAGTCCAGAAACATAAGCTGACCAGGGATAATACGAAACAGCATCAGATCCCGGGAACTGCTTTTTCTGTACCCTGTAATTGCATCTGACAATTATTATCACTGTTTTGTAAATGTTTCCCTTTTATTTTAACCACTTTATGCATTACTTTGGCAACATCTACGCCAAGTCTTGCCAATAGATGAATCTGAATCTGTTCACTTTAGCCTCCTCTTCGCCTCCTGTTCCCTGCACATAGGAAGGGAGGAGGAGAGGCGCTGGATTGTTCTGCTCTGCCCAGTCTCCCCTCTCCCCTTTCCCTCCTGCTCCCCGTACGCTCCCTGGGAGGGGAGGTTCTGCAGCAGGAATCGGAGGGCTGTTCTCCGTTACTTCAGACTCCTAGTATTGGCCACTAGGGTCATGAAGCCCCAGGTGCTGCCCCCCAAAATTGCTGCACTCTAGGAGACCTCCTAGTCTACCTAATAGAGAAGCTGCGTTTATCCCATAAAGTTTTGAAGCCTTTTATTGTTCCACCTCCCTTTCTGGGAGGGCATTCCAGGCATCTGCCGCCCTTTCCACAAAAAAATATTTACTGATGTTTTTCCTGAGCCTTAAAGCTTCACATCATGACCTTTAGTTCTACAACTTCCTTTCCACTGAACAAGGTTTGCTTTTTGTGCATTAGTAATATCTTTCAGGTATTTAATATCTGTATCGTATCCTCTCTCCTCTAGGGCAGCAATTCTCAGCCAGTGTTTTAGAACACACCAGAGTGTCGCCAAGCACCGGCAGGTGTGTCACGGCTTCCTGGTGTCCCATTTCCTCGGTTGTGCTTTCCGCCCTCTCCTCCATCGCAACGAGATGCACACATTTTTCTACTAACACTGCTGCCCTTCCGTCCAGGTAGGAACGCCAGCAGCGTTAGTGGAAGCTGGCAACATCGGCGGCATGGCCCTTTCTTCTTCCTAACCCCATGGCCCAGAACAGGAAGTGATGTACAGTGGGGTGCACAGGAAGAAAAGAAGACTATGCTGCATAAAGTACTGGCAGCAGGGTGGACTCGGACCAAAATGAAATGCATCCAGTGATAAGCGATGGGAGAAAGAATAGAGTTAGCCCTCAAATCTGTTGGAATTCTTCATTCTGGGGCCATAGAGGCTGGAGGAGGAGGCTACTGCAGCTGCCATTTTTGCTGGGGAGGAGAGGGGTCACGAGTGAGAGGGAACCAGAGGGAGAGAGAGCACGTGTGTGAATGGGAGCTTATAAGTAAATAAGAGAGCGTATTTGTGCAAGTGTGATTGACAGTATGTATGTAAGTGAGAGAGCATGTGTGTGATTGAGAGCATGTGTATAAGTAAGAGAGAGCATGTGTGTGATTGAGACTGAGACTGGTCAGGGAGGTGACTGGTGTGTGTGAGGAAGAGAGCCTGGTCATAAGGTGACTGGTGTGTGTGAGGGAGAGAGAAAGATTGGTCAGGAAGGCAACTAGTGTATGTGTGAGAGAAAGAGACTGGTCAGGGAGGTGACTGGTATGTGAAAGAGACTAGTCTGGGAGGTCACTGTTGTGCAAGAGACAGACTGGTTGTGGGGTCTAATTGGTGTGTGTGTGTGTATGTGTGCATGCACCTGCTTGTAGGCCCTAAGGAAGAGGACCATAAGGACAGAGCTTCAGCAGCCCCTGCTGCTTCTGGTCTGTGTTTTTGGTCTGCAAGGGAAAGGAGTAGGAAAGTTAATTATTGGGTATTATGTGATGATTCTGCTGTTTTGAAATATTCTATTGGTATTTGGACAATTTTTAAATAATTTTTATGAGTTTTTAAATGTTGAATGTTATTCTGTTCATCAGCTGTTTTGAAACATTTGTTAGTATAGTTTTACAATTATTTCTGTGTGGGGATCTATAGCAGTTTGGCTTAGTCTGTTTTCCTAAAAGGAGGTGTATTAGTGTTTAGGGCCTGGTTTAATATTTGTATATCTTAGATAGGGTTGTTACTGTTTGAGTGTGTTCCATAATGCAGGTGTAACTTTGTGCGGATTAGTTTGTGTGCATTATTGCAGATCCTGGGACTATGTTAGGTGCTATATTTCTCTTTCTATTTCTCCAGGTTTGCACTGTATGCAGAGTGGCTTTTTTGGGTTTCCATTCCAGTTTGTTTCCATATTTATAATTTGCTGTCTTTCTGTACTTGGTGACGCTTGGTCTCTGTGTGTGTGACTGAGGTGAGGTATTTTACTAGCATATAGGTATTTATATCAATCTTATTTGTTGCGTTTTCTCATAGGACATGCATTAATGGTAAATTACTGCCTTTTCATAAGAAGAGCTATTGCACCTGGTAGTAGAGGGAGTTTGTTTTGCTTTTACTAAGATGTCACCAGAACCAGAATATCGTTTTTATATGGTGAGTTTTACGGGTTGTTGTGTTCCACGGTTGCAGCCATCCGCGACCGCGTCCCCCTACCTGACTGGGCAGGCGGGCCGCCGCGGCAGATTTGGGTGGATCATGAGTGCTGGGGACTGTGGACCTCCGCACGCCGATGTGGGCATCCACGGGGGTCTCCGGGCTTGGGAGCCTTCCCTGCTCCCTCCTCGCGGCATCGGGTGGCTTCCCCCACGGGCAGGGAATCCAAGATGGCCGCCGCCATCTTAGGTACGAGGCCACGCCCCCTCACTAGAATTAAAGGGACCTAAGCCCTTTAATTACCTATAGCTGCCTCCAATGAACCAGAGCAGAGGAAGTATAAAAGGAGGCTTCCTCTGCTCATTTCTTGACTTGGCAACTTCCCACGTAGTCAGGTCTGCTTGCTTTGGTGAGTTCTTCTACTTGGATCCTTGTTCCTGTCTTGAATTGGTGTTCCTGGTTCCTGACTTTGGATTGGCTAGCGGTGTTTCCTGGTGTGTGACTTCGGATTGGCTAGCGGTGATTCCTGGTGTGTGACTTTGGACTGGCAAGTGGCGATCCCTCGGTATAAGACCTTGGACTGGTAAACGATGACCCTCTGGCACTAGACCTCGGACTTCTTCTGGACCATCAACTCCAAGGGCCCACCTAAGTCCCAGCGGCCCGGGTCCCTATGGGCTCCTCCCGGGGGGACCGCGGGATTCCAGGGGTGAAGCTCCAGTTAGCCCTTGCACCGAACTCTCGACTCCTTGACCTCTCAAAGGTCCACCTAAGTCCCAGCGGTCCTAAGATGGCACCGGCCAGCCAGTGCTCCTACCATGTGACAGGTGCCAGCCAATGGCACTGATACCCTGTCACATGATAAGGGCAAAGGGCCATCGGCACCATCTTTATGATTGGCAGCCGACGGCCCGAGAACGGGAGATCGCTCCCGGGACCACCACTAGAGCACCAGGTAATTTAAAAATGTTTTGGGGGGATCGGGAGGGTGGGAGAAGCTAAGGGGTCATCTTTAAAGGGTCGGGTGGGTTTTTTTTTAATCAGGCCATCGGCGCCATTTTTGAGTGGCAGCCAAAATGGCGCCGATGGCCCGAGAGTGGGAGATCGGTCCCCACGTCCCCACTGGACCACCAGGTACTCGTAAAAAGTTTTGGGGGGGTTCGGGGGGTTGGAGGAAGGTAAAGGGTCAATTTTAAAGGGTTGGGCCTCACTAAAAAAAAATTAACGATGTGATTCGGAACCGATTCCGATTCACATCTCCAGCGATCAGATTTGTTTCTTCCTCCAGCCGAACCCGATCGTTAAGACGATCGGGCACACGATTCACATCTAATGTGCATCTATACCACCACGCACATTTGTTTAAAAGTTATCCTCCCTGTGTTTTGTAAGGAGATAGCCAAAGTTATTTTCTTTGGTCTAATTTCCCATGCTAGCCATGAAAGTCCAGGGTGTAGTTCCCTCTCCCCCAACTTGGTTTCTTAGCCCGAGGACATGAATAACCCTTTGCTTGTCTTAGTCCTTCTACTTTAGTCATGGCAGCAAGTGCAAGCTAACTTTGCAATTTGCTGTTTTCTGTTAATCAGATCAGACCAGGAACAACCTAATCTAACATCCTGGCCTTCATGAAACAGCATTACAAGTGAGATTGATTTCCTAGGTGACACCATTCCACGAGAAACAGTCACAACATTTCCATGGAAAGCTGTTTCAGCAGTAATGCCAATCTGGGGAGCATGGGAGACAAGCTTGTAAAGTAACTTTTGCTAGTGTGGTCTGGAAGTCCTTTGATCTGGAAGAACTGAAGGTCTAAAATAAGTGCAGACCAAAGGAGCTACCTAAATCCCAGGTCTTCCATGTTTACTGGCTCAGCATTACTGTTGAAATTGCTTTCCATAGCACAACTATATTATTAGAAATATAACCATTAGATCACCATGGTAAGCAAAACGAAGAATTTTTATGTTGTATATGAGCAGAACACAAACATCAGTGGATTACATGCATGAATGTGCCGACATCTGTTTTCAAAATTACTTTTCCTGTGCATGCACAGAACACAAATTCTAAATTTCTCAAGTCTCCTCTACCTCAGACTTTTAATTAAAACAACAACAAAGGTCTCTGCTTTGGATTAATCTATAACAGGTTGCGTTGAGCTAAGCATGCACAAACAAGTCAAAGATAGTTTTGAAATAGAACGCTTTACTTAAATAATTTCTGTGACATTAGGGAGACTATGACTGGAGCTCTGACCCTGTTTGCCAACTTTCAGAAAAACGTGGATAATCTTTGGAGAAACTCTGAATGTGTAAAAATTGTGATTTAAGATTTAAAAAGAGCACTACTACAGTCATAATTATAGAGAAAAATTTTATCCACCAGATATAATCCTGCTCGGAGTGCATTTGTTATTAATTAAGATGGGGTGCCTCTTTCCACAAACTGCCATTTTGAAAACAAACATGCAGCAGTTTTAAACTGAAGAATATTTTGCAAGTCAGAGCATGTGCAATGGAAGTGAGTTATGAATGTAATCTGATAATAGCTTTCTGTGTTCCCTTGCACTTCTTAAAACCTCTGGACTGCTTCACTAATGTCAATGAATGCATCCTGTCTGGCCCCATGGCTTTGACTACTTTGGGTTTTGCTAATTCCACATATCAGTACACCCTGTTTTTATCTACCCCATTCTTGCCAACAATCACTTATCTTATCTTTCTTTTAACCCTTCTCCAGTGAATACGGAACAGAAGTATTTATTTAGCATGTTGCTACTATAGGCTGGCCAACTCGGAGTACCAGGAAAGGAGGACAAATAATTTCCATATATCATTAGCAGAAATGAATTTGAGTAGGTAGATATGTTTACTTAGATGTGACATTACAAATTATTACCATAATTTAAATAGAAATACAGTAATTGTACTGTGGAAGACTCTAAGTAGTGCAAATTACAGTGCATTTAGAATTCTTGTTTGAACATTCTCTGTCCCAAAGAGTTTTACATGTGAGAGTTTATTTATTTATTTATTTATTTAAAGTTTTTCTATACAGGCATTCGCAATAGATATCGCATCATGTCGGTTTACAATTAACAAGTGGATAGGTAACAAAAAGGTAAAAACTAACATTTATCTTAATAATAATAATAATAATAATAATAGTTGTAGTAATAATAATAATAATAAAACATTAAACAAGAGAAGGTTAAGGTATGCAGTTACAATAAAACAAGGGAGTAATACAACTTGGAGCATAGAAGAGGAGCTGGGAATTAAATAGAGAGAACGTAAATGCCACTCAATGTGCTTAAAGCATTAATGAATTGTCCTTGTGAGGTAGGGATATTAATTATGCGGTAGGGATTTTGATTACCAAGAATAAGGTAAAGTCTGAGCGCCTAGTTACTAATGGGATAGGTTCAGTTTAGTTCAGGAAAGGCTTTCATGAATAGCCACGTTTTGAGTCTTTTCCTGAATGTGGGCAGGCAGGGTTCCTGTCGTAAATCTGGTGGGATGGAGTTCCACAGTGTTGGTCCTGCAGTGGAGAAAGCCCTGTCTCTGGTGGTTATGTGCCTCATGGATTTGGAGTGTGGTACTTGTAGTGTTTCTCTATAGGACTCTCTGATTGGTCTGTTGGATGTAAATTTTTTGAGAGGAATTTGAAGGTTGAGCTGAGAGTGTTGATGTATAGCTTTGAAAATAGTGGTTATGGACTTATATATGATTCTGTAGTGAATTGGCAGCCAGTGCAGGTCTTTGAGGATTGGTGATATGTGGTCTCTTCTCCGTGTGTTAGTTAATATTCTCGCAGCCGTGTTTTGAACCATCTGAAGGGGTTTCGTGTGAGATGAAGGGAGACCTAATAGCAAAGAGTTGCAGTAATCTAGTTTAGAAAATACTATTGATTGTAGAATAGTTCTGTAGTCATGAAAGTGGAAGAGAGGTCTTATTCTTTTTAAGACTTGGAGTTTATAGAAGCATTCCTTAGTAGTTTGATTTATGAATGCTTTTAGGTTTAACCTGTTATCAATGATAGCTCCCAGGTTTCTTACTTGTGGAGTTTGTAAATTGGGTGGAGGATTTGAGTCGGTGTTACTGTTTTCAGATGAAATTAGGAGGAGTTCGCTTTTTGAAGAGTTTAGTATTAGATTAAGGTTGGAGAGGAGTCCATCAATTTTTTTAAGACAAGTTTCCCAGAATTCTAGGGTTTTGCTGTAGGATTCTTTGACGGGGATGACTATCTGGACGTCATCTGCATAAAGAAAGTGTTTAAGGTTTAAATTAGTTAGCAGTTGGCAAAGAGGGAGCAAGTAGATATTAAAGAGTGTTGGTGAAAGGGAGGAGCCCTGTGGAACTCCCGTAGATGAAGGGTAGTGTTGAGATTCCTTGTTGTGAATTTTGACTTTGTATTTTCTGTTCCCTAAGAATGATTTGAACCACGATAGTGCTGTTCCTGTTATTCCAATGTTTGCTAATTGAGTTAGTAGGGAGGAATGGTTAACCGTATCAAAGGCAGCTGAGAGGTCCAGGAGGATCAGTAAATAAGTGTGACCTTTATCCAGGCCCATGATGAGGTAGTCGGTCAGGGAAATTAGTAGTGATTCAGTATTTAAAGCTTTTCTGAAGCCATATTGGGACGGGAACAGAATTTTGTGTTCCTCGAGGTAGTCTGAGAGTCTGGAGTTAACTAATTTTTCCGTTACCTTGGCTATGAATGGGAGATTGGATATAGGACGGAAATTGGTAGGATCATTAGGATTTAAGTTGGGTTTTTTCAAGAGCGGTTTGATGGATGCAATCTTCAGTTCGTCTGGGTAGATTCCTTGTGCTAGGGAACAGTTAATAATGTCTGTCAGAGCATTGGAGATTGTGTCTGGTATTAGCAGGAGAAGTTTGGAAGGGATGTGGTCTAATGGGTGAGATGAAGGTTTCATTTTCTTTAATGTAGCAAGTAACTCAGTAGTAGTGATGGGTTCGAAGGATTGTAGAGTAATGTCTTTGTTGTGGTGGAAGTATGTGTTGGATGGCGTTGAAGTGTTGGTTCTCAGCTGTGTTATTAGGTTGGAGATTTTGTTGCTAAAGAAAAGGGCCAGCTCCTCTGCTTTTTCTTGAGCTAAGTTGGCAGGGATGTCGGGAGTCGAGGTTTGTGTTAAGTTAGATACATAGGCAAAGAGGGCTTTGGAATCAAAGATTATGTGATGGATCTTCTGTGCAAAGAAATCCCTTTTTGTTTTTAATGTAGCACTTTTGTATTGGTGGAATGCGAGTTTGTAAGCAGAGAGGGAGGTCTGTGTTGGTGTTTTCCGCCATTTGCTTTCCTTCTGTCGGAGGGAGTGTTTTAGTTTTTGAAGTTCTTCTTTAAACCACGGTTGTCTTTTGGAGGTGTTGTGTTCAAGTTTTTTTGTTGCCAGAGGACAGAGATTGTTAGCTGCTGTTTCTGTTATCTTGGACCAAGAGTGGAGGGCTGAGTTGGGTGAAGAGATGTCTATGAGTGGGAGTTCTGGGCCAAGATGATTGTGTAATTCCTCGGATGTGCAAGATTTCCTGTATATGAATTCCGGTTGTGGGACAGGTTTTCTGCTTGTTTGTTCTAGCAAAAAGGTGGAAGATATTAAAGTATGGTCAGACCAGGGAACAGGTTGGCATTTGGGTGGAGTTGATTGAGAGATGCTAGAGTTTACAAATATTAGGTCCAGGGTGTGACCTGCTCTGTGGGTGGGTTTGTTTATGATCTGCTTGAAGCCTATGGCCGACATGGCGGTTAGGAAAGATTTGCAATTGGTTGAGAGAATGGGGTCGTCGACGTGTAAGTTAAAATCTCCCAGTATTATGGCGGGATGCTCCAGATTTAGGTAAGTTGTTGTTAATTCTAGTATGGGTGATGCATCAGATTCTAGAAGGCCTGGAGGAGCATAGATTAGAAGGATTTGCAGACTGTCAGATTTGA
Source organism: Rhinatrema bivittatum (assembly GCF_901001135.1). Classification (NCBI taxonomy): domain Eukaryota; kingdom Metazoa; phylum Chordata; class Amphibia; order Gymnophiona; family Rhinatrematidae; genus Rhinatrema; species Rhinatrema bivittatum. The sequence goes on along the minus strand of NC_042615.1, from coordinate 702,552,430 downwards.
ATAGGCCTGTTTCTATTTTTGAAGGTGAGTTAATTGGGAATTGAGTAATTTTTAGCTCTTTTTTGGCTGCTAGGAGGATACCTCCACCCCTTTTCTTCTTTCTAGGGATAGAGAAGATATCGTAGATTTGAGTTGGAAGTTGGTTTATCAGTGCAGTGTCCGTGTGTTTAAGCCATGTTTCAGTTATGGCACAGAAGTCAGGATTTTTGTCCAAGAGAATGTCATTGAGTATTAGTGTTTTTTTGGAGAGCGATTGTGCGTTGAATAGTATCAAAGAAAAGAGAGCTAGGCCTAAAGTTTGGGTGAACAGGGAGATCATGATGGGGATAAGTGATTTGTAGGTGGGTGGGCGTGAGATCAAAGAATGTTTTCCTGTGAGGAATGTTCTGTGCTGGAGGATTGGAATTGGGAGGCCCATGGTCATTGAGGTCAGCTTGTAAATGGAGGGCTGTATTGTAGTAGAGCACTAAGTCTTGATTTCTTGAGAGATATGTAGGGGTGAGAGCAGGATGGGTTTGATGATGGTTTGAAGACTGTTAGTGTTGTAGAGTGGTTTGATAGTAATGTGTGATTGGAAGAGTGGCTCCTGGATGACGACTGGATGAGAGGCTGCTGGATGACGAGTGGATGCTGGATGAGGAGTGGATGCTGGATGACGAGTGGAAGAGAGGCTGCTGGATGACGAGTGGATGCTGGATGATGAGTGGAAGAGAGGCTGCTGGATGACGAGTGGATGCTGGATGACGAGTGGATGCTGGATGACGAGTGGAAGAGAGGCTGCTGGATGACGAGTGGATGCTGGATGACGAGTGGAAGAGAGGCTGCTGGATGACGAGTGGATGCTGGATGACGAGTGGATGCTGGATGACGAGTGGAAGAGAGGCTGCTGGATGACGGGTGGATGCTGGATGACGAGTGGATGAGAGGCTGATGGATGAGGATTGGATGTAGGGATTGCTGGGAGGAGGTTGGGTGAGTGTCTGCTGGAAGAAGGATTGGATGCATGCTGGAGATTACAGTGCAGAGTGCTGTTACTGGTGTGTATTATTTCCTGGCTCTGGGACGCTCCAAGGGGCGCGCTAAGGGGCAAGCCCCTTAGGTCGCGCTCCTTTGGGTGCGCGACGCCGTCGTGAAGATGTTTGATTTAAAGGGTTTCTAGCTGCCCTCTGATAGGCCAACTGCCGTACCGGGGGTCGGGGTTTTTTCTGTCCCTGCCCTCTCCTCTTCCTTATTGGAGTTTGTAAAGTTTTGAAAGTTGTCCCTGCCCTCTCCTCTTCCTTATTGGAGTTTGTAAAGTTTTGAAAGTTGTGACGTCAGATCCTGTTCTCGGGCCGAATCCTGCCTCCTGGCTTCTGATTGGTGGCAGCGGGAGGTCGGCCTGCTTACGGGTCCCACGTGGCCTGCGGGTTTGGAGCGCAGGTTAGCTGGGGCTGCAATCGGTGGTCGGCGGGGCTTGGATCCCAGACGGGGCGGCGCCGACGGTGCAGAGATAGCCGGCAGAGAAGTAGGTGAGCCACAGGTTTGGAGCGCAGGGCGGCTGGGGCTGCGATCGATGGTCGGCGGGGCAGGGTCCTGGACCGGGCGGCGCCGACGGGGCCGAGATGGCTAGCTGCGAGGCAGGTGAGCACGGCAAAGGGAGAGTTCTTTGACCCATCTCTTGTTCTAGCTCCCTACCCTCACAACCTTAAAAAAAGGAATCTAAATCAAATAAATACATAAATAAAACCTTCTTGCTATCTGTGGCAGTATCCTGCTCCCTCCTCCTCTCCCATTTCCCCTCACTCTCTTCCCCATTCCAAACCTTCTCTCTCTCCTCTCCCCTGCCCATTACCAAGTCCTTCAACCATCTCCCTTTCTCCGTGTCCAGATGCAGATCCCTAAACCCCTCTCCCTGGCTATCAGCAAGAATAGTCCCCTCTCTCCAGCACCAGGTCTTACTCTCCCACCTGCCCAGCAGCAGATTCCACCTGCCTTATCTTTTACCCAGGACCAAGTTTCTCATTTTCTTTCTGACATACACACATTTTCTCTGATACACAAGCACACACACACACACTCTTTTGCTGTTGTGCTGTTGCTCAATCAGCAAGTACTTCCACACCTCCCTCCCACGAGTCCCACCACCCAGCAAACAATATCTGCTTATATAATATATTATATTTCTTTACTTATTACTATTTATTACCAGTTAAACTATTATTTCTTTATTTAGCTCTATGTTAAATTGTCAACCAGTTATACTGTTCCATATGTTCTACTGTTCCATGTAAAGCTCAGCTCTCTGTTGAGCAGTTCTTCGTTTTATGTAAACCGGAGTGATTTGTAGTCCCTACAAGAACTTCGGTATATAAAAATTAAAAATAATAATAATAATAATATCGGCAGCTTGTAAATTGTCTTACAGATTGTGACTGCCCCATCCTGCCTCTAAGTATTTCCTGACTCTTCCTGAGATTAAGCTGCTTCCACCTTACATCCACCTGCATCCAATTGGGAAAACACAGATACAGAGTGTTTTCCCAATTGGATGCAGGTGTTCCACACAGCCCTGCTGGCTCTTGGCTCTTTCCACATACTCCTGCAGTCTGCCTGCCCTGAGGTGAGATTTTTTTTTTTTTTTTATTTTGGCCGGACAGCAGGGCAGGGCTGCTGGACAGAGGCAGAGAAAGCAGGACTACCCAGAAGAAAGGAGGACACATGACCACCCTACCATGTCACAAAAAAATCTTTTTTTAAAGTTCATATATAAAGTATAGAATATCTATCTGGCAAATAGGTGAAATACATATCTTATTGGACTAAAGAAACATTTTAAGTTGTGAAATATTGCTGTGTTATTTGCAGCTTCACTCCACTGGCATGAAAAGATGTTCTATGATTTAGTTAATTTCTTACTTATGTATGGGGGTGCTCATTTTCTGCCCCTAGGAAAATATCCCTGCCCCAACAAAAATGCAGTATGTGGCTTTAGCTGGTCTGAGCGCCCTCAGTGTGACAGAGGTCTCACTAGAAAATTGGTCGCTACGTAGCGCTAAGAAGGAGTACCATTCCACATTGGGAAGAGGTTAGGAGATTTTAAATCCCTGGTCCCACGTGAAGCAGAAGGCTTTTGAGCAGAAGGTTCTAAGATCTGGAGTATAGCTGGTGTTTGGAGCCATCTCTTCACAGAGTGGCACCACAGGGCCTGTCTCTCCACAGGGAGGATCAAAAGAAGTTTGAGGGAGAGGATTCTAGGAGAGAGGTTCATAGAAATCCAGAGGTTGAAGAAAAAGGTCCTGAAAGCTGGAGATGAGTTTTCTAGAAGTATCAGAGGAAGGATAGCCTACCTGGAGATGTCTGTCAGAGTGAAGCTGGGAACCCTAATGAAAAAAAGGATTTCCCTGGAGAGTGTGTGAATCAGTGTACTAGGAGGTACCAGAAAAAGGGTAGCTTGCCTGGGAAAGTTCATGCAGGGTCAAAGACTTTTCAGCTACAATCAGCTGAGACTCCAAAAGAGGGAGAAAGTGAGAGAAAGAGATAAGGACCCTGTCTCATGACCATGTGAGTGGTCATGTTAGGGTGTGAGAATGAGAGGAGTAATTGAGTGAATCTGCATGTGTGTGTGGGAGAATGAGAGGAGTATGTGTGTGTCTCTGTGGAAGAATGAGAGGAGTATGTGAATGTGCATGTGTGAGTGTGTATGGGAAAATGAGCATGTCTATATGTGTTAAAGTGTGTATATATGAGAGAGAAGAATGTTTGTGCATATATTGCCTGGGGGTCCCCCCCAAGCTAATTGACACAATCTAAAGTGACCCCACACCAAGCATGGATGTTGTAGATAACATGAAACCCATGTGGAAGAAGAACCAGAGTCGCCACAGAGCTGAGTGCTCCTGCTCATAGATCGGCCCTGAGTTTCTGTTTGCTTGCTGCTGCTTTTTGGCAACACAGCTTTTGTGCAAGAACACCCTTCCTGCTTTCTAGTCTCGAGTCTTAGTTATTGAAAGAGTTGTGGGAAATATTGGGAAAGGTGATTGTGGACAAGAGAGGAAAGGTACTGAATGGGAATAGTGAAAGAGAGAATGGTGTGTTGAGATGGATGGGGAAGGAGGAGTGGGATATGCTGGGAAAGGGGGTTGTTGAAAGAGGGGAGGTGCTGAGTGGGGATTATGGAGGAGAGTATGGTGGGAGATTCTGGGTGGAGGCTTGTTGAGAAAGGAAGGTGCTGGGCAGGTGTATTGTGGAGGAGATGTGGGGATTTGGGGCAAAGATTAGTAAATGATGCTGGGAAGGGGGTTGTTGAGAGAAGGAAAATGCTTGATAGGAGGTTTTGGAAGAGAAATCAGGGATGCTAATAAAGGGTGAGAATAATAGGAGATTTTGGGAAGTGGATTGTTGAGAAAAGACAAGGGGTATTGGGTGTGGTTGTGGAGGGAAGAGGAGATGCTGGGAAGAGAGAGAATGATGGGAGATGCTGGGAAATCAGGAAACAGAGGGGCAATGCTGAATAGGGGATGGGGTGAGAGAGAGAGAGATGCAGGGCAGGGGGAAAAATAATTCTCAGATAAAGTAGGAGAGGAATGAAAAAGACAAGAGGAAAGAGAAGAAACAGAAAATGGACAGGAAAAACAGAAGACAGACGAGAAAAGCAGAAAATTGGAGACCAGGACTGACATGTTTAAAAACTAAAATATCCAGATAACAAAGGTAGACATTTTTTTTTCACTTTGGTGATTGAAATATGTCAGTTTTGGCAATGTGTATGTCTTAAATCTTTGTACTTTTTTTTTGTACAGGAGAAAATGTATTTCTATTTGTATTTCTCCAGGGTTGCACTGTACATAGAATTGGGCTTCTTGGGGGTCCCATTTCATTTTTTTGTCTGAATATTTCATATTTGTGATGACTTATTCTGTATTTGGTGAGGTTCTAACCATGTTGTGCATGTGCGACCAAGGTGAGGGATTCTGCTAGCGTCTAGGTTCTGTGTAGGGTTATTGTGTTTTCTCACTAGGAGGTGTTTTAGTGTTCTAGGCCCAGTGTAATTTTGCTGTGTTGCCTTTTCCTAGCGAAGGTTTTCTTGTTTTGGTATGGCAGGTTTGCTATATATGTGCTGGGTGGTTTTTTTTAGCAGGATTTTGTATTTCACAGAGTACCCGGAAGTGAAGGGAGCTTGTGTTGTAGTTACTGAATTGGCACCAAAATTTGAATACTTTTGTTGTATTTGGAGTTGTAGGGGGCCATGGGAGTTTTGGTGGGAACTATTTTATATGACGGAAATTATTGTATAAAATATTAGTTCAAAATGGACCAGAACTTCCTACACTGAATTTACATTTTGGGAACAGCAGAATTTTGTTGTCTGATTTGACTTTTCTGGTGCAGGACATACCTGTCATCTCTGAGATTTTTGTATTGGATCTGAAATATTTTGTGTTAAAACTTTGACTGTGAGGCCGATTTTCGTAGTGTTTAGACTCCTAACTTTCAGAGTTAGGCTCCTGAATTGGCCTTTAAGAAAAATAAATGCAGCTGCCTTTAAGGCTCTAGTTTCATTAGGATCCTTCATTTAAGGAGCCTGAAACGTGGGTGGCTACAGGGGCGGAGTAAGGGCAGGGAAAAAAAAGTTAAGAGCTTAGCTCTGATTTTTAGTTCTAGGCACCTAATTTACCCCTACATTCATCAAAATGCTATAAAAATGCATGGATAATGCCCACAGTAAGATAAAGGGGCATGTTGAGGGTAATTCTTAGAATTACCACACCATGTGCTAACATAGCACTTTGCATAGGTAGTATTGTGTCTTACAGTAAGGTTTTCACACCCCACAATACTTCTATTTCATAACTCATGAAGGAGAGAGAGAGAGAGACTATTTATAAGGCTGTTATAATATTCAACTATTTATATGTGTATAGGAAGTTTATGGTTTAGGCGTCAGTTTTAGATGCAGCGTGTGACATACAAACTGCACAGTACTCCTCAGTGAAGATTTGATATCATTTGGAGTAAGGAAACTCTCACAAAGATGATATTTCTTCAATGTTCTCTCACCTTAGCTTGATGGTACCTTGTCATAGAATCCCCTACTCCAGTACCTTGCCTCAGAGTTTCCTACCCTCTGTCTTCTATAGTACATGTTGGTTCAACAGAGGGTTGACCCACTGTATCCTCCTCCTGTGTTCTTGCTCTGCCCATGCTTGTACTTGCTTACCTCACTCAAGGTGTACTTGGGGCTCCTCCCTGACCCACCTCAGGCCCAAGGGCTCACACTCTCTCAGGAGCAAGCGATCACACCTCTACACCCTTTCCAGGGCTCTCCTAGCACATTTGTAACAGAATACAAAGGCCATGAGCCTTCCTGTACAAATTTTTAAATTTTTGTCTGGTTTAACTTTTACCAGAAATTTTTTTCCACAAAATTTTCTGGACAAATTATTTCAATGTGTTTGACCTAATTTTCACCAGAGATTTATCTATAAATTTCCTGGACTAATTTTTTAAAATTTTCTGGCCAAAACCTTTTGCAGAAATTTTTTCTCAAGTTTGCTGGACTATGTTACTTGTTTTTCTAATAAAATGTTCTGAACTCTTGTTCCCTATATTTAAGCAGAACATTTTTTCCCAAGTTCCGAACTTGGTTCTGGTTATAAGCAGAAGTTTTTCTCCACATTCTAAACTCACGTTCTTAAATTTTTAAACATACTTTGTCTTTTCTTGGACGTACATTTCCTGTTTTTTGTGGGATTTCGTCTCCAAATTCCTGGACTTATGTTTGTTGTTTTTCACTTAGAATGGTGTACTAACCCGCTTGTCTATTTACACTATGTCTGGTTTCCTACGACCCACAGGAGGCGCCTGCATCCAGAACTCTTCACTTCCCTTCCAGTCCTGGAACCTTCTCGACCAGCAGGAGGCGCCTGCATCTTTCCAAGGACCATCTTCGTTCATTCCCACTGCAATGTTCATTCTTCCTGGGTTTACACGACCTGCAGGAGGTGCTTGCACCCAGACTTCCACATCCAGTATCAATTTTGACTTCTCATCAATTAACTCCAAGTTTCAAGAGTATACCTTACAGCAACTCCAGGTTTCCGGGGTTAAACGACCTGCAGGAGGTACCTGCACCCTAAACTTGGTTCCACTTCATCTTGTTCACCTCGTGCCTTGTTGGAGTAATTTCTAGTCGAACTTTTCTTCAAGTTTGAAGTTCACCACGGAGTTTCTCATCTCCTTGATTTCTACATGACTAGTTCATCTTGGATCCAACCTTTGATCCTGCATTGCTCCATGCAAGTGACTATACCAGTATTCTATGATTCCTTGTTGTGCCAAGGCAAGATGCTACAATCTAGCGTTTACTGACATTTTTTCCTCCAAAATCCTTTCCTACAGAGTTCTGAGCTGCACGGGACTTTATGAATGTGCTACATCCGCTCTTCTGGTATTCTTCCGCTGCTTAGTAAAGGACTATAAATGCCATCCTGGCCTACCCATTGCCTGCTGGGGCCTTTGCAACTATTGAGCCTCATTTCTCTTACACCGGCTCAATTGTCTCTATCCTGAGAGATATTCATTCAAATGCCTATCTGGAAACAATATGCTGAATCAATATTCTGCCTGAAAGTTCCGCACTGATGTCTGTCGACTTCCATACTCCCTTACCATACGGGAGCCTGCCTGACTATACATAGGTTTCCTGAAAGACATTTTTCTCCCTTCACAGACTTAAGAGGAGTCACTATTACCGCTTGTCCTCTCAAAAGAATTGGAACTGGTAACTTTGAACTTCCTTCCACTTGACTTTTTCACTTGTACCATCTTTTCAGCAAAGGATCTTCATACCACTACGACAAGCCTTCCTTCGTTGGTGCCACATTTTTTTGGACTCTTCTGCTTCATCAAGCACTCTGGCTTCCAGCCCAGGTACCTGCTCCTCGGGGGCCTGCATGTGCTCTCTTCAGAGATTGGTTCTTGCCCTCTCCACTCCTCAGAATAGTGCTAACACCTTTCACCAGAGACTGCGTACGCTCCCCATTTCCCCGGGCAGTGCCAACCTTTACAACAGAGACTGTTTAGACTTCCCTGCTCCTCAGGACAGTGTTGTATTCCTGTGTGTACGTCAAGTCGTCAACATGTTGTTTGTCTTCGCTTCAATTCCTCGCAAGCATTGGAGTTATGCCTTCCACTCTCAGCCATTGAACTGGCTTTGGGGGGGGGCTTCAGAAGTGGGTACTGTTACACCCCTGTCCACAGACCCCATCCCGCAGACAGGGCCTCACCACTCTGTCCAGCACTGCCTCTTCACCGTGGCCCAGACTGCCGCTGAGCTGCGCCTCCTTACGTCTTCGCGGCCTTGCCACCACTACTGCCGCTACCACTGGACTCTCTCCTGCACAGCTGGAGCCACGCTGCCAACTTCTCCTTCAAGGGAATCCCCGCACGAGGATACCTCTCTCCACCACGGCTTGAGTGCCACCGCTGAAGGCCTTCTTCAGTGGCAGGAAGCCGCCACAGCCGCTCTCCTCTTCTTCGGGGCTTGGGACGCCCTGGTGCAGCTCCTCTTCGGCAGCAGGAGCTGCCTCCAGCCTAGCTTTCCTCACCAGTGCAGCAGGATGCCACTGCAGGCCCTAGCTCCGCCCATCTTCCTTCCTGGGCTCCCTCTAGGGGCTGGCCACATGTCTCTCTTCTTTTTTTAAAGAGCCAGAGACAGGAAACATTCCTGTCCCCTCCCTGATGACGTCTTCAGGGCTCTTCCTAGTCCTGCCCTATAAAAAGGCACTGCTTCAGTTCCTCAGGGCTTTCAGATGGAGTTATGCCAACTTTGGAGTTAAACCACTCCACTTTCCATCTTCGGAGTTACGTCTGATCCAGTATCCATCTTTGGAGTTTCACCCTTCATGGAGTTCCACAGCATCCATCTTGGTCCAACTTGCTGCTCCTGTCCAGAAGACTTCATGTTCCATGTCTTCTTCTTCCTGATGTCCTCCGATGCTCCAGGTTTCATCCCTCATCGGATCATCTTTGTGGTATGTTCCAGCCCTTGGCTTTCCTTCTGTAAGCCTCGAGGTTCCTCGTCCATCTCAGATGTCCCTGACATTTCTGATGTCCTGATGTCCAGATGTCTAAATGTCCAGATGTCCTCTGGTTCCAGTAATCCAGATGTCCTTTGTCCAGACGTCCTTTGTCCTGATGTCCATTGTCCTCTTCTGTATGACCTTCTGATCTCTACTCGTCCAGTAGTCTACTTTATTGGTGTCCATCACCCCAGATGTCCAGAGACCCTGATGTCCAGTTGTTTTCTCTTTCCGACATCCAGTCATCCAGGTGTCCAGATGTCTAGATGACCTGCACTTGAGGCTTCCTCTCTTGCGTTCCTGAAGAATCTGCCAGCAGCCTTGCCATCCTCCAGATTCCTCCTCCAGTCATCTTTCGCAGAAGCGTCCGGCGTTCCCAGTATCAGTCTTCAGGTGACCAGAATCGTCTCCGGTTGGACTTCTCTCAAGTGCTGTCCGGACTCTCTTCTCCTCGGTGCACGTTCCGCACACAGCATGGTCCACGACCAGCCTTCCAGGTTGTGTAGGGCGTGCAGCAGGACACGGTGGTCCGTGACCAGTCCTTGTCGGGCTTTGTAGGGAGCCTTGAGGGACAGCACTCTCACAAGTCTCCAAGAACCTCATCTCTTCTTTGTCTTTTTCAAGTCTTCGAGTGTATCCCCTTGTCCAAGTCTTCAAGACTACTGTCTTGTTCAAGTCTTTGAGTGTATCCCCTCATCCAAGACTTCAAGAGTACCATCTTGTTCAAGTCTTCGAGTGTCTCTCCTCATTCAAGTCTTTGAGTTTATCCCCTCATCCAAGTCTTCAAGAGTATTCCCTTGTTCAAGTCTTAGAGTGTCTTCCCTTGTCCAAGTCTTCAAGAGTATCATCTTGTCCAAGTCTCCACATCTTCGAGAGTCTCATCTCATTTCGTCCAGTCCAGGAGTCATCTTCTCGTCCAAGTTCCAGGAGTTCTCATTTTCCTATGTACTCTGACTCTATGACTCTCACTGGTTAGGAATCCCCTACTCCGGTACATTGCCTCAGATTTTCCTGCCCTCTGTCATCTATAGTACATGTTGATTCAACAGAGGGTTGACCCACTTTATCCTCCTCTGCCCATGCTTGTACTTGCTTACCTCACTCGAGGTGTGTCTTGGGGCTCTTCCCTGAGCCACCTCGGGCCCAAGGGCTCACACTCTCTCTCAGGAGCAAGCGATCGTTCCTCTATGCCCTTCCCAGGGCTCTCCTAGTGCATTCGTAATAAATGCAGTTTATAAAAGGTAGAATTGACCACTTTATTTGTGGATGTGGTGACAGAGTAGTATCCACTATTATTCCTAAATTACGTACTTCACTGGAAATTTTTATTGTAGTATCTTTTTTTGCCAGAAAGCTGGGGAGATCTGGGACAGGGCATCTTGCTAAACAAAGAATTTCAGTTTAATCAACATTTGGAATCAGCTTTTGGCTGCAAAGCCAAGATTTTGCTGTCAGGAGACATTCAGAGACCTGATTGAAGGTTTCTGTAATGGAGTTTTTTATGTGTACAAACAAATTGTACATCATCTGCATATAATCGGTACCCAACTTCTAAATTAGCTAAAACACTGAAGATTTAAACCAATGCCAGGCTAGATGAGAGGAAGCACTGAGGAATCCCCTTATATCATTTTTATTCCAAAATGAAGTTTTATTAAAGTTTTAGAAGCTAAAATTGGATGTTACACAGGAAGTGATCTGAGACAATATAAGTCTATGAATGAAAAAGAGAGCTGAAACAAACACCTGGCAATACAAGGGTTCTTTATATCAATGGGTCCCCTGTGACAAGCTAATTTGCATAGACACAAGCTATCCATGCTGAGAGAAGCCTCATGCTTAGCCAGTGGATTATCAGTATGCAGGCCTTTGGAAAGACTCTAGGGGCTGTAATGTGACTATGTTCCCTGAAAGTTTAAAACTAAGTTTAAGAAATTTCTAATTTAATGATATTAATTGTCAGACTCCTGCCATTAAGGGGTTTATAAAGGAGTCTAATAAGAGGTGTTTAAGAATATGTTAGGACCATGTGAGAAATGATTTTTTTCTTTGTGTGATATTGCCAAATGCAGTGATCTTCTGTGTGGAAAGAAAAAGACACATGGAGAGACTGTTCCTGAGAGAAGAGCCAGGAGCTTACATGGGACATGAAATTTACCTGTACTAGTCAGGGATGATTTATAATTTAAAGTATGGGCAGAAAACTTTAATGACAAGATTTCAAGTTGAAGTGGAGAATTCAGTCTAATAAGTGAAGCATAGCTGTCAAGCCTGGTTACAGCACAGTGTGAAACACCTTGTCAAAAGGGTAAAGGGGGAAGGCTGAACTGAATCACTTGGAAAAATGACCATACCCAGGTTTCATTCTTTGAATCTGTAATTTAAAACTGTCTGTGGCATAAGGCATTTAAACTAGAAGACAAGGGTGGCAGAAGGAATTTGGAATGTCACCCCGACATCTGTTGCGATCCCCCCTGCTGCTGCGCTACAGGAGGTCTCTTACCTTCCTCCAGAGGCCGCTTTGAAGCCAGGGCCTCGCCTACGTTCCATCCGGGACTTGCTCCAGGGCCTGAGAGGCCTAGCTGTGCCTGTGGCTTGCATGCCTCAGCGTTTGGACTTCCTGTTACCAGCCACGCCCGTTTCCCTAGGGGCTGGCCCGCAGCTCTCCACCTGACTTATAGGACCAGCGGTGGGCGGTCCTGGCAAGCTCCTCCCAGGGAGTTGCCTTCTACCTCCAGTATTTAAGGACTGTCTGTTCACTTGCACAAGGCCTTCGGATTGTGCATTACAGTTGTCTGTAACCTTGCCGATCCAGATCCTCCATGTTTCCTGATGTCTGCCTTGACGTGTTTCCTGATGTCTGCTCCTGTTTCTGCCAGCCGAAGGGGGCTTCGGATGTGAGTATCCCAGCATCGGAGTTCCTGTTCGCCTGGGTCTTCCCCGCACCCTCCTTCTCAGCGTGGTCCGCGACCAGCCTTCCTGGGCTGTGTAGGGCGCGTCTGGGACAGGGTGGTCCGCGACTCAGTCCCACGGGCGGGCTGAGTAGGGCGCCCTGATGGACAGTGCAATGTTCCCGTCCAGCCTTGTCTTCAGTGTCTGCTTCAGCCCTTGTCCGGATGTCTACCTGTCTCTGCCTTGACCTGGTTCCTGAGCCTTCTGTCCTGTTGGGCCCTGGAGTGGCCAACAGGAGGGATTCATCCCACGGGCTCTTGAGCTTCTGCCAGCCGAGGGGGCTTCGGATGTGAGTATCCCAGCATCGGAGTTCCTGCTCACCTGGACCTTTCCTGTGTCTTGCTTCAGCCCTTGTCCTGATGTCTCCGTCTTGCTTTAGCCTGCTTCTGCCCCGTTTGATGTCTTCTGTTTAAGGACTCTGTCTGCCCTCGCCTCTGTCCGGCCTGCTGCCCATTGCCTTTCCCTGCGGCAGGTCCGAAAGGGCCGGGAACAGTCGGAGGACCGTTCATTAGTCAACTTCCCCGTGTTGGCTACCATGGGCATGCAGGTCCGGCTGAGGGTCGGACTCCCTGCTTCTGTTCCTGCCTGCCTGGCTCACCATGCCTGCTCAGCTCACCTCCCACGGTGTGGCCTTGGGCTCCTCCTGGGGTCCTGCCGTGGCCCAAGGGCTCACCACCCGCCCGAGACGACCGCGCCTGTGCGCGCTCGTAACAACATCTCCAAGAAATGGGTGAAGAAAATAACTAAAGTCAGCTGAATATGGCAGAAAAGAAGTCCAAAAAGAGCAGCAAACTGAAGGAGAGAAGCTGGAAAACTATGAGCACAAATATAGTCTAGGCTATAAAATCCAAAACCTGCAGGCTCTAATGGTGGAAGAGGACCTAGACATTGTTGCTGTTACAGAAACATGGTTTACGGAGTCTCATGACTGGGATACAGCCATCCCAGGCTATAACTTATTAAGGAAGGAAAGAGAAGACAAGAAAGGGGGAGGAGTGGTGATTTATGTCAGAAGCAATATCCAAGCAATTAACATGCAAGGGATGTGGGATAGAGAAGAAGCATTATGGGCTAACTTAAAAAAAGATGATGATTTACATCGGTGTAGTCTACAAGCCTCCAATTCAGACAGAAGAGCTGGACAGAGATCTTATCAAAGACATAAAAATATGAGGAAGAAGGGAGAAGTGTTGCTCGTTGGAGATTTTAATCTGCTGGATGTAGACTGGTGTATCCCTTCTGCAGGATCTACAAAAAGTAGAGAGATAGTGGATTCCCTCCAAGGGGCTAACCGGTAAGAGTGGATTCCCTCATGTCGGGGCCTGCCCTGAGGCCCAACTTCCTCCAGCTCCAGTTCAGCATCATCAGCAACAGGGATGCTGCTGTCCAGGGTTCTACCCAACTTCTTCTAGGGGCAGGTCCACCTCTCTTCCCCTGATTTAAAGGAACAGCGCAGGTGGGGTACATCTGGAACTCCTTCCAGGGAGTTCCCTCTCAGCCCTACATAAGGCCTCCTCAGTCAGTCCATCTTCGCCTTGGCAAGGAGTCAGTCCATCCTGGCTTTCTCTTGGAGCCAGTCCTCAAGGAAGCTTCTCCTCCTGGACTTCACTGCTTTCCATTCCTGCCTGGCTTCCATCCTTGTCTTCCAGTTTTGATGTCTCCGTTGTTCTGGTCCTGATGTCTCCATTGTTCAGTCCTGATGTCCACGTTCCTGATGTCTTCATCTAGTTGTCCCAGGTCCTGAGTACCCGTGCCTCTGGAGGATCCTTGCTTTTACCTGATCTGAGATTCCGGTTCCATGGTTTTAAAGACTGTTTCCTTTTCCTGACTCCAGAGGATCCGAGGGGTAACTTGTGCTGACCTGTACCTTTGTTCTGAGCTTGCCTGCTCCTCCCATGGTCCGCAACCAGCCTTCCCGCTGGTAGGGCATGGTGAGGACAGAGTGGTCCATGACCAGCCTAAGGGCTGTGTAGGGCGCCTGAGGGATCTTGCTCACCCTGTCTCGCCCCCTATGTTCCAAGCTCTTCAGAGTTCCAAGCTCCACATCTTGTCTTCATGTTCCAAGCTCCACGTCTTGTGTTCATTGTTCCAAGCTCCACATCTTGTCTTCATGTTCCAAGCTCCACGTCTTGTGTTCAGTGTTCCAAGTTCCACATCTTGTCTTCAGAGTTCCAAGATCCACGTCTTGTCTCCGGACTTCCAAGCCCCAGTCCCAGGCTAGGCTTAGTCCTACTGCAAGGGCACACTTTCCATGTCCTGCGCTGGGGAGTGCCTCCTAGCGCTCTCCACTAGGGATGTGAATCGTTTTAGGACGATTAAAATTATCGTCCGATAATTTTAATATCGTCTTAAACCGTTATGGAACACAATACAATACAGATTCTAACGATTTATCGTTATAAATCGTTAGAATCGTGAGCCGGCACACTAAAACCCCCTAAAACCCACCCCCGACCCTTTAAATTAAATCCCCCACCCTCCCGAACCCCCCCCCAAATAACTTAAATAACCTGCGGGTCCAGCGGCGGTCCGGAACGGCAGCGGTCCGGAACGGGCTCCTGCTCTGAATCTTGTCGTCTTCAGCCGGCGCCATTTTCCAAAATGGCGCCGAAAAATGGCGGCGGCCATAGACGAAAAAGATTGGACGGCAGGAGGTCCTTCCGGACCCCCGCTGGACTTTTGGCAAGTCTCGTGGGGGTCAGGAGGCCCCCCACAAGCTGGCCAAAAGTTCCTGGAGGTCCAGCGGGGGTCAGGGAGCGATTTCCCGCCGCGAATCGTTTTCGTACGGAAAATGGCGCCGGCAGGAGATCGACTGCAGGAGGTCGTTCAGCGAGGGTTCTGGCGCCTCGCTGAACGACCTCCTGCAGTCGATCTCCTGCCGGCGCCATTTTCCGTACGAAAACGATTCGCGGCGGGAAATCGCTCCCTGACCCCCGCTGGACCTCCAGGAACTTTTGGCCAGCTTGTGGGGGGCCTCCTGACCCCCACGAGACTTGCCAAAAGTCCAGCGGGGGTCCGGAAGGACCTCCTGCCGTCCAATCTTTTTCGTCTATGGCCGCCACCATTTTTCGGCGCCATTTTGGAAAATGGCGCCGGCTGAAGACGACAAGATTCAGAGCAGGAGCCCGTTCCGGACCGCCGCTGGACCCGCAGGTTATTTAAGTTATTTGGGGGGGGGTTCGGGAGGGTGGGGGATTTAATTTAAAGGGTCGGGGGTGGGTTTTAGGGGGTTTTAATGTGCCGGTTTTTCGATTTTTCGATTTTTTCACGATTTTTAACGATTTTTCACGATATTTTACCCCCCCAAACGGCAACAATACGATTCCCTCCCCCTCCCAGCCGAAATCGATCGTTAAGACGATCGAGGACACGATTCACATCCCTACTCTCCACCACCGCAGCACAACGATTCACCAAGGCCTCCAAACGTCCCATGCTCAAGGCTGCCCACAGCGCAACAAGTACAATGTAAAAAAAACCAAACAATTTGGTTCTCAAAGGAGGTGGCTGTAAAAATAAAGGCAAAAGATCAACATTTAGGAGGTATAAAGGATCCCTAAAAGAGGAAAACAGGGAACAATACCTAGTGAAACTGAAGGAGACAAAGAAAGAAATCAGAAAAGCAAAAAGTCTAGCAGAAGAAAGGTTTATCAAGAGATAAAGAGAGTGAAAAACGTTTTTCAGATATATGAGAAAGAAAAACAGTCTGAAATGGTATTGTAGGCAGGTTTAGGGGTACAGGGATCTGTCTGCTACAAGACACTGCCAGCTGTCCTCCCACCATACTTGCGATCCTAAGTCAGGGAAAAGACAACATGTATTCTCCTCAGAAACAGACTTTTGTTTATCAGATTTGGCAGGACATACCATTTAGAAAATAACAGCAATTCCTGTCACTAACATCCTGGCCACTAAGCACCAGTTTTCCCTAAAGAAAGTTCTGTATCATGGGTAGTAACAAAACGTGATTTTGTATGCATGATGACAACTATTTCCGGTTTTGAGTCTTTGATTAGACTGGGTCAAGAAATGGAGTGGTACAACAACATCTAAATAGATTGAAGATACATTGTGTTAACACGTAAAGCTGCAGCTTGAGTTGGTAACCACAGGCTTGGAAAATTACTAGAGGACACAGTGTTGAACAATGGGATTTTTTAAATTCCCCTGATGAAGCCCATATTAATGAGGAAAAACAAAGAATTCTTTGTTGGGCGTAGAAACTATGTTTAGATGGTGCTATATATGAATAAGAAAATGGGAATCACGCTTAGATGACTGCCTATATGTAAAAAGGAGTAAATAAATGTTTCAATGAAGAAGCATTTAAAATGGATACTTGGAAGAAAAAATCATCTGATATATATGCTTATGTGCATTCATTGAAAGTGGGCATTTGAAGACTATGTTAAGGAATTCATATTTTTTAATTATTAATGAATTAATTATGTATGCTGATTAATTGTATACTTTTGTAAGTTACATATAGTAATTTTGAGTAGATGTATATTGATATAGGATATTTTAATGGCGTGTATGAGTGAGTATGTATGGGATTAAATTGAGTGAAGGTGAGGATAGGTCGTTTTTAACATGTTTAGGTAGGATATTTGATTTGAAATTTTTTTGTGTATTTATTGTAATTTTCAATTAAAGTTAAAGAGTAAATACAGATATTATATATGTGTATGTTTAGTAACAAAACATGCCATAAACTTAGCCTGCTTAAGATATTAATACTTATGGCTAACTTACTTACCCCTGATTCCAACTTCAGGTGATACCTATGTTCATCTCTGAAGCAGATTCCGGCTGGAGAGCTGGAGAATGTGGGCAGGGAAGAGGCATGGTTCCTGGGCTTGCTGCTGGCAAAGTGGGCAGGCTGTGCAGGAAGGAGGCTAGCTTCTGGCTCGGGTGCTTGCCAGCTGTCTGGGCTGGTTCTCACCACACTCTCCACATCTGAGCCTGGGTCTCCTCTCTCTGATCACCTGGCCACACCTGGTCTTCTTGCTTCTCGATAGCCAGGAGGGCTGGTTTGCTTCTGGCCCCCCTTTGCTTTCAGGGATCCTTTGGCACAGGTTTCAGGGTCACTCTCAAGATCCGATCTCTGGGTTTTCTCCCAGGGTTTGCGTTCAGGGTTTGTGTCTCCTCTTCTTCAGGAGGTCTGTGGCTTGCCTTCCTTTTCTTCTTCCTTGCCCCCTGGTCTAATACTTTCCAGCTGATAAATATGGATAAGCTCATGCATAATCACGTGATGAGTAGAGGGTCTTTGCCACATTGCAGGTCTTTTTCCCCCTTCTCCATTACTTCGGGGAGAGAACTGCCATGTCTGTATGCCAAGCTGTATGTCCGAGTGCTTTTCTCCATCTCAGACTACCCCGTCCTCTAAGAGTGAGGGTCTTTCTTGCCTCTGTTTGCTTGCTGTCTCTGACACTTGCTTAGGATCTTAAGTATTTGCCTCTCTCTCTACTTTATATTTACACAGGAACTGATAAACAGGCACATCTGATAAGGTATCCTTCAGGACAAGGCCATTTTCCACAGAGACCAACATATTGATAAAAAAGGTAAATTATCAGGCATAACAAGTCCAATGAGATAGAAAAGATCAAATACTTGGGTAATGAAACTGCTGTTTTAAAAGACTTAGTAGTAGAAAAAATAGTTCAATGCAGCTTTGAAACTTTCTAAATCATCAGGGGATTGCTTTCACTTAGTTTTAGGCAGCCCACAGGTGGTTAAACCTGACCCTGTATCTTATTTTAGCGGTGGAAGCAAGAGTGTTCTCTCTGTTTATTTGGGAATTATAAATAATGCATGGGTGTGACAGAACAGGTAAGGATGGCCTACATTTGTCTGTTAAATTAATCAATGAACTGATAACTCTGTGGTAGAAACTGTGTGTGTGTATATATATATATATATATATATATATATAACAAAAACCACATGTGTCAGGACGTATCAGAATGTCAAACAGGAACCAGAAAAACTCTTGAGACCTTCATACATAAAGTCGGGATAATTTGAGAATCACTTATGTTTGGTTAGAGAGATGTTATCTTGCTCACATAACCTTTAAGGTGATTAAGACCTGATTTGTCTATAATCATTGGTCTCTTTTATGTTTTTTTAAATCTATTTTCTTCTTAATACATGTAAAGTCTTTAAAGAAAAAGCTTATTGCAGATACTCATCTTAAAATTCTTTAAATTGCGCCCATATTAGAAACCTTTCTAATGCATGAAGCTGAAGATCAAAAACAATTTGTGTTTTGAAAGAGTCTTCTTTCATCAGGGGCTAAAAATCTGAGAAAAATTAGGACAATATGTCTATAAAAATACAAAAACAACAAAGGAGAGCAAGTCCTGCACTTGAGAAATACACAGTAACAAAAAAAGTGCAGAATAAAGTAAGAATCCACACAATATTTCCAATATGGTATATAAAGTGATTTACTCAGTGTAGCAACTCCACAAGTCTTGAAACAGTGCTTTACAATATTTTTAACAAGTCCCCCGACACGGATCCCGTGTTTTGCCGTGAGGCTGCGTTGGGAGGGACAGAGCAGAAAACTCTAAATCTGAAAATTTGTTTATCCATCCGACAGGTCTTCTCACATTTAGCTGAGGCTCAGATATATTGATGATATCCTGCTCATTTGGACTGGTACAGATATCCAATTTTTTCTATTTTTTGATTGGTTAAACAATTGCACAGATCATCTGCGATTTAACTTCAACATACAGAAGACTCATATACCTTTTCTTGATATTTTGATCTCATTTGAGCAGAACAAATTTACCACGTCCATTTTTCGCAAATCTACAGAGCGGAATACTCTTTTAATGTTTACTAGTCATCACCCATATGCTTTAAAAAACAATATCCCTTTTGGGCAATTCTTGAGGCTTTGGTGGCTCTGCTCATCCAAATATGATTTCATTAACCAAACTAAGCAGATGCTGGATAGGTTCAGAGAGAGAGAGAGTACCCTCAAAACATTTTGAAGAAAGCCTTCAAACGGGCTCTATACGCCAATCGTGAACTTTTGTTTCTACCTCAAGCACGCTCCTCCGATGGGGTTATAAATTGTATTTTGTCTTTTTCAGTGTGTAGTAAAGCCTTGACCTCTGTCATTCGGCGTCATTGGTCCATACTATCCATGCATGAGATTTTCAATTGTCCACTTCGTTTTACTTTTCATGGGGCAAAAATCTGCGGGACTTGCTAGTACACTCCAAATTGCGTTCCAATACTCCCCCACTTAGTTCCTCAGGAAGTCAAGGCCCATGTGGCAATTGCTCGGTCTGTACATACTCTCTTTCTCTCTCCTCCTTTATTCACCCAGTTTCCAAGGAAGTATTTAATTTACAGTTCACCTCTAATTGCTTGTCCTCTGGTGTGGTGTATGCCATCATGTGCCCCTGCTCAAAACTATATGTTGGCAAAACTACACGATTAATTAAGACCAGGATTATAGAACATTGTTCTAGCATCAACATTTCACGTGAAAATGCTCCTCTTGTGTCCCATTGGACTGCAGAATCACATAATGTTTCTGACTTAAAATTTTTTGTGATCAATATGCTAACTCCACCACCCTGTGGTGGGAATTTTTCTGAGATCCTTATTCGAAAGGAGCAGAAATTGATTTTCAAACTTAACAGTCTCTCTCCAATTGAGCTCCCCTGACTTATTTTTTACATTATCTGGTGTCCCTCAGTTTACTTTCAGGTCCTATTTCCTTTTCCTTCCATTTGATTGGCTGATTGTCTATCACCATTTTCTACAATATTTAAAGTGCTTACCACTTGCACAAATGTTTATTTTTCTTTCTTTATTTAAGTATGCATGTATATGCAAGGTATATATGTTGTTTACACTTATAATTTATCTGGGTCTACTGGAAGGCATTTTTCTCACTAATTTTTGTTCTCTTTCAGGTCCTACTCTGCCATTTAATGTGTTTTTGTTAACTGTACAATTGTGCACTCCCGGAAACTGTCACTCAAAATTCAAGCAGGTATGTTGAAATAACCCAATGTTAGGTTCCATATTAGGTGCTACTACCCAAGAAAGAGATCTAGGCGTCATAGTAGATAACACATTGAAATCATCGGTTCAGTGTGCTGCAGCAGTCAAAAAAGCAAACAGAATGTTGGGAATTATTAGAAAGGGAATGGTGAATAAACGGAAAATGTCATAATGCCTCTGTATCGCTCCATGGTGAGACCGCACCTTGAATACTGTGTACAATTCTGGTCACCGCATCTCAAAAAAGATATAATTGCGATGGAGAAGGTACAGAGAAGGGCGACCAAAATGATAAAGGGAATGGAACAGCTCCCTTATGAGGAAAGACTAAAGAGGTTAGGACTTTTCAGCTTGGAGAAGAGACGGCTGAGGGGGGATATGATAGAGGTGTTTAAAATCATGATAGGTCTAGA
The DNA here is from genome assembly GCF_901001135.1 of Rhinatrema bivittatum. Classification (NCBI taxonomy): domain Eukaryota; kingdom Metazoa; phylum Chordata; class Amphibia; order Gymnophiona; family Rhinatrematidae; genus Rhinatrema; species Rhinatrema bivittatum. The sequence continues at coordinate 702,531,969 of NC_042615.1, read as the reverse complement.
ATGGGTAGATGTGAATCAGTTTTTTACTCTTTCGGATAATAGAAAGACTAGGGGGCACTCCATGAAGTTAGCATGTGGCACATTTAAAACTAATTGGAGAAAGTTCTTTTTCACTCAACGCACAATAAAACTTTGGAATTTGTTGTCAGAAGATGTGGTTAGTGCAGTTAGTATAGCTGTGTTTAAAAAGGGATTGGATAAGTTCTTGGAGAAGAAGTCCATTACCTGCTATTAATTAAGTTGATTTAGATAATAACCACTGCTATTACTAGCAACGGTAACATGGAATAGACTTAATTTTTGGGCACTTGCCAGGTTCTTATGGCCTGGATTGGCCACTGTTGGAAACAGGATGCTGGGCTTGGTCTGACCCAGTATGGCATGTTCTTATGTTCTTATGCTCTAATGTAGAATTGCTGTCTCTGTTTAGAATTCACTCGGTCTGCCTGGCCGGGATTTTTTGTATCTATTTTTAACTTATTACTTTTACATCAATGGCATTCTTTTGGACTTTTGCTGTATATATGGCTATCACTATATCTTAAACTATGTTAGTTAGAGGTTACCCTTCATTTTTTGTATTCCACACTATTTGATTTTATTTTGTAATTTCAGATTTAGAGTTTTCTGCTCTGTCCCTCCCGATGCAGCCTCGCGGCAAAACATGGGATCCATGTCGGGGGACTTGTTAAAAATATTGTAAAGCACTGTTTCAAGACTTGTGGAGTTGCTACCACCGAGTAAATCACTTTCTATACCATATTGGAAATATTGTGTGGATTCTTACTTTATTCTGCACTTTTTTCATTACTGTGTACCCTATAAAAGTACAAACACATTAAATAAATAACTCAGTTGTTAGAAACAAAATTACTACTAATTGAATGGAAACATACATTTATTTATTTATTTATTTATTTGTAGGGTTTTATATACCGTTATTCGGTAGAGCCATCATAACGGTTTACAAATCTGCAATTATCTTCCAACATATGCATTCTCCATCAAAAGTAAATCTTTAATAGTGGTTTGCAAAACCAATGTAGGGTCCTCCTCAACCTTCTTATAATAATTAGCAACAAGAACATGCTTGGATAATTCCAAAACATATATCAATCGATCTTGAATCACTACACTTCCCCTTTTATTGGCGGGTTTAATAATTATTTTATCATCACAGACAAGATTTTTTAATGCTTGGGATGAGGTGGATGATAAATTGAAAAATGTTTAAGACGGATTATTTTCATAGGCACATTGCCATACTTTTTGCCAGATTTTCAGCCCCTGATGAAGGAAGACTCTTTTGAAACACGAATCGTGTCGGGTTATCGGGATTTTGATCTTCAGGTTCATGCATCAGAAAGGCTTCTGTTATGTTGGCCGGCCGCAGAGCCTGTAGCCGGCCTCTCACCCGGCGTAATGCCACTGCAGTGGGAGCAGGTCCAGTCTTCCTGATGGTGGCAGGGAGGCACCGTCGATGTTGCCCTCTGTTTTTCCAGCATACTCCACAAGGAGCTACTGCTCCTTGTGGTGTACGCCGCCAACTGCAGCATCCTTGTTCTTCGCGGCGGAGATACCACCGCCATCTGCTCCCTGCATCCCGGTCCCTAGGCATGCGTCTCCCTTGGTTATTTAAAGGGGCTGCGACAGGGATGGGCTGCCGGCTCTCCCTGATGATGTCATCAGCCTCCCCCTATTTAGAGCAAGCTCTGGCAGTCAGAACTTCTTTGGCAACAGGTTCCATTCTGGTAAGAGTAGCTGGTTGCTTCTGTCTCCGTGTTCCAGCTCCTGCCTCCATGTTACTGTTCATATCTCTGTGCTCCTGGTTCCTGCTCCAGTTCTCCGACCCCATGACTGCTTCCCTGGTTCTGACCTCGGTATATTCTTTGGATTTTTCCTTGCCTGCCGCCTGCCTTGACCTTCTTCTGTTCTTCAGTTCTTCTTGCCTGCCGCCTGCCTTGACCTCTGGCTTTCACCTGGATTCCGTTGCTCGCCGCCAGTGTTGACCTCTGGTAATCCTGACTCTCTGCTGTCTTTGTGGAATTCATCATCATTCAGAGACCTGTACCTAAGTCCAGCCAGCCCCAGTACCCAAGGGCTTAACCTGTGGGGAATGAGGGCTGATATTGGTGAAGGTCCTGTTGGGTCTCCACACCGAGCATACCCACTTCCCGATTATGAGGACCTGAAGGAGGTTCCCTCCTGTACGTGGTGCCAACCTTGTCTCAGCTCAGGGGTCCACTGACCAACAGTTTGCCAAGGCCATGGACCCAGCAGATCTGGCTGCATTGAAAGCCATTCCTGGTCTAGCTCAGAAACTGCAAAACCTCCAGTCGGCCTTAGAACTTGTGGTAGCAGATGTGAACCGCCTCTCCGAATACCAGGACTCCTTGACCTGTCCCAATGCCCCACCACCGCCCGTTGTGGCTTCAGTGCTGGTCCCTGATCCAGGTCGGGCGGCCATTCCCTTACTGGCACCACCCAGTTATGCAGGAGACTCTAAGCGGTGTCAAGGATTTTTAAATCAATGTCATATGCATTTTACCCTTCACTCAGCACTCTTCCCGAATGACTTAGTCAAGACGACATTTATACTTTCCTTCCTTGACGGCAAGGCTCTGGCTTGGGCTTCTCCCCTGTGGGAACTCTCAGATACCTTGCTTATGGACCTCCCACAGTTTGTCTTGGCCTTCAAACAGGTTTTTGATGAACCAGGCAGGCTTACCGCAATATGCTCTATTCTCCTACATTTAGGCCAAGGGAGCCACTCCCTAACAGATTAACTTCATCTGGCACCATGGCTTTGTCCACTTTTAGTTTTCCCTAACTCTTTCCATACATTCTCTTCCATAAACAAAGTTTCATCTACCCCATCTCCATCTACGATATTGTCAACCAGCAATGGTCTTTCTCCAGGGACTTCTTTAGTGAACACTGAACTGAAGTATTTGTTTAACATTTCTGCCATTTTTTCATCTCAATTCACACAGTGCTCCTTGTCACCTTTCAATTTCACTATACCATTTTGGGCCTGCTTTCTTTCTCTGATATATCCAAAAAATGTTTTGTCTCCTCTCTTTACCTCTTTGGCAATTCTTTCTTCCACTTGACTTTTAAAGCGGCTGTATGCTATCTGAATTTCCTGTAATGACGGGAGGCTGCTCCAAAGCTCTTCAGTTTTGGCTACTTCATAAGGAGGCCTGTGAATTGTCTTATCTATTCTCTCTGAGAAGGTTGTGTGCCTTTGTAACATGCTCTCGTCCTGTTCTTTGGTGAGCGCTGCCATTTTTAAAAGGGCAGAGCCGTTATGGCAAGACCAACACCAAATTGGGATTCCTTTCCCTTGAAACTCTGAAAATTTCCTGATTTCTTACTTTGGTTCCCTCATTTTTAACAGATATTCTAGCTTGTGTTCCTTTTTTTGGGATCCTTTATACTTCTTAAATGCTGTTCTTTTTGCCTTAATTTTTTCAGCCACCTCCTTAGAGAACCAGATTGGTTTCTTTTTCCTCTTACTCTTCTTTATTTTCCTAACATATATATTTGTTGCCTTTGTAATAGCTCCTTTTAATGTGGCCCACTGTTGTTCCACCTCACCCATTTTGTCCCAGGCTTCCAGTTCTTCCAGGTTCATCCCCATTTTGACAAAGTCCGTATTTGTGAAATTCAAAATTCGGGTCCTTATGTGACTTCTCTATATTCTATTTGAAATATTCAACCAAACCGTCTGATGATCATTAGTGCTCAGGTGGGCCCTTACCCAAACATCAGAGACATTATCCCATTAGTGAGCACTAGATTGACGATCACACCCTCCCTCGTGGGTTCCATTACCATTAATTGAGCAGAGCACATTAAAGGGTATCCACTCTCTCTCTACTTTTTGTAGATTCTACAGAAGGGATGCTCCAATCCATATCTGATAGATTCAAATCTCCAACAAATAACATTTCTCCCTTCTTTCCCACCTTTTGGATGTCCTCGATCAGGTCTCTGTCCAGTTCATCCAATTTGGTTGGAGGCCTGAAGATCACACCAGCAAAAATGGAAGCACCATTACCCATGCTGCAGTTATATAATGTTAGGTTCCATATTAGGAGTTACCACCCAGGAAAAAGATCTAGGTGTCATAATGGATAATGCATTGGTATTGTTGGCTCAGTGTGCTGTGGCAGTTAAAAAAGCAAACAGAATGTTAGGAATTATTAGGAAGGGAATGGTGAATAAAATGGAAAATGTCTTAATGCATCTATATCGCTCCATGGTGAGACTGCACTTTGAGTACTGTGTACAGTTCTGATCACCACATCTCAAAAAAGATATAGTTATACTAGAGAAGGTACAGAGAAGGGCAACAAAAATGATAAAGAAAAGGCTAATGAGGTTAGGGCTATTTAGCTTGGAGAAGAGACTGCTGAGGGAGGCTATGATAGAGGTGTTTAAAATCATGAGAGGTCTAGAACGGGTAAATGTGAATTTTTATTTAATCTCTCGGATAGTAGAAAGACTAAGGGGCACTCCATAAAGTTAGCAAGTAGCACATTTAAAACTAATTGGAAAAAATTGTTTTATCACTCAGTGCACAATAAAGTTCTGGAATTTGTTGCCAGAGGATGTAGTTAGTGCAGTTATTGTAGCTGGGTTTAAAGAAAGTTTTGGATAAGTTCTTGGAGGAAAAGCCATTAACTGCTTTTAATCAAGTTGACTTAGGGAATAGCCACTGCTATTATTGGCATTAGAAGCATGGGATCTATTTAATGTTTTGGGAACTTGCCAGGTACTTGTAACCTGGATTGGCTACTGTTAGAAACAGGATGCTGGGCTTGATGGATCCTTGGTCAGACCCAGTATGGCAATGTCTTATGTTCTTATGGGACTTTGAACAGTGGTCGAAGATGTGGCAGTTAAGATTCAATGCAAAGAAGTGCAGAGTCATGCATCCAGGGTGCGGTAATCCAAAAGAGCTGTATGTGAAAAGCTGTTGTGCATGGACCATGAGAGGGACCTTGGGATGATAGTGTTTAGCAATCTGAAGAAGGTGAAGTAATGTGACAAGGTGATAGCTAAAGCCAGAAGAATGCTAGACTACATAGAGAGGGGAAAAACTAGTAAGAAAAACGAGGTGATAATCCCCTTGTACAGGTGCTTGGTGAGGCCTCAGCTTGAGTACTGTGTTTAGTTCTGGAGACCATATCTCAAAAGAGACAGAGACAGGATGGAGTTGACCAAAATGGTGGGGGGTCTCCATCAAATGACTTATGAGGAGAGGTTAAAGGGCTTAAATATGTATACCCTGGATGAGAGTAGATACAGGGGAGATATGATTCAGACCTTCAGATACCTGAAAGGTTTTAATGATGCACAATCGTCAAACTTTTCCATTGCAAAGAAATCAGTAGAACCAGGCGTCATGAAATGAAACTCCAGTGAGGATGACTCAGGACCGTCAGGAGATTTTTCTTCATGCAGAGGGTGGTGAATGCCTGGAATATTCTTCCAGAGGAGGTGGTGGAGACAAAAACAGTGAAAAAAATTCAAAGGGGCATGGGATAAACACTGTGGATCCCTAAAGGCTAAAGGATGGAAATAAAGAAAAGAGTGCATGGGGTAACTTGCTGGTGTGGCAGTTACTACCCTTAATCATAGAAACAAGAAATTACATCATTTTTATGTTTCTATGAGTTTGTGTATGTGAGTGATGTGCATATCTTTCTCTAGCACATGGAGCTCTCATAATTTGTTTGTCTCTTGTCTAGCAACTGCCTACACATCTTATGTTCAATATGGTTATACCAGCTGTTGAGCTATGCTGATTCATAACTTTCTACATATTTGCTTTGCAGATAAAAAAAAAACCATATCTACAGTGAATTGCCTTTCACAGTCTACTCTATACATACTCCACAGACATATTGAAAACAGCAAACAAACACAATGACATATTGACCTTTCAGTGGGCTTGTGTGAAATAAAGTTCTGAAGAAAGCAATTCAGTTTTCATTATATTTCTTTACATAATTGTTAGCTTAAAAAAAAAAAAGAACTGCTTATGCATTTGCTTTGTCTCTCTGTCTGTGTACAGATTATCTTCTGATGCATTAATCCTACAGCAAACACATTTTGAGGAAAGGTATATCTATATAAAAGCAATAAAAAAAAATACATTTTTCCAATACAACTTATGAATGTAGTCCAAAACCAAAAATAAGACTTTCTCATTGAACTATGGAATCTAGTCCAAAACTGAAAACAATGGAACAGAATGAACTAGAGTACGAAGGCCACCCTGGTTTCTATTACAGATGATCTATAGCATTATGGAAATAGTGGAAGAATTGCCATTATGGTATGCTTTTGACTTTGTCTTTGGACCATAGCATTTTACTACGGAGAATTACTACGGTTGAAATAGGAGGAATTATCTTGAAGTTGTTATCCTCCTCCCTTAAGGGCAAGTGTATTAAATTAAAGGACACTTCTTCAGCTTCTAGAGCTGTAGTGTAGCGATTAGAAGGACCTAACTGGTTTTAGGCCTATTTGTTTCAGACATCATGACAGGTGAACATTTGAGGCTCCCTAGTAGATTATAGATCAATACAGAACAAAATGGATACAGGTGAACTGGAACTTATTTTACACCATCATGCAGAAGCAAACAACACTAAGAGGAGCTAAAGATATTGTAGATAGCACTGACCAAGAGAAGGGAAAAAGGTAATCATGAAAAATAGAGAAGTGAGAGTATGATTGGTAGAAAACAGGGAACTACTGTAAAATTATTGTTCATGGATTGTGATTAGGCTTATATGATAAAAGTGATAGGCTGAACACAATGGAGGTTTCATTTGCTTTGCATAAAATAGAATATAAATAATTGATCAGGTCCTGTTTTAAACAGAACTGTTTCTACTTTTTATAAGTGGCTCTCTGTATACACAATAAAATCCAAAAGAGGAAGCAATTACAGAAGTTGTATTTGCTTTATCTTTCTTTAAAGTCTGAGCATAGGAGTGAACTAGAGGTCTAAGGAATAGCCCCCAATTTATGGGGTCTATTTCTATAGTTCCACAGGGATATTTCCCAGGGATCTTCACTACTTCCTTTATTCTTTATGGGGATAATTGTCAAAGGAATCTCTATACATAAAACAGGATCAAAGTGGCTGTTTACAAAATTGGCCACCTGATATGTGGGTATATTTTTGCTTTAGTATGTCCTGTTCAGTTTTATGATTTCTTTAAAATTCCAACCCCCCCACACAAGAGTCCCAACCGACTCGCACATGCGTGCACGTGGGAACCGTATTTTATAACATGCATGTGGTGACACATGCATGTTATAAAATCACCACATCCATGTCCGTGCGCTGGGGACTGTGCGCACATGGAAACCTGCACACTTGTTTTAAAATCAATCCCTTTATTATTTACTCAACTTCTTTGATCCCTTCTTAGAATCTTTTATTTCACTACAATTCCTCCTAATTCTAAGAAATTGTGAAATTGGTAGATTATCCTTCAATACTCACGAATGAGCTCTGCTGTAATATAATATGGTATTACGGTCTGTCTTTTTGCTATATAATGTTGTTTAGAAACAATTAGATCCAAAAAGACTGTATTGAATTATGAATTGAATATCATCATTACAAGAATTAATTCATTTGTGAAATAGCTCTAATTCGTTTACTGTACCAACCCATAATAAGAATTTGTCATCTATAAATCTTTTCCAAAATTTTATATTTCCAGAAAATGGTGAACAATTGATCCATGATTTCTCAAAAGCTGCCATGTATAAATTTGCTAAAGAAGGAGTCATACTCACACCCTTAGCTGTACCTGATGTTTGCTGGTAAATACAACCTTCAAAAATAAAATAATTTTTCTTTAAGGCTATGGTAGCTAACTGTATAATAAAATTAGTGGGCATTAAATGAGATCTAATGCGTAGTTCTAATGCCTCTTCTATTATTTGGACTAAGTACCAACTACGAGTGTCTTTTTCAATGTTTTCTACCAAATGTATGAAATGTGAAATATCCTTGATAAGTGAGGGGATTTCAAATAGAAACAGTCATAGAAATTTGTCGACAAAGACAGAAAGGAGTTGTAAAAGGGAGTCATTCCCTGATATAATGGGTCTCTCTGACAGATTTAAAAATGTTTTATGCACTTTAAGGAGAACATACATTGTAAGTATTCTCAAATTCTCCTTTTTTAAAAGCCTATTATTCTTAGAGATGTGAATCGGAACCAGAATCGGTTCGGTTCCGGTTCCAATTCAAATCTTATAATTTTTATCGTCCGGCCCGATTGGTTTTTTGTTTATCGGCTGCGCCCAATCCGATAAACAAAAAACCCACCCTGACCCTTTAAAACTGACCCCTTAGCCTCTCTCACCCTCCCGACCCCCCCAAAAAATGTTTTAAAATTACCTGGTGGTCCAGTGGGGGCACCGGGAGCGATCTCCCACTCTCGGGCTGTCGGCTGCCACTAATAAAAATGGTGCCGATGGCCCTTTGCCCTTACTATGTGACAGGGTATCCATGCCATTGGCCGGCCCCTGTCCAATGTTCCTACCATGTGACAGGGGCCAGCCAATGGCACGGATACCCTGTCACATGGTAAGGGCAAAGGACCATCGGCACCATTTTTATTAGTGGCAGCCGACGGCCCGAGAGCAGGCGATCGGTCCCGGGGCTTCCACTGGACCACCAGGTGATTTTAAAACGTTTTGGGGGGGTTTGCAAGGGTGGGGGAAAGTAAGAGATTAGTTTTAAAGGGTCGGGGTGGGTTTAGGGGTTGTTTTGGTGGTAAGGGCAAAGGGCCACCGGCGCCATTTCTATTAAAGCAGCCGTGGCCCGAGAGCGGGAGATTGCGCCGGGACCCCCCCCCCCCCCACTGGACCCCAGGTAATTTAAAACATTTTGGGGGGGTTCAGGAGGGTGGGGGATTTGTTTTAAAGGGTCGGGGTGGGTTTTAGGGTTGTTTTGGTGTGCTGGTTTTCCCGCCCTCCCCCTCCCCCTCCCCCTCCCCCGATTTACGATTTTTTGACGATAAATCGTGGGAATTGCTATTGTATCGCGGCTCTAATGATTTTTGACGATTTAAAATATATCTGACGATTGTTTTAAATCGTCACAAAACGATTCACATCCCTAATTGCGACATTGCTCTCTGCTTCAATGGCAGAGGGGCAAAAGGCTGATGTTACGCTCCGTAGCCGCAGACGGCTGCGACCGCTTCTGCTCACCTCTCTTTTTATGTCGGTATAAAAAAGTTTCAAATAAATAAATAACTCAGGTACCCTGTAATTTCACACCTTAGCCTTAGTGGATTCCGGGGCTGGTGGTAATTTTATCCTCCGACAGCTGATGGAGCATCTCCGGATCCCCACAGTCGTCACTCCCACGCCTTTATTGCTCTCCTCTATCCACGGTGAGCCGCTACTTGGCGAAGTTACTTGCTCCACAGTTCCCATCCGACTTCATACCGGATCCATGCATACAGAGACCATCTCCTTCCTTGTACTAGACAAGGCCATCCATCCGGTGGTTCTTGGACTACTGTGGTTGAAACTTCACACTCTGCAATTCGACTAGGGTACCTTACAACTTTCACAATGGGGCAACTCTTGTCATAAGGATTGCTTGGAGGTCATGTCACTCCTGCCTTGCTTAACCATCACGATGTCTCTCCTGGATCTCCCGCTGCAGTATTCCACTTACACTGATGTATTTTCGAAGAAGGCTGCGGACACCTTACTACCTCATTTCTCATTTGATTGTGCAATAAATTTACTTCCAAATTCAGAGCCTCCTCGCGGAAGGGTGTACCCACTTTCCCTAACAGAAACTAAGGCTATGACTACATACAAGAGAATTTGGCAAAAGGCTTCATTCGACCTTCTAAGTCTCCCACTGGAGTAGGATTCTTTTTTGTGGGGAAAAAGGATGGTTCTCTCCAGCTGTGTATAGATTACCGCGGCTTAAACGAAAATACCCAGAAGGACCGATATCCATTGCCACTAATCTCTGAACTGTTTGACAGGTTCCAAGGGGCCAAAATATTCTCCGTTGGACTTGAGAGGGGCCTACAATTTGGTCTGGATATGCCAGGGCGATGAATGGAAAACCACTTTTAACACCTGTGACGGCCTTTTGAATACCTGGTAATGCACTTCGGCCTTTGTAACGCCCCAGCAGTGTTCCAGAATATGATGAATGAGGTATTCAGGGACATGCTCTACCTGTGCGTTGTAGTCTATCTGGATGACATCTTGGTATTCTCACGGAATCTCCAGAATCATCGCTGAGATGTCTGCAAAGTACTTCAGTGCCTAAGGGACAATTGCTTGTACGCCAAGCTGGAGAAATGTTCCTTTGAACAAGAGACTGTTCCTTTCCTCAGATATGTGGTCTGGAGTCGCTTCTAGATGGACCCCCAAAAGACCAAGAGCATCCAGGATTGCACCTCATAGATTCCTGGGATTTACTAATTACTACTGGTCATTCATTCCACATTATTCCACACTGACCTCTCCTCTCACAGACATGACCTGCAAGGGAGCCAACCCCTCGCAGTGGTCACCCGAGGCCATACTAGACTTTCAGAAACTTAAAGATGCATTTCTTAGAGAACCATGCTTATGCCATCCGGATCCCCGTTGACCTTTCATCGTCGAAGTTGACGCATCCGATATCGTTGTTGGTGCAGTCCTGAGCCAGCATTCTGCCAATCACACCTTACATCCCTGCTCATTCTTCTCTCGCCACTTTTCCCCTGTGGAATGCAATTATGGAATCTGGGATAAAGAATTATTGGCAATTAAGCTCGCTTTTGAAGAGTAGTGCCTCTGGCTCGAAGGGGCTCAGCACCAGGTCATGGTATATGCAGACCACAAGAACCTTGAGTACCTGCACCATGCACAATGCCTTAATCACCGGCAGGCCTGCTGGTCTCTCTTTTTTACCCGGTTCAATTTCTTGCTATGGTACTGCCAGACAACAAGAATACTCGAGCCGACGCCCTTTTCCGGTCCTTCACCACCAGGCTGTTACGCATGTCCACATCACATCAACGATCCAGACAAGGTTCTTCTCTCTGCCACATTCACCGTACCACCTGGGAAGATGGTGGTTCCCCATCCACTTCATAGAAAGATCCTTCGATGGACACACGAATCCCTGTTGATGGGCCATCCAGGTCAAGCCAGAAACCTATCGTTACTCCAGAGGTTCTACTGGTGGCCAACGATGAGGAAGGATGTTCAAGCATATGTGGAGTCGTGCCCCACCTATGCCCATCAGAAGCTGCCGATGGGTCGACCCTGGGGTCTCTTGCAACCACTGCCCGCACCCTGTGAACTGTAGACACACATTGCCACTGATTTTATAGCTGATCTTCCTCCTTCCAACGGCAATAATACCATTTGGGTCACGGTGGATCAGTTTTAAAAAATGGCTCACTCACTTTGTGGCTCTACCTGGCCTCCCTTCAGCCCCAGAATTGGCGAGGCTGTTCATCCACCACATATTCCAACTCCATGGACTCCCGAGGCATATACTCTCCGACCGGGGAGTGCAATTTAGGGCCAGGTTCTGGAGGGCCTTATGTAAGAAATTTGACATTGCCTTGGACCTCACATCGGCTTATCACCCGCAGGCCAATGGTCAAACGGAAAGGACAAATCAGACCTTGAAGCAGTTTCTCCAGGCATACGTAAACTCGTGACAAAATGACTGGTCCGAGTTGCTACCTTGGGCAGAGTTTACCCTCAATTCTCAACTCTCTGCATCCACCCTTCCATGTGGCATATGGATGACAGCCCCTGCCTCCACTTCCGTTACCCCTGTCAGTGGCCTCTCTTGCGGCACAAGCCACTGCTCAAGAGTTGTATCAACTTTGGAATGACACTAAACACCTTATACAACAAGCTGCTCAGAAGTCCAAGAAATGCTATGATACCCATCATCGGGCAGCCCCTCAATTCAGTCTCGGTGATATAGTACTCGATTCATTCATCTGAAATTATCTTCAGTCCACTTCGCTCCCAGATACATTGGGCCATTTCCTGTACTTTGTTGTCTGGGCCCAGTTACATACAGCCTATGCCTGCCTTCATCACCAAGATTCATAATGCCTTCCACATCTCATTACTTAAACCTCTTATTCTATCTGAATTTTCCAAAAAGCTGCCTGAACCTCAACCTCTGGCATCGGAGGAAGACATCACTTATCAAGTACAGGATGACCTGGCTATACGGAAACGAGGAAGACGATGGGAATATCTGATATCATGGGGGGGCTTTGGGCCTGAAGAAAACAGCTGGGAGCCTGCAGCTAACATTCTCGATAAAGAACTGATCAAGCAATTTCATACTTCTCACCCTAGAAAACCCAAACCCCCGGGGAGGGGTCCCAAGAAGGGGGGTACTGTTACGCTCCATGGCCGCAGAAGGCTGTGACTGCTTCTGCTCACCTCTCTCTTTTACTATTTTGGCTCTGTTGGGCAAACTTGCAGCCTCTGCCAGCTACCACTGGCCTTCCGGCCTCCGTTCCCAGGGCTACCAGAGCAGCATGGACGCTGCCGACCGCAATCTTACCCTTTGGGTTCCCTAGACACGTGCGCATGCTCTCCGACCTGCTTTAACCATGTTATGGCGGGAATCTCAGGGGCGTCCCCATCAGATGACGTCATTCAACTCTGATATTTAAACTCGCCATCCCAGACAGCCGGCGACTTGGCAACGAGTTTACTTGTGGTATCTACCTACTCTCAGTTCAGCGTTGTTCTGGTTCCTGTTCCCGTGTTGCGAGACTATCGGGTACCCGCTCCTCAGGGGCCCTTCCTCGTCTCTTGGCTATCCGCTTGTCAGAGGGCCTTTCACCCGGACTCCTGCCTGCCTCACTTCCCGAGGCTTTCTACGAACTACTACTTGTCCTCAGTCAATGTGAGTACCACGCTGTGGAATCCTGTTGTGATATCTACGTAGGAACTCTCTCCGATGTACCCCATTCTGCGGACCATTGCCGTGATTCTTAAAGGAGCTACCTCCGGGTCTAGCCTGCTCTGTGGACCCGTACCATGTTCTCCCACCGAGTAACCTTCTTGTCTATCATCTCTATGGACCCAGTGTACTACAGTGACTGTAACTTTTACCCGGCACCTCCTCTCCTCGGGTGTGCCGCAGCTAATGCCCAACTCTAGTCATTCGAGCTGAGTCTGGCATCAACATCTGTGCTGTCACTCCATGGCCCACCTCCTGGGGTCACCCTCTCTTTCTCCACCTACACATCTGCTGTATATCATCCCGCAGCCGAGGCTCCGCTTTCCAATGGTGAGGCTCAGTGGGCCTCATCCCCTGGGCAGTACCACCTCTCACCTCGGCCAAAGGGCCCACTTACTTACAATCCTAACAGCTGAATTGGATTTAGATAACAACTAACTCGGGCCCTGACTTTTGCGATCTGGGGTACTGATATGCATGGGAGCAACCTGCACGGAGTAGCAGTTACTGCCCTTAACAATAGGCATGAAAATTACTACCTCTAACTTTATAAATATATATAAATTTAAATAAGAAAAACAAAAGAATTCAATTGAAACATGAGGTATAAATTTAATGAGTGAATGTAAGATCCCCAAAGTAACGTACTGGCTAATATGTGAAATCTGCTGTATTATCATTATATGTTCTATACTCCTCACCTTATGTCCTAGATCTTTAGTTAATATATAATAGAACATTTCAAGTTGACGCCTATTGACGAATACAACTTCTGTAACCGTCTATCAGGGGAATTTTCAAATGCCGGTGTGTGGAAATTCCAGGAGATACACATGTGGCTGGCCTGCGTGAGCGCCGATTGCATTTTCAGAGCGTCCCAACCACGTGCATATCTCCCGGTATGTGCGGAAGTGCTATTTTTTTTAAAGGGGTGGTGTCTGGCAGGGATGGGTGCCAGCTGGCGCGCAACTTACTTTTGCTCAGGAGAACAGGTAAGTTTGAAAATAACAAACATAGGGTAGGTAGGTCACGTTTAGGGGTCAGAGAGGAGAGAGGAAAAGGAAGGAAGGATAGATAGGGGGTTAGGGATGTTCCCTCCCAGGCCACTCCTTAATTGGAGTGGACTGGAAGGGAACTGGGGAAGGCCCGAATGCGTCGCCACCCGCTTTTAAACAAAATAACCCCCCATTGCGTGCACGAGTGGGAACCTGCAAGCACATGCGCGCTCTGATATTAAATTGGGCGTGCATGTGCACATGGGTATCGAATTTTATAACATGCACACGGTAACACACGCATGTTATAAAATCGGTGTGTCCATATGCTTGTGCAGGGAACCATGCACACATGGATGTCCGCATGTCTGTTCAATGTAAACCGCTAAATGTAGCGATAGTTCTTGTTCCTTGTAAACCGGGGTGATATGTATATTATACAGGAACCTCCGGTATATAAACTCTATAAATAAATAAAATAAATAAATGTCTCATAGGAACATAAGAACATAAGAAATTGCCATACTGGGTCAGACCAAGGGTCCATCAAGCCCAGCATCCTGTTTCCAACAGAGGCCAAACCAGGCCACAAGAACCTGGCAATTACCCAAACAATTACCCTCTTTTAAAATTTACCCCTTTATGTGATATATAGCTATGAATGTAACATTTGTAAATCATTGTGATCTTTACATGGAACGACGGTATATAAAATATCTAAATATCTAAATAAATAAATAATTCTTATGTGAAAATAGGGACATTCATATGTGAATTAGGCAGTGAAAAAACAATCTCACATCAGTCTCCAATAATGGTTGCTATACTATAATCATAGGTTCGAAAAATATCACCGTTCTCAATTCATTGTACTTCATTTTTAGAATGTTAGTGTACTGGTAACACCATTTACCCTTTCTTTTCCTAGTTTTCCAACCTTTAAGGATTTGTGGTTATAGTTTTTTATGTTGTCATTTATTTTGTTAATATATACTTCTAACTGGATTAAAAAGAGATGTTTCCGGGAGCATAGTGAGATTAAGGGAGGAAACAATGTATGTAGAAATGAATTTTCATATCTGCATGAACGGTTTTGTCCCATTTCACCACCTGCAGAAATAGCAAATGCAAAGTACACAGGAACAATCAGAATAGGTTTCCCTTTCCAAATGAAATACAAGACCTGTGGGTAAAAAGTACCAATGTACTTTGCAACAACACAGGCCACAGATTATTAACCTCATGATTTGTAAACTCAAACACATTTTCTACCATGATAATCCACAGGAAGAAAGAAAATAAGATAAGCACATTTTCTCCCGTAGAGCAAAATAGATCATATCACTAGGGACCTTTATTTTCAGTTTGTATTTTATTATTTCTTGGAATTTATCAGTGTTTATTATAGCAAGAACAAATGATGAGTAATTTTTTTCATTAATTTCTCCCATTTTTGGACTTGTTGAAACAAACTGATTTATTCCTAGGAATAAAAAATAAAATGAAGGTCCCTACATATGACAAAAGGAAGGCCCAGACAGACTTACTCCTGTCTTAGGCAGGAGTAAATACATTCGGAGTGGAGACCTCCAGGAGATGCACAAAACCTGCATAATGTGTGTAGGTGAATAGTGTCTTTTGGCCCAATTTAGGGGTAGAACAGAGAGCTGTTATAGAGTGTCTGTGTATCTCTACCTGCTTTCTTCAAATAACTTTATTCAGGTTGTGAATATCTTTTTTGTCAGTCTTGAATATCTCCAGAACAGACCCTTTCATAAGAGTTGCTGTTCAGGATAACCCAAATATCTACTGCTGTTTTCCTAAGAGAAACTGAAAACTACAATGTGAATAGACCCCTAAGTCATTAAAGACCTTCAATAGGAATGTAAAGTTAAATAAAACATTCTTGGCTTATAAACTGCATTCCTTTTACTGGCCAGAAGTCTGATTTTGTACCCTACTAAATCATTTTACTAGAATGTCACTATGCATTAAGAACTTGCATGTTTATGGCCAAATATGCATTCCTTGACTGATTATTTTCACAGTATGCCAATGCCACATTTCTGCATCTGGAATTATCTGGATGTAATTTAAATAAATCTAGCTGCAATGCTATGAAAATTAGAGATGTTATTAAAGCTATGGAAGCAGAAAGCATGGTAATTATGTAGATGACAAATGAACCTCTGAAACCCAAGGAAAAGCATGAAAAAGCAACACAGTGGGGCATTCATCTCATTCCTTTGGAAGTCCTTATATAGATGTGCCTTTAACACTAATTGATACAGTATTTCTTCATATCTGTTTTTTTCTGCTTGTGGGTCAGAATTGATTATTTTCGTTTTTCAGAACAGCCACAATTATAGCTCACATTTGATTTCTGAAGTAACTTTTTTTTTTATCCAGCAAGATGCTGGTATAGAGTAAGTACAGCAATGCAGGGATAGCAAGCTGCTCTTTAGTCATCTGCTGCCAAGGTAAAAGTGTAGAATTACTCGTAATGGGTCTTGTTTAATAAAGATTATTTTCCATGGGCACAAAATGAGAAAAAGTAAATTTTGAATAAGGCCCAACATTGGCAAGATAAATTTATTTGAAACTGTCTCTCTATATGATTTCTTTTTGTCTTCAAGTGACTAACCCCTAGATTCATCAAAATGCTATAATAATGCATGTGGTAAGAAAGTGGGATGCAGTACTCTTTTTGCACTTTATTATGCTTCTATTTTGAAGCTTGTGAAATGCTGAGAGAGGGAGAAAGGGAGAGAGAGAGAGAGCCAGGCGCTGGGGAGGTCTTCACAGTATTCAAATATTTATATCGCTGTAGGAGGGCCAGCTAATAACTCAAAGTGAGGTGTTTGTGGTTGGTTAGGGTTTAGGAGTCATTTTTAGATGCAGAGTCAGACATACGAACAGCACAGTACAGCAAGGTGAAGATTTGACATCATTTGAAGTGAGGAAATCTCACAAAGATGAGATTTCTACAATGCTCTCTTGCCCTAGTTTGATGGACTCTATCAAGCAAGGGCGATATAACATTTATTTTATTTATATTCTGCTTTTTGCACTTTTTTCAGCACTTCAAAGCAGATTACATTCAGGTACTGTAAGTATTTTCCTGTCCCGTTATAGGAGTTTTTGCATGCGTTAACGCACACGATAAGTGCTATAACGCAATGCTAATTTTTAGTAGGGGGCAAGTCCTAAAAATGTGGGCTGGCTTTGCAAAGCCAAATTGCACAATATCGCACAGTTTTAATGCTGGAAATAATAGCACCTTTTTCAATTGCATTAAGCTGTGCAATATACCCGTAATGCAATTTGTGATTTTTTTTTCAAATTATGTTAGGTGAAAGAGATTTTAGAGAGAGACTCTGCAGTGGCATCCTAGTAAGCAGCTATTTATGCTACTATAGGATGCCCACTTAGTAACTCGAAGTGAGGATTAGGTAGTAGTGTAGGGGTTAGGGGCCACTTTTACATGCAGCGTGAGGCGTATGAACAGAATTGTACACTCTTGTGAAGATTTGATGTCATTCGGAGTGAGGAAACTCACACAAAGATGAGATTTGTAGAGTGTTCTTACAATCTAGCTTGATGTTACTCAGGTAGAGAGTCCATCAAGCTAAGGTGAGAGAACATTGTACAAATCTCATCTTTGTGTGAGTTTCCTCACTCTGAAAGATATCAAATCTTCACAAGAGTGTACAATTCTGTTAGTACGTCTCACTCTGCATGTCAAAGTGGCCCCTAACCCCTACCTAAATCTCACCTTGAGTTACCAGGTGGGCCTCCTATAGAGATATAAATAGCTAACTACTGCAACAACCTTGTAGGTAGGTGCTCTCTTGCTCTCACTCTTTTCTACCACATGTGATATTTACTGCAATTTGATAAATCTAGCTATAAGTTTGTACCTGAGGTAATTTATTTATTTATTTATTTATTGGTTTTTATATACCGCCGCTCATCAAAGATATCACGTCGGTGTACATAGAACAAAAATACGCAGTTGCGTGTACATATAACAGAATAATAATAGCTGAATTCAACAATAAATTAAAACAGTAAAATACAATATAAAGAAAGAACAACTTATTTAACGGAATATTAGATAGTAATATAGAGTAAATAAATGTGATTGCATAAATTAATCTAGTATTAAGGCTAAAAAACTAGGGGTATGGGAGGGGTGGGGAGCAAAATGGAACAGGAGCAAAAAAGGGGAGCAAAATGGAACAGGAAGGGAAGAGAAAGGGTAAGGAAGGAAAGGGTTATATACATATGTACAAAGGTAATGGAAGATAAAGCAATTTACCCAAGGTCACAAGGAGTGACACTGGGACTTGAACCACTAGGCTAATAGAAATCTCATCTTTGTGAGATTTTCCCTCACTTCAAATGACATCAAATCTTCACCTCGGTGTACTGTGCTGTTCATATGTCTCACTCTACACTAAAACTGACTCCTAAACAACCACCAACCCCTCACCTCAAACTATTAGTTGGCCCTCTTATAGTGATATAAATAGTTGACTGCTGTGAAGGCTTCCCCAGAGACTCTCTCTCTCCCCCCCCCCCCCCCCCTCCCAGAAATGACTAAATGCAATTTCACCATTTCAGACATATCACACAGCTGAACACCAGGAAAAAAGGTGTAGTTATTTCTGGCATTAAAACCGTGCAATAGCAAGGGTTATGCTATTGTATGGTGTGATATTGCCTCTTTTTTTAATTAATCCCACCGAAACCCCTCCCCCAATCCTTCCCCATCTAAAAATTTGCATTTGTGCCGTGCGGTAACACAATTATCACTTGTGTTATGGCATTAACGCATGCATTAACACCTTACTGCGTGCGTTAAAGCCATAATGCATTTTGATGAATGACCCTATTAGATAGATATGGAGAAAAATCCATGAATATTGGTATTTATAAATCTTAAAAAAAGCATCAGAAACTATTACCAGCATAAAAGTAACAAGTCTTCATACCTTTTCAAAAATATTTCTTGTCTGAGTTTTTTTTTAAACAAAATTTAAGGGTGAAGATACACAATTAAGATCTCCACTGGAGGCATCAGATACTGAAGGAGCAGTAACTAAATCTGCAGTCTTTTATCCCTATCACTCCACATATGTCCCCTCACTTTAATGTTTGTATATATTTATGGTTACTCTGTTTCACTGACTGTCACCTGAGTATTTTTGTGGCAGGGGCTTGCTTAGGGACTCCCAGCCATTTACGTAAGCTTCCTTGCTTTAATTTTTATTTAATTTGATTTCCTGGCAGCAGCAGCACAGCCTGTGCCAGGGGCTTCCCAAAAGCCCCAAGACCACTTGCACCAGCTTCCCCGGAATGGCAGAAGCAGCCTCGGCTTTTCCACTCCAATGTTCCCGCAAGGGAAGTGGTGGAGGCAGGGGGCAGCAGCAATACTTCATTCACTTCAACCCCTTCCCTTACCAAGAGATCCACAGGAGAGACAAGGGAGGCAGACGACAATCCTGACAGTCCCACAGCTGCCCTCCCGAAGCAGCACCATGTCGCCTTGACACAGCCACGGGCCCCTCTCAGAGCCTGGGCCACAGCAAAAGCACCACACCTCTTCTCCCAAAAATGGTCTCCCAAGAACAACGCAGGTCTGCATTTGGGCTATTGCAGCCCCTTTCTCATAGCAGTCCCAGGTCAGCTCCACCCACCATTCCTGCCATGCCGGCCCTCATATGCCATCCACTCAGGGGCACCTCTCCCAACAGCAGGTCATTTTTTTTTTAATAAGATTTATTTCTAGTCCCTTATCACACATACTTTTGTATTTTCAAATGAATGTGTACTTTCTCTTTGAAAATTATCCCAGTAAAACTAATCGAACACATTTATACCTGCTAACTTATTTGAGTATTTTTTGAGGACCAAATGTATGCATGTTTTTGAAAATTAAAAAGCATGTGCATAGCTCCAAACTACTCCCCAATTCTACCCCTGGGAATTGCTCAACACTACTAGCAAAAGTACATACATAGATGTCCTACGTGTGTAAGATTACTTGTGGATAATCATTAGGGGTGTGCATTCGTTTTCAACGCATATGTAAAACGCAACGTAATTTTTTTTTTTAACTTAAAAAAGTGATGAGGCGAAAACGATCGGATTTCCAACTTATTCAACATAGCTATGTTGAATACGTTGGAAATCGCGATTGTTGATCCTAAATAAAAATTTAAACCCCTCACCCTCCTTAATCCCCCCCCCCCCCAAGACTTACCAAAACTCCCCAAGCTGGCCAAAAGTTCCGTTTGGGTCCAACGAGGGGTCCGGGAGCGGAACCGCGGGGAATCACGTGACGTCGCGTCACTCTGACGTGACGCCGACGTCACGTGGTCCACCGCGGTTCCACTCCCGGACCCCTCGTTGGACCCAAACGGAACTTTTGGCCAGCTTGGGGAGTTTTGGTAAGTCTTGGGGGGGGGGATTAAGGAGGGTGAGGGGTTTAAATTTTTACTTAGGGAATCGGTGCACGTATGGACATAGACTCAACTTATGGAATTCTACATATGTCCATATTGACCGAAATTGACCCCCCCTTTCGACTTATGGACTTATGAACATAAACTTTTGGTCTGCACATCCCTAATAATCATATGTGCATAGATTATTATGAACATAGATTTACTCGCATATAGGGAGAACATTTTTAAAAAGCCTATTTCCCTGGGTAAAGTTCTGTTTTATCTGCAGAAATGGTTTTCAAAATTATCCTCCCCAAGGTTCATATTCAGCTGCTATGCGGCTCAAATATTTCACCAGATAAAACTCTCCAGCTAATTTACAGGGTCATTTTTCAAAATGTGTTACAGCCTTAACACTAGTTAAATGGGGTCTAATGCATGTTGCTTGTGCGATAAACATCACAGTGCACAGTAGAATGCAAATTTTATTTTGAGTATGCAAGTGGGGAGGAGTCAGGGGCAACTAGGGAGGAGTCAGGGGCGGTTCTATAATGAGGCAGGGTGAGGCAGCCGCTTCAGGCAGCAGAATTCTGAGGCGGCAAAAAAAAAACACCACCTCCCCCTCCCCCACCCCAAGCACAAGACCCCTGTAACATCTGCCTTAGTGCCTCACATGAACCAATTAGAATGCACACATCACACATTTAAAAACAATAAAGAGGAAAGGTGCGCAGTGAGCGTAGCATCCCATGTCACCACCCCGCACAGGCTCACCAGTATTTTTCTGCCTCGTGCTGTAGCCTAAGCTGAGCAAGGGGCCGGGCTGAAGCAAAGTGTTGACTGGAGCCCTTTGCTGGTTCCACCTTGCTTGCTCAAGTTTCTGCATTGCTTGATGTCGTTGCTTGATGCTGGTGCACATGCTTGATGTCGGTTCACATGCTGGTCCTTGCAAGATATCACAGAAAAAAAAGTAAAAAAAAAAGAAAGCACTTTTTTTTTTTTTTAAAAAGTTGCAGCGCCAGTGGCATTTCATTGCTCAGCTTCAATTGAGCCCTGTCCATCCCTTCTGTTGCTCAGCAGCTCAGTGGGGGCCTCAGGACATTGAGCTGATTGTTGATGGAGTGTTAGGGAAAAAGGCGGAGCCGTGGGGGTGCAACTATGAGAGTGAAGAGGCAGCGGCATCTTTGTAAGGCAGCAAACAGGGACTAGAAGAGACAGCTGGAGAGGGGAGCGGAGCAGGAGACCTGGGGCAAGCAGCCAGGTGTTGAATAGCCTGCTGAAAGCCCAGATGTTTAGTAGCAGCACTGAGGTGAGCCAGTGTCAAACTCCAGTTGAAGCCTCTGAATTTGCGCAATGCAATCCAACTCCTCCTCATTTCTGGAGAAAGAGAGAGAGTGACGGTGATTGAAGTATGAGAAGAGAAAGAGAGACTGGTCTGGGGCAGGCGGCAACACACAGTGATTGAAGAGAGAGAGAAAGACCTAGTCTGGGGCAGGGGTAACAGTGATTGGTAAGCAAGAGAGATAGACTGGTCTCGGGATGGGAGTGACAGTGACCGGAGAGAGAGAGTCTGGACTGGGGAACGAGCATGCCATTGGTGAGAGAGAGAATGGTCTGGGGGAGTAACAGTGACTGGGGGAGACAAAGAGTCTGGTCTGGGGAGAGGTGATGACAGTGGTGAGAGAGACAAGGATCTGGGGGAGGCAGTGACAATGACAGAGCAAGAGAGACTGGTCTGGGAGGGGAATGATGTGACTGGCAAGATAGAGAGACTGGTCTGGGGTCACACTGACTTGAGAGCTAGAGACTGCTATGGAGTGAAGGGATGTCAGTGACTGGTGAGAAAGAGCCTGGTCTGGGGGTTGAGAAAGAGACACTGGATTGGGGGAGTGACAATGACAGACTGAAGTAAGAGAGAGTGAAGAGAAAGAGATTGGTCTGGGGCAAGGGGTGATACTGACTGGAGAGAAAGAGAGAGAGAAACTTGTTTGGGGCAGCGGTGACAGTGACTGGAGAGAGAAAGAGGTACACTGGTCTGAGGGAGGGGTGACAGTGACTGGAAAGAGCGAGAAAGGAAGAGAATGGTCTGGGGAGAGGTGACAGCAACTGATGAGAGAGACTATTTTTTTTATTTTAAAAACTTTTGTATACCGCTGTTCCAAACAGGAAAGGAGATTAAAGCAGTTTACAACTAAACATAAATAATGAGGTAGAGGAAGAGGGAGGGATTTACAGTGATTAAGAGCTAGAGAGAGACTGGTCTGGGGGGAGGGACTGGACAGTGTCTGGAGAGAGAAAGATTGGTCTGAGGGGAGGAGGTGACAATGAGTGGTAAGAGAGAGAGATTGGTCTGGGGTAGGGATGACAGTGATAGAACGAGAGAGAGTCTGGTCTGGGGAGGAGAAAGTGACAGTGAAAGAGAGAGCGAGAGGAAGAGACTGGTGTGTGAGCAGTGCTGGTCTTTGGTAGGACACATCGGGCAGTTGCCCTGGACACCACCAGCATCACCTATCCCGCTGTAGCCCAAAGAGAAGCCCCGGGGGCCATGGCGACCCCATCTCAATGTGGCTCAAAGATATGGGAAGGCTCTGGGAGCAAGTGTGTGTGTGTGTGCGTGTGTATGCACGTATAGCAGGGAAAAGCATGTTTGTGTGTGTGTGTGCAAGAGAGCAAAATCCTGTGTGCAAGGGAGCACAAGAGTGAGAGCTTGTGTGTGTATGTGTGTATGTGTATGTGTATGAGAGAATGAATATGTGTATGTGCGTGAGCCTGTGTATTACATATGTGTGTGAGAGAATGAAACAGAGCTTGTGTATGTGAGAGAGAGGGAATGTGTGTAAGTATGGACATGTGCATGAAAAAGGGTGTGTGTGTGTGAGAGAATGAACATGTGTGTGTCTGAGACAGAGGATACATTTTATTCATTCCCCTACCCCAATCCACATCTAAGGAAATTAAAAAATCCCAGGTATGGAGACATTTTTAAAAATCTTTATTAGTTTTAATTATTGGGTGATATTTGATGTTTCTGCTGTTTTGAAATATTTTACTGGTGCTTTGGGAAATTGTTAATATTTTTTAATTAATGGATGTTTTATTCATCAGATGTTTTGAAATATTCTTTTTATTAGTATGGTTTTATTATCATTCATGATATATGTTTCTTGATTATATTTTTTGATGTTTCATGAAGAATGGTAATGTTGTGCTGCATACATCATCCGGCTTGTTGCGGTTTCCAGTTCAGTTTTTATCTGCACATTTCTATTTTTGCTTTATGGCCTCTTAATTCTGTATTTGTCTCCGTACTTGTGCTATATTTTGTGTAATTTGTAAGGTGTTAAATACCATCTGAATATGATCCATTTTCTAAATTTGTTGATGCAGTACTGTCAAACAATTTAAAAAATAGTTTTGCTGGGTGTCTAGAACTGGCTCGGGCTTAATTGCTTATAGGGCCTTTAGGAGTTTTCCTTGTAATGTCTTATAGCCAAGTTGCCAGATACAGTTAATGTCAGGCCAAGGTATACATGGTCTAGGTATATGCACTACTTCTTGATTATTTAGACAAAATCTGAAATTTGTGTTGGAGATTTTTTGGCTCAGTTCTGCTGGTGATGTGTGATCCAGGGATACATGACTGCTAGAAAAAGAAAAAAATGTCTTTGTTATGTAGATGCAGAATTTCTATATCTAAAGAATGCATATTTCTGAATTTCTAAGGCCAGTACTGGAGTAGTGTAGGAGGGAACTGGAGAGAGTGCTAAAGTAGGGAGAGAAAGTGTGGCCACAGCTACTAATCCATGTCAATCTGGGGGGGGGGGTTTGGCTTTTTCCCTCTCCCCATCTGACTTCTTTACCTTTTGCCCTCCTGATAAGCAGGGATCAGGTTTGCTTTTTTTGGAGGGGGGTGTCCTCTTGTTCCTTGCCTCAGGCAGCAGGTTGCCTTGAGCCACCCCTGGGAGGAGTTAATGTAAATTAGGGTCTCCTATCGCAAATTGTGGTGATTTAATGCATAATAACGCATGAATTAACGTTAGAAATAACTGCACCTATTTTTTTTCATTAGGGGGCAAAAAAGTTTTTATCACGTGACCATGGCCATTATCATGGATCACCGCTATTATCGCACATGATAAAATGAGGCCTTCTGTCAGATACACCTACCAAGCCCTCCTGGGCCAATAAACATACTTTTTCTTACCTGGTCTGTCTTCCAAAAGCTAATATATTTGGGGCGAGTTACTTACAGTGGGATACTGGCTGCTTCAGGATGCTAACCACAGACAACAAGAACAAAATCAACCACAATAGGTAAGGAACGTTCAAACCCCTCCTAGGGTAGTCACTGCTCTAGATCCAGACCACTGGCCCCGCAAGGTGAGCATCAGGGCCCACGACAGTGCTTGGCATGCAGGCGGGCACACCAGAGATATAGCGAGTGCATCTTTCCTCCAAGAACCACATTGCTGGGCCCACCTCAGCTCTCAAACTATCCTGGAAATCAGAGGGGATCTGGATTCGATCAGGGAAAGATCCCACGTTATACCGGGCCTCACCAGACTTTTATCTACCCTGTATTTATGGCATCCGGCTCCTTCTAAATGACAGTCGGGGTCATTGGGGGAATATCCCAAAGCTCTTTTTCTCACTGTCTGGGCCAGGTCATAACAGCTGTATGTAACCGCATTAATCACTACATAGCATTCCCTTAGGACAGGCAGGACTTGATGGATATGAAGAAATGCTTTTATGCCATTGCCAACTTTTCAAATGTTCTGGGAGCCATCCATTGCACTCACATAGCCATCATCCCACCCAGTGGCAGAGAGGAGATCTACTGCAACGGAAAACTCTTCAACTCCATCAATGTGCAAGTGGTCTGATATGCTCAAAAATGCATCCTTGACATGGTAGCCTGATACCCAGGAGCTGAGCATGATTCCTTCATACTTAGGCAATCGGACCTGTTTGAAAATTATGAAGACATCCTCTATGGTGACAGTAGACTCATAGATGATTCTTTCTCTATTTCCTCTCCAGCTATGTGTTTCCAGCAAACGGCACGGACACGGAGGGGCAAGAGTAGCACTGTCTCTATTCTGATCTCACAAAGCATGGAGGAAGTGCCAGTTTCCAATTTTTAATATTTTGAGGCCTGCTCAGAGGAGGAGGCAGCAGGTCGGACAGTGCCAGAAGCAGCAATGAGGGATCAACTCCTCCCTAACAGCTTCGTGGCGGCGGTGGCAGCAGCAGCTGGAATGAGAGAGGCTCTGAGGCTGCAGACCTGACTTCAGTGTGTGTACATGTATGAATAGGAGCTTGTGTGTGTGTGTGTACATGTGTGTGTGTGAGAGAGAGAGAGAATGGGTGCCTGCCTGGGAGTCTTTCTGTGTGTGTGTATGTAAGAGAATGAGTGGAGTCTGTCTATGTGTGTGAGAGAATGAGCGACTACCTGGGGGTCTGTCTGTGTGTGTGTGAGAGAGAATGATTGCTTGACTGTGTGTGTGTGTGTGTGTGTGAGTGTGTTTGTGAGATAGAGAATGGGTGCCTGCCTGGGAATTTATCTGTGTGTGTGTGTGTGTGTATATGTGCGTGTGTGTGAGAGAGATAGACAGAATGGTTGCCTGCCTGGGAGTTGATCTGTGTGTATGTGTGAGAGAATGGGTGCCAACCCGGGGGTTGGACTATGTGTGTATGTGAGAGAATGTGTGCCTGCCTGGGACTGGGTCTGTGTGTATGTGTGTGAGAATGGGTACTTGCTTTGGGTCTGTGTGTGTTTCTGTGAGAATGAATGGGTGCCTGGTGGGTGTGAGGACCTGTGTATGTATAAGGGAATCTGGGGGAGTAAGAGCTTTTGTGGAAACAGGATGCTGGGCTTGATGGACCCTTGGTCTGACCCAGTATGGCATGTTCTTATGTTCTTAGTGGGGGAGAGGAACAGAGACTGTGTATGAGAGTATGTGGATATGTATGAGAGCATGTATGTATGTATGTATATGTGTGAGAGAATGAACATGCGAGAGTGTGTGTGAGTGAGAGATGATAACGTTTGGGTAGCCCCCTAGCCCTCTAATCCTCGATAATCTCAGGGTGTTTGAAAATTAAGTTTCCATGTATGGATAGCAGGTACTTTTTTTTAATCATTAGTTTTAATTATTGGGTATTATTTGATATGTATACCAGGGATGTAAATCGTTTTTCTGATGATTAAAATTATTGTACGATATTTTCAAAGTCGTCAGAAATCGGGGGCTCCCCGAAACCGATAGGAAAACCCCACGAAATTGTTCGTGGGGGTTCTCTTATCGTTTTGGGGGAGGGCGGGAAAAACAGCACACAAAAACAACCCCTAAACCCACCCCGACCCTTTAAAACAGATCCCTCCTGACCCCCCCAAAACGTTTTAAAATTACCTGGTGGTCCAGTGGGGGTCCCGGGAGCGATCTCCCGCTCTTGGGCCGTCGGCTGCCACTAATGGACGGCCGGCGCCATCTTTAAAAATGGCACGGGCCATCCAGTTCTCCTAACATGTGACAGGGGCTGGCCAATGGCACGGATACCCTGTCACATGGTAAGGGCAAAGGGTCACCGGCGCCATTTTTATTAGTGGCAGCCGACGGCCTGAGAGCGGGAGACCACTCCTGGGACCCCCACTGGACCACAGGTAATTTTAAAAAGTTTTGGGGGGGAGGTCGGGAGAGTGGGGGAAGCTAAGGGATCTGTTTTAAAGGGTCGGGGTGGGTTTTTTGTTTATCGACTCGGGCGCAGCCTATTAAAAAATAAACCGATCGGACTGCACAAAAAAATTTCACGATGTGAATTGAAACCGGAATCAGAACTGATTCCGGTCCCGATTCACATCTCTAATGTGTACTATTTTTAAATATTTTTGGGTGCCTGGGAAATTTTTTAAAATGTATACGACTTTAATAGATGTTGTTCTATTTGTCAGTAGTTTTATAAATTGTAATGTTATAACTACATTATATAATATTATCATTATATATCTATTTATATTTTATAAATTGTTTTGCTGTTATTGCATTTAACCGTTTTTAATGTAAAGTTTTCTCAGTTGTTTTCTTACTGTTTTATATAAAACGCAATTGCGGATTTTGTTCTATGTACACCGACGTGATATCTCTGATGAGCGGCGGTATATAAAAACCAATAAATAAATAAATAAATAAATAGTTTTGAAATATTTATTATTTTATTAGTATTATTTGACTATTATAATGGATGCTTTATGTTTCTTACTTATATTGTTTTATGAGGAATGGTGGTTCTGTTTTTCCATTGTTTTACTGTAGACATTGTCTGGCTTCTTGGAGTTTCCATTTCAGTTTTTGTTTGCATATTGCTGTTTCTAATTTGTGATCCTTTAATCTGCATTTGGTGAGGGTCTGTCTCTCCTCTGTGCATGTGACCAAAGTGAGAAATTTTGATAGCTGTGTAGTATCTACGTAGGGATCTATAGCAATCGGGTTTGTTTTGTTTCCCCAGTAGGTGGTCTATTGGTATTCTGGGACTCAGTGTAATATTTACAGTGCTGCTTTTTCACAGGTAGGGTTCTTATATGAATTCTTGCTGTTACTACTGTTACATTATAAGTTTGCTGTTTGAGTGTCTTTTTTGTATGGTTTTGTATTAGTTCACAATAAATCTATGTGGAAAACGGGTGCTTAGTGTTGAGTGCCCGCTTTCCTAATGCATGCCAATCACCTCCCTGGGTGCGCAATTGAGTATTTAAATGAGGAGTCACGCTAAAAAGGAGGTGCTAGGGACGAATGTGCACCCCTAGAATCTCCTTGGAAGTGGGCACCAGGAGAGGTGGCCATCAGCGGGTTAGGAAAATGGACACTCAATTTTATAAGCATCTGTTTTCCTGACGTGCACAACCACAAGTTAGGAAAATGGACGCTCATTAATTGAGCATTCGTTTTCCTAAACTGACCGCTGGCACACTTTTTTTTTTTTTTTTTTTAAATATTCTGGTCCTTTTGATTCCTCCAGCTTAATATCACCATGATATCAAAACCAGAGAATCAAAACTAGAATTCTGAGCTTCCAGCTGTTTGGCAAATGGTTCAACAGCTGATAAATATATATTACATACACGATGTAACCCAACTTTTGTGGGTGGGAGCCCAACAAATTATATGGATAAAGGGGGGGGGATGAGGCTCAAAAGGTTTGCTCTCCCCTGGGTTACATGATAACTGGCTTGTATAGGTAGGTCTCCAAGCCACTGTGCTAGGGCCTGGATGTCTCTCCCCATGCTAATGTGGCATGCCCAAACAATGCACTCGCCACAGAGCTTTGTTGGTAACCAGCCACTACACACTTTCTACAGGCTCACTGTAAACAATTGGCTTTTCCAATCCAATCCTCCCATTTGGAGCATTTAAAATCTCACTTGTTAATCACATCCTTTTATTGTCCACCTTCAGGGACTCTCAGATCAAGTGTGACTTGTTAGTAATCTGTCAGCCACAGTTTGTTTGGTCCATCACACAGGTAAAACAGAAGCTGCAGTCTGTGCATTTTGGACTTAGCATATTCACTCTGTTGGGTCAGACAAATGTGTATCTTTGGAGGACATGCTGCAGAACTGTAAGGGATTTGTACAATCATACCATGAAGTAGATGTTTTTCTGCTATGACATGTGTGGCTGCTATGATGTTCATCTTCAAAGTTTGCTGAGTGCTAGAAATGGATAGCGATAGATTGGTTGTGAATGACATGCACACATTTGGTAGGAACCCCACATGCAGTTTCCCATTCTGGAAGATCTGACACACCATAAGCAAGTCCTATAGTGTTTATATAGTGTGACAGAAAAAGGCTGCATGGACTTTGGGTTGGGAAATAGACTTTTAAGGCTCTTGCTAAGTTAGAGCTTAGCTTCTACTGTTCGAGCATGCTGTGGGTCGGCAGAGATATCAGAAAATCATGATGGGGTGAATGATGCAGCCATTCTCTCTTTGCAGCAGGAGATTTGGGATACGGTTGCAGGACCTGGCTTCTCACCCCCATAGCTATTCCCAATTCACAGGCAGAGGTATAATGAGGCCTTATGTTTCACTCGCTGAGTCATCAAATGCACCTTCTGGATTCTCAAGAGTAGATTTCACTGTTTGGACAAAACAGAGGGAGCTTTAATGTATGCCCTACCCTGAGTAGCCGAGATAGTACTGCTCTGCTGTTTATTCCATAATCTCACTCTGTGCCATGGTATCCCATACTTCCAGATCTACTAACTATAGGATCCCCCATGTCCAACAACAGAAGCTGAGGACACTATGCTGACTGGCATCCAGCTTCCGCAAAGCATCATACAATGCTACTTTGCCTGTTAGGCCTCAACTACTCCTTCCCCTTCCATGGAAAAGAGCCCAGCAGAGTGTTACCAGCTGCTCTTGCCTCTATCTTTCTTTTACTCACTGGTTCTATGTCTGGCTAAATGTGTTACAGATACCATGTAGGCCTAGTTAGGATGCATCTTGACAATGGAACAAAACACTGTACTAGAAAAACTGTACTCAAAGAAAAGATTACACCAAAGACATATGGCAGGGCTAATGTTTTCTGACTGATAGTGAGTCTAAAAGAGCCATGTCTCACAATAGTATTTGTGCTGGACTGGCAAAATAGTGTACATAGTTTGCCCTAACTTGCATCGTTTTGCTTGGTGGCTCCACACCTTGGACCCTGTCCTAGGCCTCACATGTAGGTGAGATAGTGGCATAGGCATAAGGGAATTTCAGCAGGGCCTTGAACATGGAGCCCAATGAAATCATATAAATCACAAGTAGAACTGCTGCTTAAAGGCACAGCCTAAAACTACAGATTGAAAGTTTAAGGTATCAATCACAGACTTTCCATTTAACAGTCACATTCTCTAGCTGACATCCGTGTACATCTGAAGATATGCAACTGTATATCAGATGCATTGTGTCACATGGGTGTGTAAGGACACTATTGATAGCACTGCCTCAGCTATTTCAGAGGCAGTGCTGACATCAGAGTGCTGATCTAAAGCCTTTTGGAAAGCACATGTCAAAGATAGTGGCAATGCGTAACTTCTCACAGGTCATTGTAAGCTAGTATAGGTCATTGAGGTTGTACACTACCATACACCGCTGGGCCCTGCTACAGCTAGATAAGCAACCTGTCAACTCTCATGTACAGATGGTGAAGGCCTTGGCCCTTGGGCTGACATGTTGATTATTTTCATAGCTCAGGAAGGCTAGACAAGGATGCTGGGCTGACTATCTGAAAGCTAGATTGGGAATAGGATGATGTCATGCCTTCACATGTTTTTGAAAGTCACCTCTGAAATGGATAGGTCAGAGTAAGTTGGGTGATGAATATAACTATTACAAGAGTAGATCCTTGGGCCAGCAGAGTAGGGAACCAATGGGGAGGAGCCCCAGAGGGCCCTTCCGACAGCAGGTGAGGCTGTAGGAGACCCGAGACCCCTCAGGACCTTCACCACAACCAGCCTTCGTTCCTGCAGGTTGAGCCGGCTGGACTTACGTGGGGTCTCAGGCTGGAGGTGAAATAGTCTGCAGGCAAGGACGTAGGCAGAGGGTAACTTCGTAGCGAAGCTGGTCAGGGTCTTGGCAGGCAGCAAATCTCATAGTCAGGCAAGCAAGGGTCTTGGCAGGCAGCGCATCTCGTAGTCAGGGAAGCAAGGGTCTTGGCACGGAGAAGCAGAAGACAGGAAACAAGTAACAGAGGACGGCGGAACCAAACAGGAACTGAAGCCAGGAGTAGCAAGGTAAGGCTTATCACATCCTGCAAGGACAAGATCTCAAATAGCACATGTCATTGTAACTGAAATTACCGGGACATTGAGTATACACCTGTTTATACATTATTATAAATGGCAACATAATATATACAGTATTAGCATCTTATTCTTTAGCACAAGCATGATTACAGCCAAGAACATAGAAAGCAGAAGTGACAACCTAAAAGCTACAGTACTGCTGTAAGGTTAGAGATGATAGCAGTACAACTATTTGCTGGCAAGATAAAGCCCCAGACAGTCCATGTTGAAAGAGTGCAGTCGGGGGAGGGGTGGGTGGATAGTCTAAGGGCCAAGGCAGCAGAGTTCGTGAAGACTCAGACAGTCCATTTTGAAAGAGTGCACTCAGGAGGACAGCCTAAGGGACAAGGCAGCAGATTTCAACAAAAAGGCAGGAGGACAAGGACCAAAGAGCACAGCATGGAGGCAGGAAGCCCAGGAAAAGTTACCACAGCATGGAAGCAGGAGGCCCAGGAAAAACACTGCAGCACTAAGGCAGAAACCCCAGGAGAAGACACAGCAGCATGGATGCAAGAGCCCCAGGAGAAGACACAGCAGCAAGGAGCAGCTGCATGATGAGATGAGACACCAGGAGCAGGAGATGAGACATGATGAGATGAGACTGCAGCAGGATCATGGCTGGAAACCACATCAAGAGGATGGAGTATGGGCAGAGCATCTAAGAGGGCATTAGAAGTAGGAAGCAAGTTATCACAGGGAGACAGTAGACCATCCCCATCAGCAAACCGACACATAAGTACAACATAAGAACATAAGAAGCTGTGATACTGGGTCAGACCAAGGGTCTATCAAGCCCAGCATCCTGTTTCCAACAGTTGCCAATCCAAGTCATAAGTACCTGGCAAGTACCCAAAACATTAAGTAGATCCCATGCTTCTAATGCCAGTAATAGCAGTGGCTATTCCCTAAGTCAATTTGAATAATAGCAGTTAATGGACTTCTCCTCCAAGAACTTATCCAAACCATTTTTAAACCCAGCTACGCTAACTGCACTAACCACATCCTCTGGCAACTGGAACACTGTAGTCAGGATGGGAACAGCAGGCTTCTTCCATCTAACCAGCACAGGAACTCTGTAGTCAGGATGGACCCAACAGGCTTCTTCCATCTAGCCGGAACAGGAACTCTGTAGTTAGGACAGGCCCAGAAGGTTTCTTCCATCTAACTGGCACATGAAATCTGTAGTTAGGACTTCTTCCATCCAGCCAGCACATGAACGCTGTACAGAGACCCACCAGGATTGTTTCCACAAGTCTTGTAACAAGGCAATTTATGCCACCACTTCTGCAGCATTATGGCCGTTTTCCACGAAATGACTTGCAACTTGGGGATGGCATCTCTTTGGAGGGCCTACCCCTGGATTGTCTCTCTGGCTGAGGACTGCTGAGGTGCATGAAGTCTTGGAATGCTGGAGAAGGCAAGCTGGAGGCTCGGGCAGGCGTTGAAGAATTTGGGTTAACACACTGGTCATATTGTTAACAGATGTTGCCACTGTGGTGACAGCTTGCATGTGGATTGCCGTCTGGTTGTGCAGGGCCTGGGTCTGACTGTTGACAGTCTTCCTCAGGTGCACTAGTTCTGTCCATATGTAGTAGAGGTGTACCCCATGTCTCCTTTCCAGCTAGTCCAGCTGCTCATGCATCGAGGGCTCAGTTGGTGTTGGTGCTAGTATTGAGCTGGATATGGTCAGAGCTGTTGTTTGGGCCTCTATATGTGACATGATGGGGCTAGTGGGCTGCTCCGGCTTGGTGCCGGCTACTTCCTGCTGAAGGTGGGCTGTGCTTGCTCGACTGCCTCCCACTGCACATTTGGGTCCTCCATGAAGCCTGACATGTTGAGGCTTACATTGAGTGGGCTTGCTGGGCTGAGGGGTACCAGCACCTGCAGCTGCTCAGGAGGCTGGTGCTCCTGTTCCTCCTCCTCACTAACCTGTGTCTTGGCATCTAACTGTAAGGGGCAATGGAAAATTGGTGCTGCGCTGCTGGTCACTGGGGCTGCGGTGCTGTTCTCTGGGGCTTGACGGCTGGAACTGGCAGAGTCATGGGGTGAGATCTGTGGAAACAAAGAAGAAGACATAAGTACCACTGCAAAGAGGTACACATGTACCATTTGACATCAGATGTGCACTTTGCATCAATCAATGTGAGCATCTTATGCCAAATGATGTGGACAACTATAGCCGCCTTGCCATTTACAGGTGAGGGAAACTTACCGGCTCCAGCTCACATGGTGTCCAGCATTTCATCCATGCCCTCGAAGACATCCAGTTTCAGCCATGGATAAGGCGCTTCTCCATTGGTGTGAGTATGATCGGACAAGGGGCTCTTCCTCCAGTCTGCCATATATATTTGTTGCGGTTAGCCACCTTGCTTTATAGTTGGGCCTTGATGTCGCTGTACCTGTGGGGCACTTGCTCCACACTCCATTTCACGCCACTGTGCCTGGATACAGCCTGGGTGATCATGCACCAGATATGGCCCTTGGATGCTCTTGATGTCTTGGCTGCACGGTTGCCAAATAACATTGCATAGTTTTCATTGTCCTCGATGGTGAATGTCAAAGAGAACTGTCCATTCTCTTCCACTGAGAAAATTGTCCATTTAATCCTACTCTCTGTTTCCTGTCTTTTAGCCAGTTTGCAATCCATGAAAGGACATCGCCACTTATCCCATGACTTTTTACTTTTCCTAGAAGCCTCTCATGAGGAAATTTGTCAAACGCCTTCTGAAAATCCAAGTATACTACATCTACCGGTTCACCTTTATCCACATGTTTATTAACTCCTTCAAAAAAGTGAAGCAGATTTGTGAGGCAAGACTTGCCCTGGGTAAAGCCATGCTGATTTTGTTCCATTAAACCATGTCTTTCTATATGTTCTGTGATTTTGATGTTTAGAATACTTTCCACTATTTTTCCTGGCACTGAAGTCAGGCTAACCGGTCTGTAGTTTCCCGGATCACCCCTGGAGCCCTTTTTAAATATTGGGGTTACATTTGCTATCCTCCAGTCTTCAGGTACAATGGATGATTTTAATGATAGGTTACAAATTTTTACTAATAGGTCTGAAATTTCAT
Organism: Rhinatrema bivittatum; assembly: GCF_901001135.1. Taxonomy (NCBI): domain Eukaryota; kingdom Metazoa; phylum Chordata; class Amphibia; order Gymnophiona; family Rhinatrematidae; genus Rhinatrema; species Rhinatrema bivittatum. The sequence goes on along the minus strand of NC_042615.1, from coordinate 702,497,592 downwards.
TTTTTAGATCCTTCAGAACTCCGGGGTGTATACCATCAGGTCCAGGTGTTTTACGAGTGAGATAATCAAATTTGCAGATGACACAAAATTGTTCAGAGTAGTTAAATCACAAGCAGATTGTGATAAATTGCAGGAAGACCTTGTGAGACTGGAAAATTGGGCATCCAAATGGCAGATGAAATTTAATGTGGATAAGTGTAAGGTGATGCATATAGGGAAAAATAACCCATGCTATAATTACACAATGTTGGGTTCCACATTAGGTGCTACAACCCAAGAAAGAGATCTAGGCGTCCTAACCTCTTTAGTCTTTCCTCATAGGGGAGCTGTTCCATTCCCTTTATCATTTTGGTAGCCCTTCTCTGTACCTTCTCCATTGCAATTATATCTTTTTTGAGATGCAGCGACCAGAATTGTACACAGTATTCAAGGTGCGGTCTCACCATGGAGCGATACAGAGGCATTATGACATTTTCCGTTTTATTCACCATTCCCTTTCTAATAATTCCCAACATTCTGTTTGCTTTTTTGACTGCCGCAGCACACTGAACCGTCGATTTCAATGTGTTATCCACTATGACGCCAAGATCTCTTTCTTGGGTTGTAGCACCTAATGTGGAACCCAACATTGTGTAATTATAGCATGGGTTATTTTTCCCTATATGCATCACCTTACACTTATCCACATTAAATTTCATCTGCCATTTGGATGCCCAATTTTCCAGTCTCACAAGGTCTTCCTGCAATTTATCACAATCTGCTTGTGATTTAACTACTCTGAACAATTTTGTGTCATCTGCAAATTTGATTATCTCACTCGTCGTATTTCTTTCCAGATCATTTATAAATATATTGAAAAGTAAGGGTCCCAATACAGATCCCTGAGGCACTCCACTGTCCATTCTCTTCCACTGAGAAAATTGTCCATTTAATCCTACTCTCTGTTTCCTGTCTTTTAGCCAGTTTGCAATCCATGAAAGGACATCGCCACTTATCCCATGACTTTTTACTTTTCCTAGAAGCCTCTCATGAGGAAATTTGTCAAACACCTTCTGAAAATCCAAGTATAATACATCTACCGGTTCACCTTTATCCACATGTTTATTAACTCCTTCAAAAAAGTGAAGCAGATTTGTGAGGCAAGACTTGCCCTGGGTAAAGCCATGCTGACTTTGTTCCATTAAACCATGTCTTTCTATATGTTCTGTGATTTTGATGTTTAGAATACTTTCCACTATTTTTCCTGGCACTGAAGTCAGGCTAACCGGTCTGTAGTTTCCCGGATCACCCCTGGAGCCCTTTTTAAATATTGGGGTTACATTTTCTATCCTCCAGTCTTCAGGTACAATGGATGATTTTAATGATAGGTTACAAATTTTTACTAATAGGTCTGAAATTTCATTTTTTAGATCCTTCAGAACTCTGGGGTGTATACCATCAGGTCCAGGTGTTTTACTACTCTTCAGTTTGTCAATCAGGCTACCACATCTTCTAGGTTCACTGTGATTTGATTCAGTCCATCTGAATCATTACCCATGAAAACCTTCTCCATTATGGGTACCTTCCCAATATCCTCTTCAGTAAACACCGAAGCAAAGAAATCATTTAATCTTTCTGCGATGGCCTTATCTTCTCTAAGTGCCCCTTTAACCCCTCGATCATCTAACGGTCCAACTGACTCCCTCACAGGCTTTCTGCTTCAAATATATTTTAAAAAGGTTTTACTGTGAGTTTTTGCCTCTACAGCCAACTTCTTTTCAAATTCTCTCTTAGCCTGTCTTATCAATGTCTTACATTTAACTTGCCAACGTTTATGCTTTATCCTATTTTCTTCTGTTGGATCCTTCTTCCAGTTTTTGAATGAAGATCTTTTGGCTGAAATAGCTTCTTTCACCTCCCCTTTTAACCATGCCGGTAATCATTTTGCCTTCCTTCCACCTTTCTTAATGTGTGGAATACATCTAGACTGTGCTTCTAGAATGGTATTTTTTAACAATGACCACACCTCTTGGACATTTTTACTTTTGTAGCTGCTCCTTTCAGTTTTTTTCTAACAATTTTTCTCATTTTATCAAAGTTTCCCTTTTGAAAGTTTAGCACGAGAGCCTTGGATTTGCACACTGTTCCTCTTCCAGTCATTAAATCAAATTTTATCATATTATGATCACTATTGCCAAGCGGCCCCATCACCATTACCTCTCTCACCAAGTCCTGTGCTCCATTGAGAATTAAATCTAAAATAGCTCCCTCTCTCGTCGGTTTCTGAACCAATTGCTCCATAAAGCTATCATTTATTCCATCCAGGATCGTTATCTCTCTAGCGTGTCCCGATGATACATTTACCCAGTCAGTATTGGGGTAATTGAAGTCTAACACAACTTAGTCAAAAAGGGGAGTCAGTGGTATACCACATAAATATAATCAGCAAAAAAATGAGTGGAAACCAAAGTAATTTAGTATTATAGCCTAAAAGGTGTCAGCAAGCCTGTCATGACACTTAAAAAGTGACCAACCGGTCTACACATCACCCACCTTCCAAAGTCCTTTTTAATGAAATAAATTTTTTTATTTTTGATTTTTGTAAAATTTCTTCTAATGTGCACCCCGGTATAGCACTGTCCCATTGGTTATCCTCTTTCCACCATGTCTCTGAGATGCCAATTAAGTCTATGTCATCATTCACTGCTAATCATTCTCATTCTCCCATCTTAACTTCTTAGACTTCTGGCATTAGCATACAAACATTTCAAAGTTTGTTTTTTGTTTGTATTTTCATTCTGCTTTTTAATTGATAGTGATAAGTTAGAATTTTTTAGCTCAGGTGTATTTTTAGTTACGGGCACTTGGACTATTTTTTTAATTATTGGAACCTCACTGTCGGGATGCCCTAATTCTAATGCATAATTAGTATCCTTTGAAGATACCTCTCTCCGAACCATGCACTGCTGAGCGACTGTCGGCTTTCCCCTTTGTTCTAGTTTAAAAGCTGCTCTATCTCCTTTTTAAAGGTTAGCGCCAGCAGTCTGGTTCCACCCTGGTTAAGGTGGAGCCCATCCCTTCGGAAGAGACTCCCCCCTTCCCCAAAAGGTTCCCCAGTTCCTAACAAAACTGAATCCCTCTTCCTTGCACCAGTGTCTCATCCACGCATTGAGACTCCGGAAGGATTTACGCGCGCAGGCCTTTTAAAATCCGCCCCAAAGTATGTAGTAGTGCGCTGTAACTAATGTTAGTGTGTATTAAAAAAAATGCAACTTAAAAAATAATTCAGAGGAGTTCATTAGCTAGAAAAACAGTGCACACTAATTGGTATTACTGTGCACTAAGAGATATGCAGTGCACAGTAACTCCTTTAGTGTGCACTAACACGAAATACGAATTTTGCCAAAATTTCTGCAAAAATCGCTTTGTATATCGGCTCTACCTAACCTTGAAAAATTAGACAATATCATTGACATTGTCTAATTCGTAAAAAACAAATGCACATCTCTAATATTCAGGTACTTTAAAAACTGCCCTCATATTATCTCTGTAATTTTGAGAACAATTTTCAAAGACCTTTTTATGAAGGCAAATTGGCTGTAAGAAAATTGCCCTCCTATTAATCAAGTTGACTTAGAAAATATGACTGTTATTACTAGCATCAGTAGCATGGTATATACTTAGTGGTTTGGTACATGTAGTCTGGATTGGCCACTGTTGGAAACAGGATGCTGGGCTTGATGGACCCTTGGCTAAAAGGATGTAGGTGTTCCACCATGTTCTTATTTTTAGCTTCATTTAGAGGAGGTGCTCCCAGGGCTGGGTTTAGGTCTGAGAGGAAAATAATGCACAAAGAATGTATTTTCAGCTTAATGCACAGTATTTTCAATGGGAAGGGAACTCGCATAAAAGGACGATGGAAGAGTCTAGAGGGAAATTTGTACTTGCAACATATTTCAGATTGAAAGTATATGCAAAGTTTTGGGAAAAAGTAACTGTGGACTTTGTCCCAAGATCGACAGTTTGAGAATTGTTCTATCATTGTGTTCAGACTGTCGTTTAGGTATTCATTTAAAGCAAGCCATTAATACAGAGGCATGTATTTAATAAGGAAGTCAGATTTCTAATTTTAAGAATCATGCATATTTTTTCCATTTGCCAAATGAATACTGCCCTTTTCTTAGAAATATCAAACATAAGATTCTGATTACACACAGTTATTCCAACTATCCAGCGTTGTGCTGTTTTACAGAGGTACAGTGAAAGGAAAAAGGAAATTTGATACAGCATTATTGTTTTTTTACTCTTTCCATGGCCTTCATTCAAGAACAGTTTTATAACTGTGGTTTATGAACATATCATCCTTTTCTAGTTCTTTATTTTAGAGCTTGATGAATGCTTTTTTTTCCAATTTCATGTCTATGGGGAAAAAAACTCAGTAAGGCGGTATCTTCCAAACATGTGCGCAGGCGCACATGTGCGCACACTCGTCAGCCCTTGACCAGGGATGCAGCTATTTTATAACATTGGCACGTATATGCGCGCATGTTATAAAGTAGCCTGGGCGCGCTCATGTGCGCCAAATTTTAAGTGGGCGCGTTCAAATGCTGCTTCTATTATGTAAATTGAGTGATTTTAAAAGGGGCATGTGCCAAGTCAATTCCATTTCATACATTCAACCCCAAGTTCGCCCAGTTAAGAGATAGATCCTCCAAACTTCCCTAATTTATTAGCTATTACTCTCCCCAGTTATCCTCAACCCTTAAAACCAAACAGATCTACCAATTTTTCTTTATTTGGTAACTTTCACGTCATCCATAGTAGAAGTAAAGTTACACCACAGGAGGTCTCGGCACATGCTGGATCGCGCAAGTATTTACGCACACATCTCAGCTTCTTGCCCCGAAACGCCCTTGCCCCACCCAGAGCACGCCCATGTCCCGCCTCGTTTTGAAAACTTCTGAGATGTGCTCACTGTGGCATTTATGTGTGTATTCGAGCAGCTTTTGAAATCCACTCGGCACGTGCAAGCCTGACATATTTGTGCATCCCTTAATTAATGCACATGTCGGGCTTTTAAAATTCACCTTTAAATTAGGTCTTAGTCATATATGTAGTATTAACTTTTTTTTAACCATCTTCTCTCTCTGTCTCATAATCACACATGCTAAAATAATATTATTTACTACTGAGAAATAAATAATCCTAAATCAGGATAGGCAGTGGCACACGAGATGATTTTGATTGGCACTCACATTGCTGGTCCAGTTCAGTGGTGAGTTAAATTAAGCCTTGTCCTGTCTTCAGCCAATCACAGCATAACCTGAGGGGGAACTGTAGCTCAAACCTGATCTGAACCTGCCTCCATCCCATGCTACTGTTATTTACAGCTTTGTGCTTGGCCTTCCTTCCCACCACATCCTCTGTACACACAATTTAAATTATGTATTTATATAAAATGATTTTACAGAAAAATGGGCACTCAAAGTGCATTCTTTTGAACTAAAAGTATCACAACAGAATGTATATTATATTTACATGCACTATTGTGGTGTCAACCAGAAAATCCTGCATAAAAGCTAAAAAGATTCTTGGAACACATATGGTATTAAGACTATTTTAATGCATTGTTAGGTATGGGATTCATCATCAGAAAGCCATGAGCATATTAAATTTAAATTATAATATAATAAACCTCCCATTCCAAAACAACACTAACTGCAAACATTATGCCAGGTTCTAAATCACCAATATACCTGTTGCAAGTGTGGACCCTTGTGACGAGGTGGGGTTGTTGTTACTACCCACAATGAAGGCCCATGTAGGTCCTCACCTTCGGCTGGCTGTGCTGGTTGACGAGGAAGCCCTTCGTGAACTTCAAGGCCAGGTTCCGCAGAGGCGGGCAGGAGGCAGTCCATGGTTGAAGTAGGAGGAGCAGCGAGTCCAGTAAGCAATCCAAGATCAGGGCAGTGAATGAGCAGTGAGTCCAGTAAACAATCTGAGATCAGGGCAGGCTGCGAGCAGCAAGTCCAGTAAGCAATCCAAGATCGGGGCAGGTAGCAAGCAGCAAGTCCAGTAAGCAATCTGAGATCAGGTCAGGTAGCAAGCAGCAAATTCAGTAAGCAATCCAAGATCAGGGCAGGCAGCAAGCAGCAAATTCAGTAAGCAATCTGAGATCGGGGCAGGCAGCAAGCAGCAAATTCAGTAAGCAATCCGAGATTGGGGCAGGAAGTGAGCAGCAAGTCCAGTAAGCAATTCGAGATCGGGGCAGGCAGCGAGCAGCAAGTCCAGAGAGCAGTCCAAGGATGGGGCAGGCAGCAAATCTAGAAGCACTCCGAGGTCAGGCAAGGCAAGACAACACCCAAGTCACAGGATGAGCAGGCCGGACAGTAGAAACAAAGAGGTCCTGATGCTGAGGCATCAAGGAGAGGACAATGCAGACCTGATATAGTGCCCACCTTCTGACATCACTAGGAAGCATCAGGACCATTTTCCTGCTGCAGTCCCTTTAAAGTGAGTAGAGCCACGCATGCATGCACGCTTAAGCCTGCTTGCCTGCACAGCGGCTTGGCACGGCTCAGTGAGGCTGCATGGTGGTCGGCCGTGTCTACAAAGAAGGTGAGGGCTGCCAACCACGGCATGGGAATGAGGCTGGCTGGGTGCAACAGCACCCCTCCCCTTAAGCCCCCTCCTGTGGGGTCTCATTTTTTTGGGATGAGAGGTATAAAAGTTTTCAAATTATTTTTATCAAGAATGTTCGAGGCAGGCTCCCAGGTGTTCACTTCTGGGCCGAAACCTTCCAAGAAAGTAGATATTCCCATTTTTTATTCCTCTAATGTACATCAAGTACTATTTTCACTTGGTAGATTGATCCTCAACCAAGATGTCTGGAGGCCCTTTTGAGAGGGCCACGTGAGAACTAGGGGTTTGAGGAGGGATATGTGAAAGACATTATGAATACCCAAGGATGCGGGCAACAGTAGCTGATATGTCACCAGTCCTGTTTAGCTGGTAATCGGAAATGGACCAATATATTGTGGTGCTAATCACATAGAAGGTAGACGAAGTTGAAAATGACAGGTACTCAACCATACTTATCCCCAAGTTTAAACTGAGAAGCCGACGACAATGTTGGTCTGTAGATTTCTTTGCTCTTTGCGCAGCCTTTTGAAGCATACCTTCAGTCTTGATCCATAGATCCTGGAACTCTTGGGTAAAGGCACAGTTAAAGGTATAGGAAGCGGCGGTAAGGGCTGTCTTCCTTAGATGATCTGGAAAGGTGAAACTCCCCTGGCGGTGCTGATATGTGAAAATTCAGCCCATGTTAGAATGGTAGGCCAGTCGTTTTGACATTCACTGGTATAGGCTCGGAGGAAGGTTTTTAATGTCCAATTAGTCCTTTCAATTTGCCCATTAGCCTGAGGATGATAGGTTGTGGTGAAATCTAGAGTGATCTTAAACTTTTGACACAAGGAGCGCCAATATTTGGCAGTGAAATATATCCCACGACCTGAGATGATGTGTCTGTTGGGTGCAGATAGGACACGATTCCACATACGCTTTCAAATTTCGCTGCATACAGGGCCACCAATAGTACCATTAAAGCAAGGTAAATGTTTGGGCCTGCCCTGGAAGTCCAGAAATCTTGGAATCTTGGAATCATGAGCCTATTTAAGCACCTTAAGGCGAAGATGATGTGGGACTACCGTCTTTCTGGGGGGAACGGTCAAGGAAGATGCCACAAGAATCCGGATTGGGTAGATGATGGGTCATGGAGACTCAGGAATGCCCTCTTCTTCAAAAGACCGAGATAGTGCATCAGTTTGTAGATTCTTAGAGGCTGTCAGTATCAGATCTCAAAATCGAGACATGTAAAACACAAGGACCACTGAGCTTGCCGGGTGTTTAAATGTTGCGCTCATTGTAGATGTTCCAAGTTTTTATGGTCCGTATATATGGTAATCTGGTGTTGAGCTCCCTCTAAATCCTGTCGCCATTCTTCTAACACCAATTTTATGACCAGGGGTTCCTTTTTCCAATACTATAATTGAATTCGGTGGGAGTGAATTTGCGTGAATAGAAAGAGCAGGGGTGAAGAGTCCCAGTATTGGGGTGTTGACTTAGGACGACCCCAATGCCAGTGTCAGAGGCGGCAGGTTCCATAACTGCTCTGGAATTCACCCCCAAGTTATCCACCTCCATAGAGAAGAGTAGGCACGAACGAGCTACCAGTGAACAACAAGAAGCAATCTGTGATGTCATTGCTACTGCGTCAAAGGCTCGTTTAAGGATGGACTCCATCTGTCTATCGTATGCATCCTTTAAGTCTGCTCCTCCCTCCACTGGGAGTGTTTGCTTAGAGATGGCACAGACCAGCGCATCCACTTTAGGGAAACACAAATGCTCTCTCATTGCCGGATCCAGTGGATATAGAGCTTCTAATGCTCGTCTCCCTTTAAAACTTGCTTCTGGGGATAGGTTTCAGAACAAAGGCGTCCTTCAGGTCGAGAAATGCCTTAATCTCTTCTGGCGGCCAAACCCTTATGTTGGCTCCCTTCCTAGTAAGAGCCTTGAGGGGTGCTGCAATCCTGGAATAATATGGTATAAAATGTTGGTGGTAATTTGCAAATCCTAAGAATCTCTGTAGGGTGCGAAGTCCAGTGGGTTGAGGCCATTCACATGGACCCCAAAAAAGTCTGCAGTAGCAGACTTTTTTGGGGTCCATGTGAAATCCATGCTGGAGACAATATATCCAAGGAATGGCAAACTCTCAGCTTCAAACTGGCATTTTTCAAATTTAGCATATAATTTATTCCCTTGCAGGCACTGAAGAACAAGACGGATTTGGGAGCGATATGAATGGAGATCTCAAGAGAAAACGAGGATAATGTCGAGGTAGATGACCACACAACAGTATAGAAGATCTCGAAATTCATCATTCATTAGATACTCATATACCGTGAGGGCATTACAAACCGAAGGGCATTACTAGGTGCTCATAGTGGCCATCCCATATGTTAAAGGCCATTTTCCACTCATTTCCAGATTTTATGCAGATTAGATTAGTGAACACTCGAGCTCCTTGTAAGCAATTGAAAAGTTCAGTAATGAGTGGTAGAGGATAGCGATCTTTTTTTAGTTATCGCATTCAGGCCCTGGTAGTCAATGCATGGCTGGAGTGATCCATCTTTTTTGTGATAAAGAAGAATTCTGCCCCTGCTGGAGACTTCGAAGGTCTGATGAAACCCCGCTCCAGATTCTCTTTGATGTATTGAGTCATGGGCACACTCTCTGGAATAGATAAAGGATAGATCCTCGGACGCGGAGGAGTGGTACCAAGTATTAGGTTGATAGCGCAGTCATAAAGTTGAATGGGGGGTAGCTTTTCAGCCTTGGTCTTAGAGAATAAGTCTGAAAATTCTGCATACTAAGGAGGTAGTCCTGGAAGGGTGGTGGCTAATATTAATTCTGGTAGAGGCTGAACCTGAACAAGGCATGAATCATGGCACTGGGGTCCCCATTTGCATAACTGTAGTACGTCGAATTGAGAAGAATGAAATCGTAACCAAGGGAGTCCTAAGACAATTGGATAAATAGCCTTTTTGATCACCAAGAAGGTTATGCTTTCCATATGGAGAATTCCAGTGCAAAGGTGGATGGGAGCCATGCTGGTGGTGATATGGCCCGGAGGCAGGTCCCCATGAATAGAAGAAATAACCAATTGTGTCTTCCATGGAACTACCCGGAGTTCTAAGTGTTTGATGAGTGCTTCCAAGATAAGATTCCCTCCTGCTCCAGAATCAACGAAGGCCATCACAGGAATCTCATGCCTGTACATACAGAGGGTAATAGGCAGCGTAAGTTGGGGAGCTGGTGTAGTCAGCCCTAGGAGCAACTCCCTGCCAGCTCCTAGGTTTGTATGTTTCCCGGCTTCTACGGGGATTGTGACAGGCGATGCCCTGTTTCGCCACAGTAGAAACACTAGCCCCAAAGTTTGACAGCGAAGCCTTTCTTCTTCTGTGAGGTGAGTCCTTCCAAGCTCCATGGGCTCCTCAGTATGTGAAGTATTAGGAGCAGCAGTCAAGAGCCCAACCAGTGGGCAAGAGAAGACAGGGGCCAATACCACGGGTCATTGTGATTTTAGTTCCCGAGAACGCTGTTGAAGTCAGTGATCAATCTGACCCATTAGATCAATCAAATCATCTAAGGAATCAAGCAAATCTCTAGCTATGAGTTCATTCTTAATTCAGGGTGACAACCCCTCCAGGAAGATACACCAAAGACTATCCTATCTCCATTCCAATTCAGTGGGCTAGAGTCCGGAACTCAATAGCATAATCCAAAAGTGGATATGTTCCTTGGTGAAGATGTAGAAGATTCATGCCAGCTGTAGCAAGTCTGCCAGGTTAATCAAAAACCTGCTTGAAGGCTTTAACAAATTCTTGTCAATTTTGAAGTAAAGGGGTCTCCTCGCTCCCAGAGAGGGGAAGCCCAAGCCAAGACTTTCCCTTCCAGGAGGGAAAGGATGAATGCATTCTTTAGAGAGTCCATGGGAAATTGCCAGGGCTGAAGGACAAAGTGCATTAAGCACTGATTCAGGAATCCACTACAGGGTGCCGAATCCCCCATGTACTGTGGTGGTACTGGCAGACGAATCATACGTGTGGGAGCCATTGCAGCAGATGCCTCCAGAGGGGAGGTAACCATAGGGGCACTGCATCCAAGCGAGCACTTGGGCATTCTAAGTAATTAGTGAGAAGTTCCAAACACTGCTGTTGTTGTTGAATCCTCTGTGCCAAACCTGGAATGGCCTACAGGCCCGAGAAATCTGCCGGGTCCATGGCCTCAGCAATCTGTTGCAAGCATGGACCCTTGAGCCGAGGTGGGGTTGTTACTACCCACAAGGAAGGCCCTTGTAGGTCCTCACTGTCGGCTGGCTGAGATGGTTGCTGAGGAAGACCTTCATGAACTACAAAGCCAGATTCCACAGAGGCGGGTAGGAGGCAGTCCACAGTTGAAGCAGGCGGAGCAGCAAGTCCAGTAAGAAATCTGAGATCAGGGCAGGCAGCAAGCAGTGAGTCCAGTAAGCAATCCGAGATCGGGGCAGGCAGCGAGCAGAAAGTTCAGTAAGCAATCCGAGATCGGAGCAGGCAGCGAGCAGCAAGTCCGGTAAGCAATCCGAGATCAGGGCAGGCAGTGAGCAGCAAGTCCAGAGAGCAGTCCAAGATCAGGCAGGTGGCGATTAGCAAGTTCAGAGAGCAGCCAGGATCAGGGTAGGTAGCAATTAGTAAGTCCAGAGAGCAGTCCAAGGTTGGGGCAGGCGGCAGGCAGTGAATCTAGAGGCACTCCGAGGTCAGGCAAGGCAAGACAACAGCCAAGTCACAAGACGAGCAGGCCAGACAGTAGGAACAAAGAGGATCTGTTACCAAGTCATCGAGGAGAGGACAGCACAGGCCTGATATAGGGCCTGCCTCCTGATGTCACTAGGAGGCGTCAGGATCGTTTTCTCGCCTCGGACACTTTAAGGTGAGCAGAGCCACATGCGTGCGCACCTAAGCCCACTTGCCTGCACAGCAGCTTGGCGTGGCGCAGTGAGGCTTCACAGCAGTCAGCCACGTCTTCGAGAAAGGTGAGTGTGGCCAGCCACGGGATAGGAATGCAGCTGGCTGGACGCAACAACTCCTTCTATTAGGAAAACAGAACAAGGCAAGTTTCTATAGATCCCTACAGATAATTGATATGTTAGAAGAATACTTAAGCTCAGTCACACATGCAGAACAAAGACAGAAGTTTACCAAATACAAAATAAAGTGACTATAAAGTATAAATGGAAAAATGCAGACAAACACTGAACTAGAAACCACAACAAGCTAGACACTGTATGTAGTCCACCAATGGAAAAGCAGATACATCACCATTCCATAGACAACATCAAACAATAAAATCAAGAAATATAAAGTATAAATCATAATAGTGTGCCACCCCCCCACCCCCGGTCCGGACCATGAATTACCCCTTGCTTGGGGTAGAGAATACCACATGAGAAATTCTATTCACTAATATGATTTATCTTTGGATTCATAGCCCGAATGGGGGATGAGACAGGGTCCCAGTGACACAGCTCAATCCACATTGTAAGTGTTGCGATCCTGCTCATGGCAGGGCCGCGAGCAGGCTCTTACCTTGGCCCGGAGGCAGCAGTTGAAGCCGGGGCCTCACCTGAAGCCGCTGTCGCTGGGTGCTCCCGTGGCCGGCCGCCATCTTGCCGGCGCGGCAGGAGCCGTGTCGAGCCTCCCTGATACAGCAGGAGGCCGCCGACGCTGTCATCTATTCCCACGGCATGGAGGCCATATCCACAGACTTGCCTTGCAGGGGAGCTGACTCCGGACCCTCCTTCAGTGGCTCGAACGCTGCCAACTTCGTCGGGGCATGCCCTAAGGCCCAGCTCCCTCTTCTCCGACTCAGTGTTGCAGCGGCAGCATGGCCGCTGTCCAGGGTCCCGCCCCTTCCTTTCTTAGGGGCGGGCCCGTGGTTTCTCTCCAGTTTTAAAGGGCCAGCACAGGTGTGGCCCTTGTGGAGCTCCTCCCTGGGAGTTGCCTCTTCTGCCTACTTAAGGACTTTTCGTTCATTCTCTCATCGCCTTGGCAAGGGTTCAGTCCTCCCTAGGACTTCTCTGGCTTGTTCCTGCCTGGCTACCTTGTCTTTATTCCTAAGATTCCTTGATGTCTTTGTCTCCTGATCCTTGATGATATCTGCAGTATCCTGATGTTCCAGTCCCGATGTTCCAGTCCTGTTGACCCAGGGTCCGAATAACCCATGCCTCTGGAGGTTCTTGTTTTTATTGTTGAGGTTCCGGCCCTCAAGTTCTCTAGTTCCGACCTCAGAGTTTCCAGGGGTTTCTCAATCCTTTCCTTGTGTTTGTCCTGAGCATGCCCGCTCCCCTCGTGGTCCGTGACCAACCTTCCGGCTGTGTAGGGCACTTGGAGGACAGTATGATCCGTGACCAGCCTACGGGCTGTGTAGGGCACCTGAGGGACTCTGCTCACCCGTCTCATCTGTTCCAAGACCTCGTCTCATCTGTTCCAAGTTTCAAGTCCTCGTCTTGTCTGTTCCAAGTTCCAAGGTCTTGCCTCGTCTATTTCAAGGCCTTCAGCTAACCTGACTCTGTCTGGCCTGCTGCCTCTGCTGCTTCCTGTGGCAGGTCCGAAAGGGCTGGGAATGGTCAGAGGACCGTTTAGAGACCACCATAGCGTTGGTGGTCTTTCCGGGGCGTGCAGGTCTGGCAGAGGTTCCGGCCCTCCAGATTCCTTGTCTCAACCCAGAGGGACTAGTCTCACCGCAGGGGCACACATCTGGTCCTGTACTTAGGAGTGCCCCCTGGCGCTCCCGTCCACTGAGCGCAACAGTAAGGCTCCAAAACATGACAAGCTTGCATGGGCAGGAACCTGGTTTATAGTAGTTTTCTTCAATAGTAAAACCATACTAATAAAAATAATTAATATTTCAAAACAGCTAATGAACAGAACAACATCCAATAATGAAAAGCTCATATATTATTATGTTTTAATTACCCAAACATCATACAGATCAAACAATACCCAATTAATTGAAATCAATAGGAATAATAAAGAAAAAATCACTCACTGTCCAATCTTGGGAACGTTTGACTTCCGGTCACTCTGAGATTGTCATGGATTAGTGCAAGGGGAAGGGAGGTGCACAAACATTCCTCTCTCTCATATACACACACATTCATCCTCATGCTCACACAGATAGACACAAACACTCTTTCAAAACAAACCTGCTCACAGCCACACACATACACCTTGGCTTCTTCCCTCTCTCTCAGGCACACAGGCACACATGCTTACACACATATGCATGTGTCCTCTCTCTCAGCCCACATGCCTACACACATACAAACTCTCATACACACACTTCATCTCTCTCAGCACACATGTTTACACACACACACTCATACACACAGTTTCTCTCTCATGCACACGTTTATTGCTTACACATACACCCTCATTTACTTGCTTCCTCTCTCTCATGCTTACACTCATATACACACTTCCTCTCTCTCAGCCAGGGCTAGCACATCCCAACAGGCAAACTAGGGGTGGCAAAGAGCACCACTGTGGGTCTGCGAGTGGAGCCCATTCCACTCACGGCAGAGAGGAGTAGAAACTTAGTGGGCCGTGAGCGGCAGAGACTCGGCAGGCCACGAGCAACACCCATCCTTCTTGCAGACGAGAGAAGCAGAGACTCAGTGGGCCATGAGTGGAGCCTCTGTTTGTGTGTGTGTGTGAATGAGAGAGCAAGTGTGTGTAGCCGAGAGGGCCTCTGTTTGTGTGTGTGTGTGTGAATGAGAGAGCAAGTGTGTGTAGGCGAGAGGGCCTGTCTGAGTGAATGAGGTCAGGGTTGGGGCCGGAGCTGGGGCCTAGACTGGGGGGGAGGGGGGAGGCAGGCACAAGGCAGAAGGTTTGCCTAGGGTGCCTAATATCCTTGCACTGGCCCTGCTGTCAGCACACATGCTTACACACACACACTCTCATATACATGCGTCCTCTCTCTCTCAGCACACATGCTTGCACACACACACTCATGCACACACTTCCTCTCTCTCAGCACACATGCTTACACACAGAGACACTCATAAACATGCTTCCTTTATCAGGAACACACTCTTACACACTCAGAGAGACTCATAAACATGCTTCCTCTCTCTAGGCACATGTGCTTACACACACATACACACACAGACGTATACATATGCTTCTTCTTTCTCAGCACACATGTTTCACACACACAAACACTCATATACATGCTTCCTCTCTCTCAGGCACACACACAAACACACACACACATACTCCCTCTCTAGCAAGTGGGCAGGACTGATCTCCTGCTAACACAAGGCCTCCATTAGTTGGGCCACCGGGTAGGACTTGATTCCCCAGCAGCTGCTTTGCCTGATTCATTTTGGTCACCTGGCTGGACATAATCACCCGGCGGCCATGGGATCTCTTCCATTTGGGCCGCTGTGTGGGATAGGATCCCCTGGCAATCGTGGACCTCTTCTCTTCTTTGTCAGCAGTGGGATGAGCTCCATTGTGGTCCTGCTGGTCTTACTCTGTGCGGTTGGGTGGGGCGGGCTGTGCGCCATAGGCCTCTTTCACTTCAGCTGCCGGGCAGGATGGGATCCCCTGGCGGCCATGGGTTACCAATTCTGCTGGCAAATAAAGGCCCCCCTGCCTTGGTATGCCACTGTGCCTAGGTCCTGGTGCTTTAAAAATGGCACTGTGTACAGGGAGTATGATTACAAAGTGTCACTTCGGTGCCTTCGACCTGTGCTGCTGGCAACATTAAGATGTACATCAAACAAACATCCAGCCATATATCAAAATGGCATCAGCTGTACTGGAGGTCACTTTGGTGCTTTCTTCCAAGTAGAAGGTGCCAGTTTTAAAACACCGGAACACAGGCTGGAGCCAGTGGTCATCACTCCTGCCCTTTTTCACCAAGGATCTGGGAAGGAGTTAAATGGAAGCTCCCCAGCCCTTGTACTTTTAAACGGAGGAAAAAAACCTGGGCTGGACCTGGCTGAGTCAGATACTTTTTTTTTTTGCACTGGGAGTGGTCATAGGGGCTTGGGGAGATCCAGCCAATGCCACCAGAAACCCCTAATTCTTTACAAAATGCCATGAATAAGAAAATACCTGAAATGTTTTTAGTATTTCCATAGGAAGCTATTTTCAATTTGTTCCATTCAGAACAAACCAAAAATTGCCTCATTCATTGTATTTTTTTGCATTTAAAACAAATGCACTTCCCCAGCAGAGAGGTGTGCCTGTTAAGCTGCACCATAACATCTGCTACTCTATGGGGCATTACACAAACACTCTTTTTCATAATGAAACAAGTGCCACTGTAAATCTGTATCACACACTCATGCAACACATCAGCAGTAGCATAAGGCAAGGCAGAGCTCATATCGGAGCATATTTCTAACACATCTTTTAGTTCACATCATAGATGTACTTACTCCATTGCAAGCTATACTACTCTGTCTACTAGTCTGTACATATGATGGCTGCCACAGGCATCACAAATGTTCTCTCAGAGAAGTACAAGTGTTACAGTCTGCGTTATGCATACACAACAGCAACACAGCAGTCGCAGTATCAGGCAGGCAGTGATCATAGTAGTGCAACATATTTAAAAGACATATTATTGCCAATGCATACCATCACCAGCAATTAGCTGCACTACCCCATCTAATATTTTCCATGTGGCTATGAATCCAATATATACATCCTCCAACCAATTCTAACAAGAAGTAGAACTGGAGATAAAGAGGCATATAGTACATGAAGTTAAGGGTAACAACAAAGAAGCATTGCTCAAAAAAGGTTGACAAGAAACTCACAGGCGGCTCACCTCTACTTAGATTCCAACTTTCTAAACACAATTTTGGTATGCAATTTGCAAGCGTAAGTGGATGCAATAATTTTATAAGCTGTGAGGTGGGTGCTGCCCAGTTTATAAAATACCACCTATTTCTGACCTGAATGTACACATGTACGTTGTAGTACATGCATATTTTAAAGCCAGAACACGCTTACTTTCTCTACCTATTTTATAAACGTATGTGTGTATATTTGAGGTATGTAAAAAATATAACATGTCCACCTAATAACCCTGAACTAAATGTGTAGGAAGGTATTTTATAAAGTATGCATGTATACCATTCTGAAAATACTTGTGTACTTGGACTCAACAGTTTGCCACTACCTTCACCAGTTTACCCAGTCCTTCTCTGGTTCATCTAGACCCTCACCCTGAACCACTACCAGTTCACCCAGACCTCCAGACCAAAAATTGTAGACAAAAAGCCTGTCCAATTTCAATTGCGTGTATTCATTAACAGGTATAAAAATGTTCGGTAATGTATGACTATTACCTAACATGAGTATTTCTGAACCTCACACAGATACACTTGTAGACCACCCCTTTCATCCCCCCCCTCCCCCCATGGTAAAATATATGTGCCATACTGCAAGTACTCTTATGGTTTAAAAAATAGCACATATATGATACTAACATGCACATGTGCTATTTTTACACACGAAGCCCATTTGAAAATGTGTTTGTTCTCTAGCCCCCGACTATTTCGAATATACATTATAGTAGTGTGTCATTGTGCCTACACAATCCACAGAAATAGGAAAAAGAAAAACATCTATAATCCTTGCATTTTCCTATCCGACCAAATGCAAAACTGAGAATGCATATTAGACATTGGGCAGGCTGGGCTAGTTACCTTGCCAAATACCAACCAGTGTGAAGTTTGTCAAACTTCTGAACCCAGGATACTGAAATTCCATTGGAATCTGTTAATTCCGTGGGAAAATCCACTGAATATATTTAAAAAATGTTCCAGAGAGAGCAGGGGTAAATTCTAATAATAAAAAGAATCAGATGAATTGAAAAGCAGGCTGTAATCCTCTTGGTTCAAGTTTGACCTTGAATTTTTGCACATCTCTAATCCAAAAGACCTCTCATACTGTAAAAACCTAATAAGCCACAGAGAAAATTCCTTCTTTGTTTTTGCTCAGTGCATATTATATGCCAGAAAAAAACCTGGCATATACTCTCGGTTAGATTTCTGGATTTCTTATACAACAATTTACTTTCAGTTTGAAGTTCTATGCCATATTAAAGGAAACAGGGAATATTTGGATTCCAGCATCTGTGACCCAAAGTATTTCAAGTCCTGAAGCATATGTTTACATGACTGTATACAACAGCAAATTTTCTATTGGCGTGGAACAAACATGCTTTGGAAAATGGAACCTTTCTGTCAAACGTGAGATCTTGTAAACTTACAGCACTCACAGTACGGAAACCTTTAAAAAAAAAAAAAGACTGAAAAGATATGTATGGGGAACAATTTTAAAAACTTCCTTCATTGCTGAAAAATCAATGGGCACTTTTGGCTGTAGTCTTTGCAGCAATTTTGTGAGGACATTCATTTTGAAAATTGCAGTGGATGCACAGTTTCCCATAGCTTGTTTGTGCTTCCTTTTCCTGCAGGAGTTTTTTTTCATGGAAAATAACACATGTAGATTTAACAATGCAATTTGCATGCATTATTTTCTTCCCACAACTTAAATCACATCCCTAGCAGCACCTCCTCCTAATGCAGCCAAAAGCATGCATTTTGTAGAGCTCTGCACGGACTTTTAGCTGGGTTGAAGGGTGGGCAGGTTTCCGGCAGCCCTTTTTCCTGGCAAGTAAATGACTTTTGAAAATTGTCCTCATAAACCAATCTTACCTTTGTCCTCATAAATTGCTTCACTCTTCCAAATTGCCCTCATATATCATTCTTTTCATTTTCTTACATTTTTATAGAAATTTAGTGCCTTTGACATATGTATTTAACATTCAATTTTCTAATAGCCTGCGCTGACCTGCAGAACTCAATTTATCATTTATTGCCCCATTATATTAGTTTAAGTTTTCCATCTATGACAGTAAATTAAAACAAATGGGCATTTAAATAGAGGGATGGATGAATACAACAGTATGATGGCATACATTGAAATGTAGTGGACAGATGGCTATATGGAGGCACACAAGAGTAAAAGTAACTAATATGGATTTTCTCTGGCACTTCCACAAGCACATACAAATTCCAGTTCTATAGATTGATAGAAAACCAAGAGCAGCATCACTTCTAGATTCTTGTCTATGTCTAAGGCAAGAAATAGCAGTAAAGGTATAGATTATTTATTGTTATATATTGAGATCTTAAAACCAGTTGAACACAACTGGGCTGGTTAAGTGGACTGCTTTGGTCCCTCCATGATATGTAAGTTATTTTCTTTTTAATCAGTCTTGCTTTATGAAGTACACCAAGTCTCTTGTCCTGTATGGGACAAGCAGGGAATAGAGATGTGAATCGGATCCGGAATCGGTTCGGATTCCGGTTCCGATTCACATGTGGGGTTTTTTTCATCGGGCCCAATCGTGGTTTTGTTTATCGGCTGCACCCAAGCTAATAAACAAAAAACCCACCCGACCCTTTAAAACTAATCCCTTTGCTTCCCCACCCTCCTGACCCCACCAAAAACATTTTACAGGTACCTGGTGGTCCAGTGGGGTTCCCAGGAGCGATCTCCCGCTCTCGGGCCGTCGGCTGCCACTAATAAAAATGGCGCCCATGGCCTTTGCCCTTACCATTGGACGGTATCCGTGCCATTGGCCGGCCCCTGTCACATGGAGGGAGCACTGGATGGCCGGCGCCATCTTTAAAAATGGCGCGGGCCATCCAGTGCGCCTACCATGTGACAGGGGCCGGCCAATGGCACGGATACCCTGTCACATAGTAAGGGCAAAGGCCATCGGCGCCATTTTGATTAGTGGCAGCCGACGGCCCGGGAGTGGGAGATCGCTCCCGGGACCCCCACTGGACTACCAGGTACCTGTAAAATGTTTTTTGGGGGGTCGGGAGGGTGGGGGAAGCAAAGGGATTAGTTTTAAAGGGTCAGGGTGGGTTTAGGTGTTATTTTTGTGTGCCATTTTTCCTGCCCTCTCCCAAAACAATAAGAGAACCCCCACGATCAATATCGTGGGGTTTTCCTATCGTTTCGGGGGAGCCCCTGATTTCTGACGATTTTGAAAATATCGACGATATTTTCAATCATTCAAAGCCCGATTCACATCCCGATCAGGGAATGTCTTTTTGTATATTTGTACAGCACTGCGAATATTGTGTAGCACTATAGAAATGTTAAGTAGTAGGGAGGAATTTGCAATGTGGCTCATTGATTGAACTTCTCCATATATTTTCTTTGAATCCATGATGCCTCATTTCCTCTATGAATGCAGATGCAGTATTTTGACCTAAGCATATTTGGCTGGATTTTAAAAGGGTTACGCGCACCGGGCCTATTTTTAAAAGGCCCGGCGACGCACGTAAAGCCCCGGGACACGTGTAAGTCCCAAGGCTTTACAAAAGGGGCGGTCCGGGGTAGGGCGGGGCCAGAGGCCTCCGACAGAGCAGCCATTGCCTGCACTCCTTTTAAAATGTACCCCATTATGAGGATAACTTTAAAAGAACTATGTGTGACCCCATATATGTGCATATATGGAACTGTGCAGAAGTACACCCATATTTTATAATCTGTATGCATACAGTTGAACAGATTATAAATACACAAATATTATATAAAACATATGCATGTATGTTTGCTATGTGCATAAATGTTTGTGCATATGTGAACTCATTCACATGTACATTTTTGCAAAATGATAATGCACAAGTTATAAAATGCATGCTAATATGCTCTTAAACATGCACATGCATGTTACAAGTTATTCAGATAAGTAGCTGCACTTATCCAGATAAGTTCCAATTTACTTAGTTGGTAAGTCTGAGAAAGCATCATTTAGACCAGGGGTGGGCAATTCCAGTCCTCGAGGGCCACAAACCTGTCGAGGTTTTAGGATATCCTAATGAATATGCATGACATAGATTTGCATACAACTGAGGCAGAGTGCATGCAAATCTCTCTCATGCATATTCATTAGGGATATCCTGGAAACCAGACTGGTTTGTGGCCCTCGAGGACCAGAACTGCCCACCCCTGATTTAGAAAGACAAGTAGAACTTTTCAGACTTATCTGGCTAAATAGCGGCTTGCCAGGTAAGTTAGAACTTGTTTGGATAAGTGCTGCTACTTATCCAAACAAGTAGATTTTACATGTAGTATTTAGAAGCATTTACCCCCATAAGTCAGTTTTAATTTATTTAGATTTTTATATTCTACTTTTCACAGCACTTCAAAGTGGATTACAGTCAGGTACTGTAAATATTTCCCTATCCCTAGGCTTACCATGTTAGTTTGTACCTGAGGCAATGGAGGATAAAGTGACTTGCCCAAGGTCACAAGGAACAACAGCAGAACTTGAACCATGGTCTTCTGGTTCATAGCCCACTGCTCTAATCACTAGGCTACTCCTTCACTCACTTTTATAGGCATACAGATACATTTTTAAAGGCCAGCACATGCAAATCCCTGGAGATACACGTGTGGCCAGGCCACTCTGAAAATGCACTCAGCGCACACGTGGCCCGGCCACGCGTGTACCTGACCCATGGAAGCACGCGCCAGCAGCCGGCCGGCACACAGAGCTTACTACAGCTCAGGAGAGCAAGCAAGTTAAAAAAACAACAAAAAAAAGGTTAGTTAGGGGGAGTTAGGGGTCGGGAAGGAGAGAGGAGAAGGGAAAAGGGAGGAGGGGTAGGCAGAGGAATAGGGAAGTTCCCTCTCAGTCCACTTCTTATTTGGAATGGACTGGGAGGGAACTGGGAATGGTCCGATCACATCACCGCACATTTTAAATAAAATCTCCTCCCCCCCCCCCTTGAATGCACATGTCAGCACTCGCATGCACATGCACGAGCTGATATGAAATCAGCGTGCTCATGTGCAGATGCTGGGAACTTTTCACACATGGACGCCTGCTCGTGTGTTTAAAAATCTACCCTATAGGTTGGGGGATTTTCTAACATGTGTGTGGCAATTAGGGGTGTGAATCGTGTGATCGATCGTCTTAACGATCAATTTTGGCTGGGGGGGGAGGGAAATCTGATCGTCGTGTTTTGTTTTGTTTTTAAATCGTTAAAAATCGTAAATCGGGGGAGGGCGGGAAAACCGGCACGCCAAAAGAATCCTAAAACCCACCCTGAACCTTTAAAACAAATCCCCCACCCTCCCGAACCCCCTCAAAATGTTTTAAATTACCTGGGGTCCAGTGGGGGGGGTCCCGGCGCGATCTCCCGCTCTCTGGCCACAGCTGTGTTAAAAGAAATGGCGCCGGTGACCCTTTGCCCTTATCATGTGACAGGGCAAAGGTAGTGCCGGCGCCATTTTGGTTCCTGGCTCCCGACGTCACGCGTGCAGGAGATCGCTCCCGGACCCCCGCTGGACCCCCAGGGACTTTTGGCCAGCTTAGGGGAGCCTCCTGACCCCCACAAGACTTGCCAAAAGTCCAGCGGGGGTCCGGGAGTGACCTCCTGCACACGGGCCGTATTGCCAATATTCAAAATGGCGCCGGCGCTACCTTTGCCCTCACTATGTCATACGGGTGACCATATGACATAATGAGGACCGTATGACATAGGTGGTCCAGTGGTGGTCCCAGGAGCGATTTTAAAGATGGCACCGGCCGTCCATTACTCCTACCATGTGACAGGGGCCGGCCAATGGCACGGATACCCTGTCACATGGTAAGGGCAAAGGGCCATCGGCGTCATTTTTATTAGTGGCAGCCGATGGCCCGAGAGTGGGAGATCACTCCCAGGACCACCACTGGACCACCAGGTAATTTAAAACATTTGGGGGGGGGGGTCGGGAGGGTGGGGGAACCTAAGGGAGCTGTTTTGAAGTGTCGGGGTGGGTTTTTTGTTTATTGGCTCGGGCGCAGCCGATAAAAAAAAAACCTGATCGGGCCACACAAAAAAAAATTCACGATGTGAATCAGAACTGTAATTGGAACCGATTCCGGTTCCGATTCACATATCTAAAGAACACCCTAAGACTCTAAAAGAAGATGCCGTCAACAGTGTTATGAATTCTTTATGGCAGGATGTGAGGCAAACTGGCACCTAATATGTCATCAGCATCATAAGGTACCAAGAAGGAGGAACAAAGCAGAAAATATGGTAGGAAAAACACTGAGGCACCAATAAAGGGTCAAAGTGGCAATAAGATACCAAAGCAACTATAAGAGGTGCAAAGCACCCCCCCCCCTCCCCCCAGAGTGGCAGGAACACCTCTAGATATAAAGCCTGGAGTTTGGCAGTCAGGCACAGTGGAAGAAAGAAGTCCAAGTTATAAAGTGTGAGCATGGCAGCCAGGCTGAGTAGCACAAAGACCCCCAAGGTATAGCATGAGGGGGTACAGCAGCATGGCAGAGTAGCATGGGAGATACCAGTCATTCTACTGAAGTACACTTGGCTGACTTAGCACAAGAAAATGAACTGTGATTAGTATAATTTTCTCAATATAAGATTTTATTATATTCCCAGCTTGAACTTGTTCTAGCAGTTGGGTGAGTACTTTGATTTTCTTGTGAAATGGGCTTTTTGAATTTATTTTTTATAATACACAGAACATGTAAATGGTTTCTCTATTAATTGTTGTTTGTTTTTCTGGTAAGTTGTGAGGTTTGCTTTATTTAGAAAGCATTTCCCATATTCTGTCACTGAACTATGGCTGTTCCATTTCTTGATTTTCTGATTTTACATGAGTTTCTCTGCCTTTATGATATTTTTACCACACTCAAAACATATAAATGGTTTCTCTACTGAGTGTGCTTTGGTTTTCTGGTAAGTTGTGAGGGTTGCTTTATTTAGAAAACTTTTCCATATTCTGTAGCTGAACTCTGTTTCATTCCCTGATTTTCTGGTTTTTGCATGAGTTTTCTCTGCCTTTCTGTAAATTTTACAGAAAAATCCAAAATTCCACCCAGCAGCAAGATCTATTTCAAGTAGGGAATCTAATAAAAGTGTATGTCACAAATGTGATATTGATGACAGATCGTCTCTCACACTAAATCTGAAAAGTAGCAAGTGCTTCAACAGGAAGACAGACATCTCCCATACCACTCTGTCTTTCTACTATTCTCCTTAGGAGGAAGATTTAGGGGTCTTTCTTATTTTATTTATTTATTTATTTATTTATTTATTTATTTAAGTTTTTTATATACCAACATTCAAGACAATAGTCCCATCATGCTGGTTCACATGAAACAGGAGTGCAAAATAAACTTAAACTTGAACAATAGTGCGGAAAAGGCAGTTACATGTAACAAGGAAAAATAGAACTTGGAGTAAGAAGGAAAAATAGAACTTGGAGTAAGAAGGAAAAGGAGAACCATTCAGCATTGCTGTCATACCCAGACTTTACACATCGAGGATCTTGCAGTCACTCTGCCTTGCTGACACATCCCAAACTGTACATCTTGGAATATTTTTGACACTATGGGAGGCTACTTTGCATCTCTCCTGGTTTCTTAGTTTTGATGCCACTCTTTGTGCTGCTTTTTCCCTTTTTCAGTGCCTTGGGGTATTTTCTGCCATCTTTTCTGTTTCATTCCTCCTTCATGGTGCCTTAGGATGTTGATCCTACTTTTGGCTTAGTATCTGGTTGGACATATTTAGTTCATTACAAAAGTGTCTGAGTCAAGGAGCCAGGACTCTATTACAAGTAAGCAATCTGGTTTTACTGATTGTACTAAGTCATATAGGTGTTTTTTTGTTCTGACTGATTGAGCAATGACTAGCATGAGTGAAAGGATTGAAGCAGCTAAAAGAAATGTAAGAGGTTTTGTCACTATGGGGGTAATTTTCAAAAGGAGTTATGCGCATAAATGTTACTACTATTGTAGCAATTTTCAAACGCTATTTACTCACGTAAAGTGCATTTATGTGAGTAAATCCTATGGACAATTCAATGGCATATATTGTAGCAATTTTCAAAAACCCACTTACACGAGTAAAGTGCATTTACTCGAGTAAAATCCAGTTTTAAGTGAGTAAATGCTTTTTAAAATCAAGCCCTTTATGTATAAAATTATTTGGATTAGAACATTTTTTTTACTGGTTTAGAGTATTTATTTTGCCATATCTGCCTCAACTCGTTATTGTTAGGATAGCCATGATAAAAAATGTAGAGAAAACTATAAAAAAGAAAAAAAGAATAGCAATAATGCAATATGCAAACTGAATGAGTCACTGAAATCTATCATCTAATGGCAAACAGTAGAAAAAATGGCACACCTCAGGACGGATTGTACAAAAGGGTGCAGAAAGGTCAAGCATCTCACTGTGCTCTTGTGCTGCCTTTGAGGGTTCATGCCACTATTTTTGGTGCCCTCTTTTGAATCCTTGGAGTGATCTTTCTATTCTTTCTGCTTCAATGATCCTCTCATGGGACCTTGGAAACCTCCTGCCACTGCTGGTACTCCTTTGCCTCTTTATGGTGCCTTTGGCTTATTCATACTACTTTTGGTGATATGTGACATAGTCTCGATGTTTTGGCATGTTTTGCCTTTCTAATGATGTAGACCCACTAGTTTTATTAAAATTGAAGAGAAAATCCCAAAACAGGCTGGAATGCTTCCCCCAGAGACTTTAATGGTAAACAAATAAATAAAATGAATAAATAAATGATGTTTTTTTTTATTTGAAGCTAATGAACCAAATGGAGGTGTACTATGAAACAAATGAATGAACAAAACTGAAAATGTTTCCTCTTTACATTCAGTGTTATGGGGAGCATTGGGAGAGTGGTCCCCTATAGAGGGAGTGTGCCCTTGGGCCCCTGGCACAATCCCAGGTGGATCAGGACCGCGCCAAGGGTAGGTGTAGCGGGTGACAGCGTGGGTGGTGAGAGACGTCCCGACCCCCAACCGGACCTGCATGCCTCTGGAACCAACTATGGAATGTTGGTAATGAACAGTCTTCCGACTGTTCCCAGCCCTTTCGGACCTGCTGCTGGGATGGCAAAAAGCAGCAGGCCGGACTCAGGGTGTGGGCAGACAGAGGTTCAGGAACAGAAGACAAAGACTCGGGAACCATAGACTGTAGAAGTAGACCCAGGAACTTGGAAGGTTCAGACATTAGCACGGTCCCTCAGGGCGCCCTACACAGCTGGTACCACTGGTCTGGTCAGGGACCACCCTGTCCTACATCCGCGGGAGCAGAACCAGTGCAGGACGAGAGCAAACGAAGGCTCAGGAACTGAAGGCAAAGACCCGGGAACTGTAGACTATAGACGTAGACTCAGGAACTTGGAAGGTTCAGACGTTAGCACGGTCCCTCAGGGTGCCCTACACAGCCAGTACCACTGGTCTAGTCTCGGACCACCCTGTTCTACAACCACGGGAGCGGGACCAGCGCAAGAAGGGAACGAGGTACTAAAGACAAGGAATCAGGAACAAAATGCTGCACACCGGCAGTCCAAAGCAAGGTACTATACACCGGCAGTCAGAAGAAAGGTACTGCACACCGGCAGTCAGGAGTGAGGTACTGCACACCGATAGTCAGGAACGAGGACTGGGACAGGAACAATAGGAAACAACATCAAGGAACATCAGGAAACATCAGGAATGTGCAAGACACCGGACACCAAGCTGGAACAAAGAACAAAGGCCTGACGGAGTGCTGGAAGAGGAGACCTCCAGAGACGAGTAACTCCAATGCAAGGCAATGCATGAGTTCTGGAGAAGAGCTTTTATACCTCAGGAGCAGGCAACTGCCTGGGAGAAGTCCAGATGGGCCACACCTCTCTAGCCCTATAAGAATGGAGAGGAGCCACGGGCCCGCCTCTTAGGAGAAGGGCGTGGCCCACACCAGAGCATCCAGGCTGCAGTGGAGTAGGCTCCCAGGCTGTGGAACAAGATCCAGAGGATTATTCAGGCGAGGCCCCGGCTTCGGAGGGGCCTCCAGAGAAGGTGAGAGGCCTCCCATGGCACAGCTATGGGAGGAATCGTAACACCTATAGGGAATGCATTTCTAGCTTCTTCTTCTTCTTAAACTGCACTGACATCACACTAAAAGTATGTACCATGTGCTTCTTCCACAGTAGTGCAGTCATTGCTGTTGCCATCAGAGTTACTATGTGTGTGGTCTGAAAAGGGATAATCAACTTTAAGAATGCTGCAAAAAAATCAACAATATATTATGCATTTGAAAGTGGGGGCAGATATAAAATCCTGAATAAAATTGTATCTTTTCATGGTTTTCCAGCCATGTAAGTCTCTCAGCAGTTTTTTTTCTAACTCAATATGATTAAATACATTCAATTAAGATGGCAAGTATATTTTTCTAGAAATTTCCTAAATTCCAAGCCGGGGTGAATAGACACCAGAAAGCAAATATGTGTACATATGTGCATGCATGTGTAGTGATGAGGGAGTATTTTGAAGTTACAGTGTATATTTGTTTCATGTTCTTAATTTGATGTGCATGAAAATAATTGTTCACACTCACTGACATTATTTCTCAATCTAACCTCTACTGCAGATTGCTGAAGTCAAAGAGATTACCAGTACCTGATCATAAATCATCAGAGAAAATGTTTTGTTTTTTCTCACCAAAGCTACAACTATTGCTGATGTATCTGTTTTAATTATGCATACTCTAGTCTGCAATGATACATTCAGGGGGAAGTAATAAGAAGACTCATCTGGTACTTGGGGGTCTAATGCAGAAAATATAACCTTGTGTGGGAGTTTCCTCCATTCATCTATATCCTTCATTTACAAGTGGGACATATTGCACTCTGTTCAAGAAGAAAACAGAAGACTTAAGATGATATATATATATATATATAAAGTACTTTGTAAGAACAAATTGAGATGTAAAATTTAAATCTTGATGTAAATATACATTCATTTATTTGGGGCAATCCTATGCTGATGAGTGTGTGAGTACAAATGATTTTGAAAGCCCCGATTGAATTTAGTTGGGATGAGCAGAGGCAACATGTTTGTTGCGGATTGTTTATTCATTTTGTAGGTCATCTCCATTTGTTTAGTTAATTTCAAATAAAAAATACATTGTTTATTCATTCCATTCATGTTTTCATTTCCCATTAAAGTCAATGAGGGAAGCAATACAGCCTATTTTGAGCTTCAAAATTGGGGTTTTCTAATCAATTCTAATGAAACTTGAGGGTGGGCATTATCAGAAGGGTAAAAAGAACTCCAAGGCACCAATACTGTAGCAAATTTGTACCCAAAGAGGTATGAATAGCCTAAGGCACCATAAAGAGGCACAAGAGTACCAGCAGTGGCAAGAGTTTTCCAAGGCAATGTCAGAAGAGTAAAGCAGAAGCAAGAGTGGCAAGAATACCCCAAGGCTTCAAAAGAGGGCTCCAATAACAGTGGCAAGAAGCCCAAAGGCAGCACAAGAGGGCAACTTGACACCAAGGATGAACATGCTAAAGCACCAAAAGGGGGAACAAAGCAGCAAAGTCGGCTTAAAACATACACAAAGGGACAAAGCAGCACAAAGAGGAGCATGAAGACCACAAAGCACCATGAGAAGTACAAAGCAGCCACACACAGTGGCAAGAACATTCCAAGGTGTAGAGTCTGGACTATAGCAGCAAGGCTGAGTGTCATAAAATTCTCAAAAGTGTAACATAAGAGATACAGCATCAAGGTAGAATGGAATCAAGTCTCCCAGGGTATAGAGTCTGGGGTATGGAAGCAAATTTGAGTGTTAGGTGGTACATCAGGGTATGGCAGTACAAAGAGTAGTAGTAAGATAGAAAAGTGTTACAAAAGGGTTATCAAGACCAGGATTAGCATCCAAGTTATAGCAATAAGTAGAGTGGCAACAATACTCCAAGTTATAACATAAGGGGTTTAGCAGCAAGGAAAATTAGCAAGAATCTCAAGGTATAGCATGAGGGACATGGATGGCAGCAAGGCAGAATGGCAGCAAGACCCCAAGGTGTAGCATAAGGGATATAACAGCAAGGAAGAGTGGCAGCAAGACCCTAAAGGAGTAGCATGAAGGATACAGCAGCAAGAAAGAGTGGTAGCAAGACCCCCAAAGAGTAGCATGAAGGATATAGCAGCAATGAAGAGTAGCAGCAAGACCCCAAAGAAGTAGCATAAAGGATATAGCAGTAAGGTAGAATGGCAGCAAGAACCCCAAGTATAGCATATGGGATATAGTAGCAAGCAGAGTGGCATCAAGACCTCTAAGGTATAGAGACTGGGGTGTGGCAGCATGGCTGAATGGTTGTGTGTTCTTAGGAGAAAGGCAACTTCACCTTGATTGGTTTTCCATCTTGTCTACTTGCCCTCTTCTTCTACCTCAGCTGTGTTTTGGCTACTACTTCACTCAGGAATTTCTTGGTTGCTATACTTACTAATATACACCCCTTGGTTTAGAGGCCCCTAATACGGGATCACAGCAAAAGTCCCTGGGGCTATTGTTTTCCAGATTACTCTTCTTTCTCACTCGCACCATCCACTGCATTGCAGTAAGCCACCAAGGGGGCTGGGTTTCAATTGGCAGGAGCCTCTAAGGCCCTAAGCTCCTTTAGGTAGGTACCATGGACAGTCTCTCACAGCAAACAGTATCTCTCCCAGTAGTATTCACTTAGGCAGATCTTTTCAGTTCAGCAGGCTGGTTCTTTGGGTGGAAAAAAAAATAGGCAGAGACTTGGAGTGGTGTTCAACAAAAATAGTTTACTGCTACTTATAAAATTGGAATTCAGGCAAAAAGGTGAAATCATCACAAGAAAAAACAGGATGGTAGGGCCAAGCACTACAATCGCTCTTTCCAGGTTCAGCCTCTGAATCAGTGGCCAAGTCTCCAAAGATCTTTCTCAGCAATGGCAGAAAAAAAATCTCTCTTCTCAAAAATATAGGCAGGGAGATGGTGGTGGAAAAACAAACTCCCTCCTTCAAAAGATGGCACAAAACATTTACAAAAAACTAAGGTCTCATTTCTTCTCTTTCTAGGTCAGTACAGTCCCCACTTTCACTGGATGCAGTGAACTGCAAATCCCATATTGACTGGCAGAAGTGCAAACAGCACCCAATCCTGTCCTTCAGGCAGGGTAGACCCCTCCTGAAATGGAAGCAGGTGAAAAAAACAACCAGCTCTTTCAAAAATAATAAATCCCCTCCTCTGAACTCGCCTGGTTTATCCCACCGGTGCAGACAGGGGCCTACTGGGATTCACAAGAACAGAACCTTCCATTTCTAACCAAAAACTACATCCAACCACACCTTCCTCATGCTCAACCTAGCTTATATAGGGGAGCTGGACCAATCTATAAAGAAGGGGAATGGTCAAACAACTGGGAAGGATCCAAAAAGGAACATTTTTTCCCAGCAGCTGAAAAGTTTGGTAAGGATGCGAAGCCAGCCATACACCAATCTCACTGCAGCAGTTATTAATGAGTCACAGATCTGAATAGAAAACAAGTAAATAATACAAAAATTTTTGTTTAATTCATGGGCACTCTCTATTAGTTTTGTGGGGTCTATGAATGAATCAAAAATGGTCTTATTCATTGCATGTTAACTCATTCATTTCAAATCTCAGAGCTAGGAAAGTACTGATGTTAGAAATTGTTACATTTCTTGGCTCATGGGTAGGCCCCGCGAGCCGAGGCACTCAGCTAACCCCACTGACCAGAGATGTGGCAGAATGCCACCGCCTGACTGCTCCAGGACAGGATGCCACTGCTCCTGTCTCCTCCCAATGCACCCTTAGGTGTGCGTGCGATGGACTTGGCCTCAATTAAAAGGCCTACAGTGGGAAAATGCCCACTGCACCCATTGATGACATCAGCCCCTCAGCCCTATAAAGAACCTTCCAGGACGCCCAATCCCTGCCTCAGCAATGGGTCACCTGCATCCTGTGCGGAGTGAATTGCTGCCTTCTTGCATTCCTGGTTCTGCCAGCCTCGTCTCTCCTACCAGCCTGCCTTATCTCTTCAGTCTAGCCTGTCTAATCTCCTAGCCCTGCTGTCTTCACATTTCCAAGTGCTTTCCATGCCTGTCCTTGGACTGATTACTGGATTCGACCCTAACCTGAACTTTGAACAACTTGCCAGCCACCTGCCTCTGCCCTCAGCCTGAACCTTGATCACTTTCGACTGCTGCTTGCCTCTGACTCTAGCCTCGATAGGGACCTATGCCTTTACCAATTTCCAAGAGACTCATGAGTAAGACTGGCCCCCAGAACCTGAGGGTTGAACCCAAGTGGAAAGAGGCTGGTATAGTTGAAGCTCCAGATCAGTTTCCTACCAGCCTAGTTCCGCCAACTCTCGTGGAAGGCCTACATGGCCTTCCGTGTAGATTGAGCCAACCTCCCCACAGCAAGAAGAATCCACAAACCTTACAGAAATGTGCCATTATGTGACAATTAAGATAAATATGTTCAATAGAAACATAAAAATACAGAAGCATGATAGCGGAAAAAGACTTTATGGCCCATCTAGTCTGCCCATCCATCCAATTGATCTTTGTGAAGAAGTGTCCCTGAAATCCCTCCTTTAATAGTGTTGGACCAGGTATCTAGCCTGGTCCACCTTAAAAGCTAAAGAAACTGGTAGCTCTGTGGTCAGGTCCCCTGACAACAGTAATAAGAGTGTAGGTTAACAGGGAACAGACAGGTCCCAGTCTCCAGGGGAAGGCATCTCCTGAAACATTGCTGTTATGATTGTGAATGATGAACTGTTATACTGCTAAAGGTAAGCAGACTGAACACTGTTTTCATATTATAAATTAAACCACTGCTTAAGAGGTGAAAGCTGAAGTCTTGTGTGGTTCATTTCTCCAGTCTCAGACTGCTCAGCTATGTAACACCCTTTCAACTCCCATCACTTTCTCAGAGATCCTATGTATTTATCACATGTTTTCTTGAATTCAGATAAGATATTTGCTTCCACCACCTCCACTGGGAGGCCGTTCCATGCATCCACTACCCTCTGTAAAGAAATATTTCCTAAGATTACCCCTGAATCTAACCCCTTTTATCCTCATTCCATAACCCCTTTGCTAAAATCTCATTTGCATTGAAAAATGACTGCCTGCTGTGCATGGAAACCTTTGAGATATTTAAATATCTATATCATATTTCCCCTATATCACCTTTCCTCTAGGATATGCATGTTTAGATCTATAAGTTTATCCCCATATGCTTTAGAAAGAAGACCACTGACCAATTTAGTAGCCACCCTCTGGGCCAACTCCAACTGGTTTATATATTTTCGAAGGTGCAGTCATTATACACAGTATTTCAAATGAGTCAAATGAGGTCCCACCAGGGACCTATACAGGGGCAGTATTGCCTCACTTGTTCTGCTGACCATTCCTCTCTCTATGCAACCAAGCATCTTTCTGGTTCTTGTCATCACTTTGGCCACCTTAACCTCATCCGATAAAATCACCCCCAGATCCCACTCTTCTTTTGTGCTTAGAGGAATCTCGCCTCTAAGATTACATTTTAGCTGCCAATCTCTAGACCATTCCTCAAGCTTTGCCAAATCCTTCCTTGTGTTTTCCACACCTTCCTGGCTATCTAGCCTGTTGCAGATTTTGGTGTCATTGGCAAAAGTACAAACCTTTCCTGACAATCCTTTCATTATGTCACTCACAAAAATGTTGAAAAGAACCAGACCTAGGACTGATACCTGAGGCATACCGCGAGTGGCACCCCCTCCTCATTTACCACTACCCTTTATCACGTTCCACCCAGCCAGTTCGGAATTGTTTCAAAGTCCTTATAAATTCTAAGTACACTAAATCTACTAATCTTTTCATTTTGTTTTCTAAATAAGATAAACAGGTACTTTTTCTGAGGTCCCCTCAACTGAGGATTCCAGTGTTGCACCTCTTAAGATTGCTATGCACTTATTTGCAACAAGAGCAAAGATTCAGTAGGAAATTTGCTTATTTAATTGACTCATTGCCGAGCAAATGGGAATGCATTCAATAAAAAAAGCAATAAATTAAAAAAAAATTATTGGTCCTGTAAAAAAGAAGAAAAGAAGATTCAGTTTCCTGAAACTCAACTAACACTATTCTCCAAGTGGAGCAGGGAAAATTTCCAGTTTGTATCTGCTGTTCTTGCATGCTGTATAGATCTGGTTCACATTCAGCTTTATCAATTCACTTGATCCCCTGTGTGCAAGTATAAAATGGACTCTCCATCTAAAACTGTGGTCTTAACATTCAACTGACAGAAAGCAAAACAAGCACTCAAATGTAAATTAAACTTATAAAATGATGTTCTCTTCTTTTCTTCTCACTCCTAATGGTTTGTAGTTTGTTCTTTGGTCAAAGCTCATCTATATCCTAATAAATACTTGACTCTTAACACATTTTCTGTGTGGCAGGTGAAATACCTAATAATATTCTTCTTGCCTCATAAGAAAATAAGTGCATAAGATATGCCATACTGGGTCAGATCAAGAGCCTAGTATCCTGTTTCCAACAGTGGCCAATCCAAATCATAAGTACCTAGCAAGTACCCAAACATAAGATAAATCACAAGCTATTAT
The DNA here is from genome assembly GCF_901001135.1 of Rhinatrema bivittatum. Lineage (NCBI taxonomy): Eukaryota > Metazoa > Chordata > Amphibia > Gymnophiona > Rhinatrematidae > Rhinatrema > Rhinatrema bivittatum. The sequence goes on along the minus strand of NC_042615.1, from coordinate 702,464,503 downwards.
TGCTAATTTATTACCATAATAGCAGTTTAAGGATTTTTCCTCTAGAAACGTATCCAAACCTTTTTTAAATCCAGTTACACTAACTTCTGTAACCACATCCTCTGGCAAAAAATTTCAGAGCTTAACTATGAGCTGAGTGAAAAATAATTTTCAATTCACTGTTTCTTCAATTTGTTTTAAATGAGCTACTTGCTAACTTCATAGAGTGCCACCTGATCCTTCTATTATCTGAGAGAGTAAATAACCGATTAACATTAACTTGTTCAAGTCCTTTCATGATTTTGTAGACTTCTATCATATCCCCCTCAGTCGTCTCTTCTCCAAACTGAACAGCCCTAATTTGTTTAGCCTTTCCTCATTGGGCAACCATTCCATGCCCCATATCAATCTGGATGCCCTTCTCTGCACTTTCTCCACTGCAGCTATATCCTTTTTGACATGCAATTACCAGAATTGCCCATAGCATTCAAGTGGCAGTCTCACCATGGAGTGATACAGAGGCATTATGTATCACTCCATGGTTATTTCCTTCCTAATAATTCCTAACATTCTGTTTACTTTTTTGATCACCACAGCACATTAAGCCGACAATTTCAATGTATTATCTACTATGACGCCTAGATCTCTTTCTTGGGTGTTAACTCCTAAGATAGAACCTAACATTGTGTAACTACAGCAAGGGTTATTTTTTCTGACATGCATCACTTTGCACTTGTCCACTTTAAATTTCATCTGCCATTTGGAAGCCCAGTCTTCCAGTCTCGCAAGGTCCTCCTGGAATTCAACATAATCCACTTGAGATTTAACTACTCTGCATAATTTTGTGTCATCTGCAAATTTGATCACCCCACTCTTCGTACCCCTTTCGAGATCTTTTATAAATATATTAAAAAGCACTGGTCTAAGTACAGATCCCTGAGGCACTCCACTGTTTACCTTTTTCCACTGTGAAAACTAACCATCTAATCTTACTCTCTGTTTCCTGACTTTTAACCAGCTTATAATCCACAAAAGGACATCCCCTCCTATCCCATGACTTTTTCGTTTTCTTATAAGCCTCGCATGTGGGACTTTGTTGAACGCCTTCTGAAAATCCAAATACACCACTTCTACCGGTTCACCTTTGTCCACATTTTTATTTACCCCTTCAAAAAGATGTAGGAGATTTGTGAGGGAAGACTTTCCTTGGGTAAATCCATCTTGGTTGTGTCCCATCAAACCATAGCTATCTAAATGTTTTGTGATTTTATTCTTTATAACAGTTTTCATGATTTTTCCTGGCACTGAAGTCAGGCTCACTGGTCTATAGTTTCCAGGATCACCCCTGGATCCCTTTTTAAATATAGGGATAACAATGGCCATCTTCCAATCTTCAGGCACATTGGATGATTTTAATGATAGGTTACAATTTAATTGAAATAGGTGTGAAATTTCATTGTTCAGTTCATTCAGAAACCTGGGGTGCATACCATACAGTCCAGGTGATTTACTACTCTTCAGTTTGTCAATCAGGCCTACCACATCTTCCAGGTTCACCATGATTTGGTTCTGAATCATCACCCATGAAAACCTTCTCCGGAACAGGTATCTCTCCAACATCCTCTTCGGTAAACACTGAAGCAAATAAATCGTTTAATCTTTCCGCTATGGCCTTATCTTCTCTAAGTGCCCTTTAACCCCTTATATCTGCCTCTCCTTCCTATCCTTCTCTATGAGCCCAGCTCTATTACCTATTTACGTCTCTAGTTCCATTTTTTTCTTTTGTTTGTTCCTTCTTTTCTTGGTATTATCCATTACATCTTACATTTTAACCTAATTCCCTGTATAATGTATAATTCTCTTCGCAGTTCAAATTTTGTGACCCTGTTCCACACTTTTGTTACCCTGTTCCACACTTAGTGGTAGATTTTCAAAGGGTTACGCTAGTAAGATACTCGCGTAACCCCTGAAAACCTACCCCGCGAGCGCCAAGCCTATTTTGCATAGGCTCGGCGACGCGCGCATGTCCTGGGGCTTTCAAAAATGGGCAGGCCAGGGGCGGGGCCGGGGGGCATGGCGGCGGTCCTGGGGCGGTTCTGAGTCCTCCGGCACAGCGGCCTGTGCCGGGGGATGGCGTGCCGGAAGCCGGCCGGCGTGTGCAAGTTATGCCTGCCTCAGGCAGGCGTAAGTTCTGCAACAAAGGTAGGGGGAGATTTAGTTAGGACTGGGGGGTGGGTTAGATAGGGGAAGGGAAGGGAAGGTGGTGGGAGCGGTAGAAAAGTTCCCTCCGTGGCCTTGGAGCAAACGGGGAAAGCCATCGGGGCTCCCCTTGGGCTTGGCGCGTGCAAAGTGCACAAGTGTGCACCCCTTTGGCGCGTGCAAAGTGCATAAGTGTGCACCCCTTTGTGCGTGCCAAGGGCACTTAGAGAAGATAAGGCCATAGCGGAAAGATTAAACGATTTATTTGCTTCAGTGTTTACCGAAGAGGATGTTGGAGAGATACCTGTTCCGGAGAAGGTTTTCATGGGTGATGATTCAGAACCAAATCATGGTGAACCTGGAAGATGTGGTAGGCCTAATTGACAAACTGAAGAGTAGTAAATCACCTGGACTGTATGGTATGCACCCCAGGTTTCTGAATGAACTGAACAATGAAATTTCACACCTATTTCAATTAAATTGTAACCTATCATTAAAATCATCCAATTTACCCCAGCACGTGCATGTTATAAAATTGGGTGTACATTTGTGCATGCTGGGTAGCATGAGAGAAAATTTGCATGTTATGGATGTAACAATGGCCATCTTCCAATCTTCATGAGAGAAAATTTGCATGTTATGGAGGCAGTGCATGCAAATTTTCTCTCATGCATATTCATTGTGGATATCCTGAAAACTGGACTGGCTGGTGGGCCCCCAGGACAGGATTGGGGACCACTGCCTTATAGGGTACATTAGTTACTGTTCTTTATGTCATATTTTTATTGCTTGTTAACTTTCACAAATTTTCCCTATTGCATTTCCCCTTTTTGTTCCATGTTCCTCCCTCGCTGTTCTATGTATTTCATTAAGTTCTCTGAAAACCGATATGATGTACCTATGAATAGCGGTATAAAAAAAGCATTTAAATAAATAAATATATAAATTACTGTTAATTTATACTTCTCTTTCTTGGCAGAATAGCACCAGTCTGGCCCAAGCCTGTTCTTCAGAGACAGAATTGTGTGTGTGTGTATGTGTGTGTGTTGGGGGGTGCAATGGGGACTCCAATGCCTCCAGAAGATATCAGGAATGGTAAGCCCTTGTCTGGTTCAGAGGATGACCTTTTGCTATCAGTCCTTCATCACTCTTTTCAAATATTTCTCACATTCATCTCATTTCTTCAGCTTCTATATTTTGTCTCTTTCCGCCATCTCTGTATACCTATATCTTTAGCTCTGTCCCTCCACCTTTTTCTGTCTTTTACCAGTCCAGCTTGTCTTTCTCCTTCTTCCATCTCCTAAGCCTGACTAGTGCTCTCCTTTCCCAGCCTGTGTTCTTGCAAACTTCCGCACAGCCCCTTCAACTTGCCTTGTTTTATTCCTCTTCTTCCTCTCCTCCCCACTCAAACACACACCCACTTTCCTTCTGTCTTTGATTCCCTCCCCGCATTTCTCCTTTTCTATCTTCCCCTCCTTCCTTCCTCCTTCTTTTCTCTTTCTTTCTTCCTTCCTTCTTTCCTTGTCCCCTTTGCTTCCATTCCCACTTGAAGTCTCTCCATCCTACAGTTCTCAGCACTGACTGCTCAGCTTAGTATGTCTGAGCTGTGCTGTTCTGACCATCTGCATTGTTCTTGCACCATTGGCAGTGTGAGATTGTCAATGTCATGCAGCTCAAATGTACTCAAAGAGCAACTCAGTGCCAGGAACTGTGCTGGGGGGAGGCAGTATTTCTAGGTAACTCTTCTGTGGTTCATAATAGTGGTTTCTGCAGCTGGTCCTTATATAGATGGGAAGGTGGATCTTATCTGGTCCAGGGTACATCTGGAAGGATGTTTCCTCATAGCTCTCTTTCTACCCCATCATGAGGAGGGGCAGTTTTGGTTTTTTTTCTCAGTGACTGCTATACAGCATCTTGGTGAAGTGTGTGCTCTCTTTGACAGCTCTCATTGATTTCCATGGTTGCACCTTTAAATTGTTGTAGACATCTTTTCCAGGCCGCTAAACTCTATCACCACAGCAAAGAGAAATGCTAGAGTGACAGAATGGTCTTCCTCTAGCAATGAGCCTGTTGATTATTGTTACCCAGTCTTCCATAAATCTTTCCCCTTTCTTCTTCCCCAACTATACAAATACACAGTAACTCTCTGAACATTGCTGCAAATCACACTACCACAGAGACAGAGAGATTAATTTGTAGGCTATGCTGGGACAAGATGTGAATTCCCTTTGTCTTTAAAGTTATTTCTGGTAGTGCAATAGTACCACTGCACCTGTACCCCAGCTGGAACAACATTGCCTTTACTATCTACAGTGTTGTATTTGTAGCACACACAAAAACTGCACAATGGTGGCCCTAGTCTGAGGGGCTGCCATGCTTAAAAGGGCCTGTTTGGCCCTAAGTAATTCTCAAAGTGGAAAAAAAGCCCTGGGAGGTCTCTCGAGACTCCTTATCCCACCATCCCTTTGGGCGGCCAGAGTCCACAAAATACAGTTTTAACATACAGTTAAAAATACACAAAATACAGTTTTAACCTCAGACTTTACCTTAACATGGTAAACAATATCTCTGCGAAATTCCAGAACTTAGTAAATACCATAAATTTGTAAATTTGTTCTCTCTGTTAAATTCCTATCGACTTTTCACTGCTCCCAGTTGTGTATTTCCCTGTTTTATTGTAACTGCAATGTTTTCTTTCCGCACCTGTTAATGTTCTTATTATATACTCTTTTTACACCCCTGCATTAATTGTAAACCGGCATGATGTGATACCTATCGCGAATGCCGGAATAGAAAAACGCAAAATAAAGTAAATAAAATAAACATAGTGCAGGCATAGCAGAGGCCCTGTGCCATTTTGGACTCCTGATATGTCACCCTTCTCATTCCCATCAGGCCTTAACAAAATTGCCACGGTAGTTTAGTAGAGAACCGGAGCGTCCCCTAGGCTCCTGATACTGTGCGTCCATTTTCCAACCTATCACATGATGGGGCAAAGACATGTTATCGTCCGATTGGCAACTGTTTGGAAAATGACCATGCTAGATTTGAAGCCTAGGGAGTGCTTTGGGTCCCCTCTAGACTACCAGGACAACTTTGGTAAGGCCTGGAAGGGTTCAAAGGATGGGCAGTCTGGGGACTTGGAAGTATTTTTTGATAAAGGAGATTTGGGGCAAGGCCTATGCTGCAACTGCACTATGTTAACATTTTATTTTTTGGACTTTGGCCATGGCAAAGAGGTGGTAGGGGGGTTGGGAAGGGGGCTCTTGAGAGACCCCTGGGACTTTTGCTACACTTGGGGAAGATTATTTGGTGTTGAGTGGGCCCTTTAAAACATGGCCCCAGGAGCATCAGGACACACTTTTGCATCCAATTACTCCCAGGGAAAGTTAGCTACAACTCAAGAAGTATAGCTAACTTGGATTAAAATAACACGGACTGCAATTTTGAGGCAAGCCAACATTATTTGATTTTCATGTTTTAGGCTACTAATAAGCTGACTAGCATGGACGTGCCTGCTAATAAGCTCAGTACCATACTCCTGGTGTGGGAGGGTGGAGAGGGTAACACAGTATTTGAAAAACAATGCATTTTCACTGCAGTAGACAATTTACTGCACAGCAAATGTGCTACACAGCTAAGTAAATACCCCTCTTAGATTGCAAACCCTTTGGGGACAGGGAAAACATCTACTGTACCTGAATGCAATCTGCTTTGAAGTGGCTGACTCATCACAAAAAGGTGGAATATAAATCAGAAATGTATTTAAACATATGAATATGTGTATCCTTGAACTTTGTCTTTCAGAAATGGACAGATTGGCAATCTTGTTGACCAAATTGTTCTATTTTGTTCAATATAATCAAAATGAGGCTTCATATTGGCAGTTGAAATAGTATGAGTCAGCTCATGCTATGAGTCAGCCCTGTAAGTAAAGCTTTTGCCAATCTTTAAATTTAGCTCTTGGTGGCAAAAGTTCATGCTGCTCTTTTGGATACATTTTTTGCTTCCATATTTTTTTTATCTGTAAAATGTTTTTCCTTGCAGAAGCTGGAGGAAATTATATAGCTGGACAAATGATGAGCTATTTGAAAACTGTGCAAGAAAACTGACATGCCGGCTCTTTGCAATTTTATTTTATTGACTTACTTTTGCCTGAATCTTAAATCTGCTATGTAAAAATTATGCTCTAAGCTTTTTCTTGATGCTTTTGTTCTTTCACCCTAGCTTGATGGACGCTATAACAGGGCATCATCAAGCTAGGGTGAGAGAACATAGTAGAAATTTCATCTTTGTGAGACTTTCTTCACTCCAAATGATGTCAAATCTTCAACATGATGTACTGTGCTGTTCGTATGTATCTTTCTACGTGCAAAACTGGCCCCTAAACCACCACCACCAACACCTCACCTCGACCTATTAGGTGGCTCTCCTATAGAGATATAAATAGGTGCACACAGTGACCCCCACCCCAGAGGCTCTCTATATATATTCCACTCCACTCTCTCTCCCCTTCTCCCCCTCTCCCTTCCCAAGCCCAGAAATGGTAAAAACACAATTTCATGTATATCACACAGCATAACACCTGGGAAAAAGATGTAGTTATTTCTGGCATTAAAACCATGCAATAGCATGCACTATGCTATCACACAGTGTGATATAGATCCTAATTTAACTAAATCCCACCCAAACTACTCCCCCCGATCCATCCCCCCTCAAAAATTTGCATTTGCTACATGCGCTGCTATACTTTTCACATGCGTTATGGCATTACCGCGTGTGTGATAACACATTAACACATGCATTAATGCCATAACGCATTTTAGTGCATGATCCAGTGAATTTGTTTTTAACAACTGTACAATTCCAATTGCCCACCACATCCAAAATTTAGGTGTTATAATCGACTAACTTATCTTTGACCACAAATATCTCAACAATAGTAAAAACATCTTTTTACAAACTTCAATTACTAAAAAAGCTAAAACCCTTAGGGGTAGATTTTAAAAGGAGCAAGTGTGGTGTACATGTGCTCGCACTACCCAGCGTGCTCACAAGTACACCAGATTTTATAACTTGCGTGGGCACAATTGTGCACCTTGCGCATGCCGAGCCACGCTGCCTTCCTCCAATCCCTACCCCCCACCCCACCTTCCCTTCCCTACCCTACCTTCCCCCACCCTTCCCCCCTACCTTTTCCTTTGCTTTTTTTAATTTCACAATTTACTTCAGCCTGACCATGCCCCCACCCCGCCCCTGCCCCACCCCCTCCTCGCTCCTTTTTGCAAGCCCCAGGACTTACACGCGTCCCAGGGCTTTACGTGCGTTGCCGGGCCTTTTTTAAAAAGGCCCGGCGCGCGTAACCCTTTTAAAATACAGCCCTTACTTATCCCTCTGATTTTTGGACAGTCCTACCAGAATAGACTACTGTAACTCTCTTTACCTTGGCCTCTCGGACACTGCTATTCACCTGCTTCAACTAATTCAAAATACTGCTGCCCGCTTATTAACCAATACCTCCCCTTCATGAACACATTATTCCAACCCTTCAGTCTCTACATTGGTTACCAATCTATTATCTCATCCAATATAAGGTCCTGTCCATAATTCACAACCTAATTTATAACCCATCTACTGTAGGTCTGTTCTGCTTTAAGACTTTACAAACCGTCGCGGCAATTACATTCACTGGACAAATGCCTATTAGAAATACCTACTGTCAAAACTGCAAGACTAGATCTGACACATAAACGAGCATTTCCAGTAGCTGGCCCCACTCTGTGGAATGCGCTACCTGAATCCATTTGACTCATCTCCATCACGTGTTCTGGGAATGCTAGGAGAGCGGTCCCATCTTAAGGGGATTGTGTGCCTTTGGGCCTCGGCACGACCCCAGAAGCCTCCAGGGCCACACCAAGGAAGGCGAGGCATGTCCAAGCATGGGTGAAGACTGAAGGTCTGATACTCTCCCGGACCTGCATGCTTCTGGAAGGCCAACAATGCAATGTTGGTTACTGAACAGTCCTCTGACCGTTCCCAGCCCTTTCGGACCTGCCGCTAGATATCGGCAAGAAGTAGCAGGCCAGACTGAGGACGAGGGCAGACGAAGGCCTTGTGACATAGAAGACTCTAGATGAGAAGAGGAGCTTGGAAGACTGTGGATGAGACGAGGAGCTTGGAAGGTTCAGATATTAGCACTGTCTCTCAGGGTGCCCTACTCGGGCGGACCCAATGGGCTGGTCACGGACCACCCTGTCCCACTGTGTGCCCTACACAACCTGGAGAGGCTGGTCATGGACCACGTGGAGAGTGGGACAAGCTCAGGAAGGGAATCCAGCTGAGATGAAACTCCAATGAAAAGAACAGGAACTGACGAGACGAATTTACCCTAACAAGGTGTCATCTGGAGAACCAGAGTAGCTGGAGGGTAAAAGGGCTCGGAACAAGCGAAGGAGGAATGGAACCTTGGAACATCAGGAAATGGAACATCAGGAAGCCTGGACTAGGAACCTTGGAACATGAAAACATGGAACATCAGGAAGCCACGAAGACTCAGGAATCAATACTGGACATGGAGTTCCAATGAAGAACAAGGAACAAAGACCTGATAGAGCACTGGAAGACAGAAACCTCCAGGGACGAAGAACTCCGATACAAGGCAAAGCAGAAGTGCTGGAGAAGGCCTTATATGGCTAGCAGGAAAACGCCCAGGAAGACGTCATCAGATGGGGCCCGGAGCATATCTGGCCGTGGGCCCTTTAAATCTTGAAGAGGCACGACCAGGCTGAAGCAGGAAGAGATTATCAGCAGCGTCTAGCCACGAAGGATCGTTCAGGGGCGGCCCAGGCCGCAGGACAGGCCCCAGCAGTGGCGGCTCCATGCCACTGATGTTGCAGCCCACAGGTATCTTACCTCCGCCGCCGATGCCCCCTTTCGCCGCAGTCCTGCCTGACGCACCCCGAGCCGTGGCAGGCCTCATGCAGGCTGCCGCATGGCTGGCAACACCATCCTTCTCTTTTCAGCGGGGCTCTCCCTAGACGCGCGCGCATGGGAGGCCCCGCCCCCTTAAAGGGACAAGCACGGGAAATCTTGATCAGGGCCGGAAGAGGACGTCAGCTGACAGGGGTATTTAAACCCCATCTAGGCAAAAGGAAATGACCTTTGCAACAGTTCCCCTGTTGCTCTCGGGCCGTGCCTACTCCAGTATCGTGCTGTGGTTGGTGTCTTTATTCCTCTCTATCTCTGCATCCAGCGCTGTCTCTTTGCCTGCAGCAGTCCCTCATCTGGATCCCCGGTTTGTTCCTGGTTCATCTTCATCTGCAGAAATACACAATAAGCAGCCAAATGTCCAATCTGTATTTATTATGTAGAGACAAAATATGTGCAAATGAGGCTCATTTGCACATATTTTGTCTCTACATAATAAATACAGATTGGACATTTGGCTGCTTATTGTGTATTTCTGCTCCCACGGCTTTATTAAGCAGCCTTCCTTGTTGTTTTGTCAGTCCCTCACCTTTGTCTGCTCCTGGCGGCTGTCCGTCCTGTCCAGTGGATGGCATCTTCACTTCGTCTCTTCGCTTCCAGCTTCGGATCTTCTGCCTTGACTTCAGCTGCCTCCTGTGAAGGTTCGTTCCCATTCGGCTGGGTGGATGCTCTGAGTATCCGCTCCTTGGGGGCTCCTTCGCGTCCATAGATCACCCGCTCCTCGGGGGGGTCGTCCGGCCGAATCATCAGAACCAGCCCAGTAGTCCTCCTCTTCATCCACACCACCTTCCGGAGACAAGTCCCACCAACAAGACCTCCTCGACAGCCGTCATCTCCTCTCGTTCCGGCTCAAGGGTCCACTCCCACAACAGCTGAAGATACAGCTGACTCGCGGCTCCCTGCCACGAGTGAAGGCCCCGAGGATGGCAGTCCGGGCTACGATGGTGCAGCGGCAGCGGTGGCCTCCTGGCTGCTGGAGAGGAACGTGGGCGGCACGAGCAGGGCCGCAAAGGGGAAGTCAGTGGCACACGGCCTCATGGGCAAGGCCTCAAAGGGTGGCTCCATGCCATGGAAGTCGGCAGCCTCAGCCGTGTAGGAGAAGGCAATGCAGAAGGGTAAGAGCCATTCTTGCAGAGAAACTCTGCCCTCCCCCAAAACGATGAGAACCCCCCACGATCAATATCTTGGGTTTTACTATCGTTTCGGGGAGCCCCCCGATTTCTGACGATTTTGAAAATATCGACGATATTTTCAATCGTCCAAAGCCCGATTCACATCCCTAGTTTTTGACAATGGCCAGACAGGGTCACAATACACGCCAGATCCCCAATTCCCCAACAGCTGATCTATTTCTTATATCAAAATCCCAGGTATACGTGCTTGCTTTCCCAAGTTTACCTGGATAATAACGGTTTATTGACTTTTCCTTTAGGAACTTGTCCATCCTCTTTTGAACCTCACCATGTTGGTAATTTTCAAAAGAATGTATATGCATAAAATTGTTTTTTATATGTGTAAATGAACTTTACCTGAGTAAGTGGACTTTTAAAAATTGCTACAATATATGTTATTGAAGTATCCATAGTTTTACACATGCAAGTACACTTTACACGTGTAAATGGCTTTTGATAATTGCTATGATAGTATGACAAAATTAGAGATCATATTTCTCCTGTTCTATCTTCTTTACATTGGCTTCCCATCTCCCTATGTAATTCAATATAAAGTTCTTGTGTTTTCCATAACTAAATCTACAGTCCTTCAGCTTTCTGGCAGTGCGGTCTTATCCGGCTTTACCAACACTCAAGATAGTTACACTCCACCAATAAGTGTCTACTTGAAGTGCCCACTGTACGCCTGGCTAGACTAGATCTTACCAGACGTCATGCATTCTCTGTTGCGGGCCCTTCCTTGTGGAACTCACTTCCTGATCACCTTAGACTGTTACCCAATAGGATTTTAAGAAACAATTAAAGACTCTCTTATTCATGACTGCCTATAAATAATTTGTGCATCTAATCGTATTTCCTTTCCTTTCCTTCTCCATTCCCTCCTCATTCATCCTTTTATCCTTTTATTTTTGAGTCTTGTACACATTTTTCAATCCATTTTTATGTTGTTTTATTGTGTTTGTCTAATTTGTAAACCGCTTAGAGCTACCCTTATTGATTAAGTGGTATATAAGAATTTTAAAATTCTTTTGAAATTACCTTTTGAAATTACCTCTATGTAGTTGGCCTCGAGCACATCCTCTGGCATAGACACATATTTTCCATATTTCAATAGGCAAATTCTATAATTAATATTTTGAAAAACAGTTGTGATGGGCAAGGGAGTAAACTAGCTATGATAAAACTACATTTATTGATTACCATGGGATATTGCAGAGTTAGATGGTTAAACCTCTCTCTAATAACTGGAAAAAGTCCACAATACTTTTCATGAGCTCACCATCAGAAGATCCATAGTCTTCTTAAAAGGTCCTACATACCAGTTCCAACTTTGATGTACTGAATTTGACACTACTGCTTCTGATTTAGTTATGAGGATATGCTCAGGAAACCCCATGACTTACAATGGTCTGTCACTGTTTTGGCATTTCTTATCATCTGAAGAACTTTTTATTGAATTATGTTACAGTATGATCTAAGTGACAATTACACACAGGGTAGGTGGTGTGGAGTACTACTACCTAGATACTGGAGCATCATAGCAGTTGAACCTTTGACAATTAATATTATTAAGTAATATCACATATGAGGGTTTGAAAAATAATAGGCCTGTTCTGACCTTAATTATTCTAATGCCTTCCTTAATCTCATCACATTTTTTTGCGTGAAATGAATTACATTTCTGGTATAAAGAAAAATGCATAGTTAATTATTTAAGCTGCTGCAGTTGGGGTACATAATGTGAAAAGTAAAGAAGTTAATGTAATATGAACCACCTGTTCTCTGCATCTCAGCAGGATAGAAGACCACTGATTTATCAATAATAAAAGACATATAGAAATGAAATAACTAGAAACTGTATTGACATGTCTATAATGTTCAATAAAAGAGAACTATTGTTTGCAGCTGCTAGAGAGGGAAATATGCTTTTGAACTGTTTGTTTTTGCTCCCCGAGAAATATTTTTTGCTATATTGGCTGGATAATGAATCTAATATCTGTCGGCTAAAGCTGTGCTAAGCAGTCAGTCGTGGTACTATTTAAAAGCTTGTGCCTGTGAGACCAGTCCTAGAAGCTTATATCCCAGGTCATGAAAGACCAAGGGCTTGCCAGGGACACAGCTGCAGCTGAACTAGTGCATCCTTGCTGTACAAGGAATAGACTAAAAAAAAGACTGTTTTATGGAATGTTGGAAAGAATTATGCAAAAGAGAACTGTGTCTGTCTGTCTAGAGGCAAAAATAACTCTCCAAAGAAGGGACAAAATAGTCATCAGATTTGGCATGGAAGAAATGGAAATATCTTGGATGAGTTCAAAAACTAGAAACATCAGGTCAATATTTTCAGAGAACTAACCATTCTATAAAATCCCCATTGCTTTATAGGAGAGGTAGTTTAAGGGCTTACGTATGTTAACAGAAAAAACCCCCAAACCAAAGCAATTGGGAAAAAATGGCAACATTTAAGCAATTCTCAACCAGTTCTCCTTTTTTCACATTATCCTTTCTACCACACACAAATACCCCTCCATCCACAGCTATCCCACAACAGAACTGTACACACACAACCATACACAAATTCACCCCTACATACACACTCATACACACACACACTCATAAACACACACACCAACACACACACAACACACTTTCATTTTGGCTTTGAAAATGAAACAAAAAAATGAACAACATTTTTTTTTTGGCTTTGTATTTTACTCACATTCAGGAGAGGTCGTTTGAGAGCAGGGTGTAGGTAGTCTTCATTTACACACATACTTTTAGATTTTTATACAGCATGGAGCTGATTGTAATAAAATCTGTGTTAAATTCCAGGCTACATTTAGCATGGGTATGTTTTACTCAAATGCCAGAAACCAACTGTGCCAGGGAATGAGGTAAGCTTAATGGATGTAAATGGCTTGTGATAAAAAAAAAAACAAGCCACACTAAATAGGTATGGTATTTTCTATATTTTTTTCATTTATTGGGTGTTAATGTGTTTGTTAATTATAAATCACATTTCATTTTTAGAATAGGCAATATATATGTATGAAGAAATAAATAAGTACGCTCACTCCAAGAAGTGGTTTGGGCAACATTCTCTCTACCTAGCTTGATGGGACACTCTACCTGGGCAACAACATGCTAGGTGGAGAGAATGTTGGCCAAATCTCCGCTTGGAGTGAGCGTCCTCACTCCGACGGCCAGCAAATCTGCACTAGAGACCACTGTTCTGTCCGTAGGTCTCATGTGGAATGCAAAAGTGGCCCCCCAACCCTCATACCTAATCCCCACCCCGAGTTAGTAGGTAGCCCTCCCATAGGGATTTGAAATACCTATGTAGGGCATAGGCACTATAGTAAGGTTCTCTCTCTCTCTCTCTCTCTCTCTCTCTCTCTCTCTCTCTCTCTCTCTCTCTCTCTCTCTCTTGCACTAAGTGCCAGAATTGTTGTATTTCCTATGTACAACTACTGGGGGGATCATTTTAAGCTGCTGGAGATCCAACCTAGCTAAGAGAGAGAGAGAGACTAGTCATAAAGCCTGCATACTAGGTAGTTATTTATACCTCTATATGAGGCCTACCTAGTCATTCGAGGTGAGGTTTAGGTATTGGTGTAGGGGGTTAGGGACCACTTTGACATTCAAAGTGAGACGTATGAACAGAACAGTGCTCTCTTGTGAATATTTGATGACTTTCAGAGTGAGGAAACTCACCCAAAGATGAGCTTTGTGCAATGTTCTCTCAACCTAGCTTGATGGACTCTCTACCTGGGTAACATCAAGCTAGGTTGAGAGAACACTGCACAAATCTCATCTTTTTGTGACTTTCCTCACTCTGAAGGTCATCAAATCTTCACAAGAGAGCACTGTTCTGTTCGTACGTCTCACTTTGAATGTCAAAGTGGCCCCTAACCCCCCTACACTAATACCTAAACTCACCTCGCGTGACTAGGTAGGCCTCATATAGAGGTATAAATACCTACCTAGTATGCAGGGCTTTATGGCTAGGTTCTCTCTCTCCTCTCCCTCCCTCCCTCCCTCCCTCCCCTCCCCCTCCCCGTCCCCTCCCCCCTCACACTCCCCCTTCCTTAACACATCACATAGCTTTACACAAATGAAAAATGTGTAGTTAAAGTCAAGCAATACAGCTTCACAAATCATGAAGCCAGCCCACTTGGCCCCAAACTCCTCCCCTTTTTCTAATTTGCATTGCACTATGCGTTATGGCATTTTCGCATGCATAAAAGGCATTTTTTGCATGCGAAAATGCCATATAGCAGTTTGATAAATGACCCCCTTAGAGGTAAATTTTAAAAGCCTTATACATGCCAGAGCCAGGCGATATGTGTGTCTCTTGGGGCGGCGCTCACTGCACTGAGTTTAAAAAGCACCCAAGTATGCGTGTATCTCCAGGTACGCGCACAAATCAAAAAGTTCAAAAAAGGGGCATGGCATAGGCATGGTCTGGGTGGGGCACGGGCATGTCAAAGAAGACCAAGAAATGTGCACATAGCTATTCACACACACAAGTACACAGGGGGTCCCTACCTTGTAACTTTATTTCTACTATGGCTGGCATGTAAGTAAAAAAATTAAAAAATCAGGACTAGACAGGGGTTTTTAAAGGGGTGGGCCTAAACAGGGGAGGAAGGGAACCTTTTAAAACTAGGAGGGTTAGGAAATCCGATCCGCTAACTGGGCAAACTGGGAGCAAACTGGGGAAAAGGGCTATTGCATCAGTGCAAGTATCTAATAAATCCCCCCCACTTACGCGGGGTAGAGCAATTTGCACGCACATATGTGTCTCATAAAATTATGCACACATGTACATGCATCCAGCCAGTTTTATATAATGCACACATATATGTGTTATAAAATGGCTCCGTTTCTGGGTGCGAGCCAGCATAAGCGTGTAAATGTTTCAAAGTTACCATCTAGTATTTTTTTTAATACCGACCCCTTAAAATTCATTTGAAAATGTTTTCAAGACAGATATAACGAACTTATTAAGATCCCCAGATTTTGAAACAAAATCCTAAGTTCTCTTGAACTTTCATCCTATCAGAAATTCCATAGAAACCTCAGATTCTTTGGGATGATAGAGAAAAACCACATGAGTTGTTTGTAAAGAGTAAAAATAGCTCAGTTGTTTTCCTTACTGAGAAAAAAAAGGATGAATAGAATGACATTCTCCTGTCCTAACTATATTTTAAATATCCAGAGAAGCTCTCTCTATTTCTAAAATAATAATTTCACTTTAAGGGAATTTTTAGGAGGCAACAAATACAACATTTCCCATGGTTCAGATTAATGCAGAAACTCAGGCCTGGGTGTTTATCTTTTAAAAGAGATTTATTTTGCATGATTTCCCTCACTTCTAAATGTGAATATGAGTACCGAACTGAAATGAAAATTAAATTTCAAATAACAACAAAGCAACGCTTCGTAAGTAAAAGACTTTGCTTACAGTATGCATTATATTATCTGAGTTTCTTACTTAGAGGGCAATTTCCAATAGCTCATTTTATTTCCCTTTTGAAAATGAGCAATTGCAAAATACACATGTTGAAAGCATCTGCATACTTTGCACCTATTTGGGCAGGTGGCTGAGCTGGGTCAAAAACAGTACATTAGTTAGCTTCTTTGATTTAATGAATCGTATTTCTTCTATAAAAGTCAATGCGATGAAAGTACTTTTGGAAATCCCATGTGCATGCGCTATTTCCTCTCCCCATCTAAACATGCCAACAGAGACACCTCTTTTTTAACACAGCTTAAAAGTACATGTGTTATGAAAGATCTGCAAACTTTTAGGTGCAATTGGATGAGAGGAATTTTCAATCAAGTCATTTTCTCCAAGTAATATGTCTTAGAAAATAGGAGTATGGGACTTCGGTGATGAAGTCAGCCGGAGCGGAGGGAGAAGCTTGAGCTCCGCGGTCCCCTGCGAGTCGTCCCCCCCCCGATTACCTCAAAACAGCCGGCATATTAAGTAGGTTTTGCTTCGGGGGGGTTTTGCTGGCAGATGATTTCTAGTTAAATGCTTTTGAATATGGACATCTTGGCATTTTGCTCAATATAGAGAGATGCATTTCTGTTGCATCAAAGGTGAGCATAAGGCTTAATGGTTAAGGGTAGTAACTGCCTCATCAAGCAAGTTACCCCGATGCTTGTTTACCCAGATTGCACAGATTGATGCCTTGTTGGAGATATTCTGAATGTAAATCCTGTTTTCCTCACTTCCCTCTACAGTTGAAGCAGAGAGCAATGCTGTATATGCTTTCAAAGTGATGTATCAGGCTTAATTGGTTTAGGATAGTAACCACCGTAATAAGCAAGCTACCCCCATGCTTATTTCTTTACCCAGATTGTGAAGTTCAGTTTCAGTGCTAATGGCGATCTTTCTCCCCCTTTAATTGTAACCCTATGTTAATGCCTAGTGCAAAAGGTCATACCATTCTCCCTATATCCACCTTCACTGCAACAGATTAACCATATGTTTTGCCAGTAAGACCACACTTAAAAGTGAATTTTAAAAGCCCGGGGTGTGCATTAATTAGAGGATGGGTGAATAAGCTGGGCTCACGCGCACTGAGTGGATTTTAAAAGCTGCTGGGATACGCATATATCTCCCATTGGTGCACATCTCCAAAGTTTTTGAAAAGGGGCGGGGCATGGACATGGTCTGGGCGGGGCATGGGCATTTCAGGGTGTGAACTAGAGATGTGTGTGTAAATAATTACGTACCTGGGCATGCTCCCAGATTCCCCTGCTGTGTATGTTACTTCTGCTATGGAGGAGATGTAAGTTATAAAATAAAGAAAATAGGCAGATCTGTGGGGTTTTAAGGGTTGGGGCTAACTGGGGGGAGTGAAGGCTATTAAATCTTTTCTAAATGTGAGAGAAGTGATATGCTAGAGGGGTTTCTTGGGAGCCCCTTGTTAAATTATCCCTGTGTACAAAACCTAACTGTTGCGCTTCGATGGAATGGAGCGCTAGGGGGCGCTCCAGCGCAGGACGTAAACTGTGAGTCCTTGTGGCAAGAAGGTCCAAGTCTGGATACCTGGAAACCAGGGACCTCCACCGATCCACATGCCTCCAGGAGGTCACCAATGCAATGGTGTCTCTGAACGGTCCTCTGACCGTTCCCAGCACTTTTGGACCTGCTGCAGGGAGCAGCAGAGGGCAGCAGACCGAGCATGAGGCAAGGGTGATGGAGGACTTGGAATGAATGCTGATGATGATAGGATTCAGACTTTAAAGGATGAGACGAGGACTCAGACGTTGAAGGACGAGATGAGGACTCAGACGTTGAAGAAGGTCAGACGAAGACGAAGACATGAACTCTGGCAAGGCAAGCCAAGGCGACTAAAATCATCAATAAAACTCAGGATAGAGAAGACTCCATATAGGGCGCTAAAATCCAAGGCCGGGGAGGAGGCTGCAGTGGCCAGAAAGACCCACAGGCTATCCATGGAGCACTGCCCACCAGGGGCTAGGCGTAGCCGGAGTCCAGAGCATCAGAGAACTATACAAACACATAAAGATCCTTGGCTTGATGATGGAGAAGACCCACTAGCGCCCTACCAACCCATTTGGGCTGGTCGTGGACCATGCTGGGAGAGATTCGATTGAAGCCTTGGACATCTGGACAGGACGGACATCAGACGAAGACTAGGTCGAAGAACATCAGGAGTGGAAGACATCAAGGCTGGAATAGAGGACAAGACAAGGAACATCCAAGGAAGAGACTGGAAACAAGGGGACGAAGGATCCAATGAAGAAAACAGAAATGCCCAGAGGAGCAGAAGAATACAAGAAGTCCAAGAAGACCAGCTCCTTGGAGGACAGTTCCAGGAAGGAACTTGCTCCTTGCGAAGCAAAGCTAGAATGAAGACTGAAGCTTTTTATACTGGAGAAGAGGCAGATCCCATGATGACATCAGTGTGAAGCACTACTCCCTTGCTGTAGTTTTAACTGCTGAAGAGAGAGCCGACCTCGCCCCCTAGGAGGAAGCAGGAGAGATTGCAGGACCCTGGACAGTGGCCCTGCTGCGATGCAGAGAGCAGGAGCTGAAGCAGAAGCTGGAATTAGGCCTCAGGACAGACCCCGAAGACACAGACGGCCTCCTGCCACTGAAGAAGAACCAGAGGGTGATCTCAGGATGCAGGCAAGACCGGGGATGCAGGCCTTCCTCCCACGGAGGGTCCCCAGGTAAGGTTGGTGGCCTCCGGGCCATGTAGGAACTTTGCTGGCGGCCCTCCTGGCCTGCAGGAAGAGGGAGGCGTGGCTCCAGCCATGTATGATGATCTTCGGTGGCCTCCAGGCCGCTCAAGGCACAGTAGCGATAGTGCCATGCCATGAGGGAGATTCCCGGCACTGACAAGCTCCTGCTGCTGCAGGGAGCCACGGCTCGGCTCCCTGCCACCGGGGAAGGCAAGAGGCGCGGCTCCTGCCGCCATACAAGGCAGCGGCCTGCTGGCTGCTTATGGTATCGCAGCATGGTTCTAGCCACTGACGAGAGCAGGGGCTGCACCAGCACGGCTCCGGCCGCGCTGGCAAGACGTCGGCAGCCTCCGGGCTGCTGGAGCAGAAAAAAGAAGGTGGAGATTCTGCCAGAAGGGCAGAATTGCAACATAAGAAAATAAGAACATGCCATACTGGGTCAGACCAAAGGTCCATCAGCTAGCATCCTGTTTCCAACAGTGGCCAATCCAGGCCATAAGAACCTGGCAAGTACCCAAAAACTATGTTCTATTCCATGTTACCATTGCTAGTAATAGCAGTGGTTATTCATCTAAGTCAACTTAATTAATAGCAGGTAATGGACTTTCTTCTCCAAGAACTTATCCAATCCTTTTCTAAACACACCTATACTAACTGCACTAACCACATCTTCTGGCAACAAATTCCAGAGTTTAATTGTGTGTTGAATGAAAAAGAACTTTCTCCGAATAGTTTTAAATGTGCCACATGCTAACTTCATGGAGTGCCCCCTAGTCTTTCTATTATCCGAAAGAGTAAAAAACCAATTCACATCTACCCGTTCTAGACCTCTCATGATTTTAAACACCTCTATCATATCCCCCCTCAGCCGTCTCTTCTCCAAGCTGAAAAGTCCTAACCTCTTTAGTTTTTCCTCATAGGGGAGCTGTTCCATTCCCTTTATCATTTTGGACGCCCTTCTCTGTACCTTCTCCATCGCAATTATATCTTTTTTGAGATGCAGCGACCAGAATTGTACACAGTATTCAAGGTACGGTCTCACCATGGAGCGATACAGAGGCATTATGAATTTCCCATTTATTCACCATTCCCTTCTAATAATTCCCAACATTCTGTTTGCTTTTTTGACTGATGCAGCACACTGAACCGATGATTTCCATGTGTTATCCACTATGAAGCCTAGATCTCTTTCTTGGGTAGTAGCACCTAATATGGAACCTAACATTGTGTAACTATAGCATGAGTTATTTTTCCCTATATGCATCACCTTGCACTTGTCCACATTAAACTTCAATCTGCCATTTGATGCCCAATTTTCCAGCCTCACAAGGTCTTCCTGCAATTTATCACAATCTTCTTGTGATTTACTACTCTGAACAATTTTGTATCATCTGCAAATTTGATTACCTCATTTGTCGTATTTCTTTCCAGATCATTTATAAATATATTGAAAAGTAAGGATCCCAATACAGATCCCTGAGGCACTCCACTGCCCACACCCCTTCCACTGAGAAAATTGAACATTTAATCCTACTCTTGTTTCCTGTCTTTTAGCCAGTTTTTAATCCACGAAAGGACATCGCCACCTATCCCATGACTTTTTATTTTTCCTAGAAGCCTCTCATGAGGAAGTTTGTCATGCCTTCTGAAAATCCAGGTGCACTACATCTACAGGTTCACCTTTATGCACATGTTTATTAACTCCTTCAAAAAATTGAAGCAGATTTGTGAGGCAAGACTTGCCTTGGGTAAAGCCATGCTGAATTTGTTCCATTAAACCATGTCTTTTTTATATGTTCTATGATTTTGATGTTTAGAATACTTTCCACTATTTTTCCTGGCACTGAAATCAGGCTAACCGGTCTGTAGTTTCCTCGGATCGCCCCTGGAGCCCCTTTTTAAATATGGGGGTTACATTAGCTATCCTCCAGTCTTTAAGTGAATGGATGATTTTAATGACAGGTTACAAATTTTTACTAATAGGTCTGAAATTTCATTTTTTAAGTTCCTTCAGAACTCTGGGGTATATACCATCCAGTCTATACCCTAAGACTGGGTATCCTCCCAGTCTTCAGTAGAATGGATGATTTTAATGAACATGTACAAATTTTCACTAATAGGATCTGAAATTTCATTTTTTAGTTCCTTCAGAACTCTGGGGTATATACCATCCGGTCTACTCTTAAGTTTGTCACTCAGGTCTACCACATCTTCTAGGTTCACCGTGATTTGGTTCAGACTATCTGAATCATTACCCATGGAAAATCTTCTCCAGTAACGGGTACCCTCCCCAACATCCTCTCAGTAAACACCGAAGAAAAGAAATCATTTAATTGTTCTGCCGATAGCCTTATCTTCTCTAAGTGCCCTTTAACCCCTCGATCATCTAACGTCTTACTGACTCCCTCACCAGGCTTTCTGCTTCGGTATATTTTAAAAAGTTTTACTGTGAGTTTTTGCCTCTACGGCCAACTTTCTTTTCAAATTCTCTCTTAGCCTGTCTTATCAATGTTTTTACATTTAACTTGCCACGTTTATGCATTATCCTATTTTCTTCTGTTGGATCCCTTGTTCCAATTTTTGAATGAAGATCTTTTGACTAAAATAACTTCTTTTACCTCCCTTTTAACCATGCCGGTAATCATTTTACCTTCTTTCCACCTTTCTTAATGTGTGGAATACATCTGGATTGTGCTTCTAGGATGGTATTTTTTAACAATGACCACGCCTCTTGCACACTTTTTACTTTGTAGCTGCTCCTTTCAATTTTTTTCTAACTATTTCTCATTTTATCAAACTTCTCCCTTTTGAAAGTTTAGCACAAGAGCCGTGGATTTGCTTACTGTCCCCCTTCCAGTCATTAATTCAAATTTATCATATTATGATCACTATTGCCAAGCAGCCCCACCACTGTTACCTCTCTCACCCAAATCTTGTTCTCCACTGAGAATTAGATCTAAAATTGCTCCCTCTCGTCGGTTCCTGAACCACCTTGCTCCATAAAGCTATCATTTTTCCATCCAGGAACTTTATCTCTCTAGTGTGTCCCGATGATACATTTACCCAGTCAATAACAGCAATATACATGATAACTTTCAAACCTATTCACATTACTGCATGTGCATGTTAAGTGGACGCTTGGAGAGTTATGCTTGTATTTCATGAACTGTGCAGTTTATAAAATACTTGGTACTTATGCTTCAAAACTGTGCACGTATGTTTCAGAATACGCATATATTTCCAATGCAATGAAAGTGCTTACTTTTCCTACCTGTTTTATAAACATATGTGTATATTTTAGGTGCATAAAAATAGAACCTATACATGTTAAACAGGCATTTTAGAATGTACTCGTGCATATTTTCAATTAAGTATGCAAGAATGTTTTTTCAATCACAAGTTCACCGATATCTCTGTCAATTCATTCAGGCCTCCCACTGAAAAAATGCAGGCAACAGACAAGTCTGATTTCAGTTAAGCTGGTCAATTAGCAGGTGTAAACTGCATGAATAAATTAGATAATTTATCCATGAACATCTCATAAAAAAAGTATCCTCCATGCATACCTCTTGACTCCACCCTAGAATGCTTCTAAGTAGGAGTAGGAAAGCAGAATGATGCAAAAAAAAGAAAGAAAAAGCCTTCAGAAATATACTACTGCTGAGTGAGCACTCAGATTTTCATTTTTTATTATTATTTCTGAAGGCTTTTTTTTTTGTTTTGTTTTGCATGATTCCATTTTCTTACTCCGTTCACACAGAAATGCACATATTAAAAAAAAAAAAAAAAATGGAGGAGGTTGGTGGATCTATGATTATAATATGCTAAATGAGGCAGGGTTGCCTACATGGTTATATGAGACCCTTCCAACTCCTCAAAAAAAATTGTTTTTCTCCACAACATTTAACAAAGAGATTCCACTTAACGTGTAGGTGCATAAATTGCAATTGAAAATTAAAAACATTTTAGAAATTACAAAGACGTTTCACAGTGAGTGAACCTTCGGTCCCTTTCGATTTTTTTGATTATTTAGCACTGTGCAAGTGGCATTGATATTTCTATGTTATAAATTGGCCATGTATCTTGGCGTGCACCGATGCACATATGCCAAAGAGCACACACCCAGTTTGAAAGTTACTGTCCCTTTGAATTTCTCATTCTGCTCCTATAACTGATTCTGTAGAATTTGGGCCGGATTTTAAATGCCCTGCGCGCGTAAATCCGGCTGGATTTATGCGCGCAGGGCCCTCGCGCGCCAGCGCGCCTATTTTGCATAGGCCGCTGGCGCGCACACAGCCCTAGGATGCACATAAGTCCTGGGGCTTTGTAAAAGGGGCGGGGAGGGGCGTGTCCGGGGGCGTGTCCGGGGTCAGGGGGCGGTTCGATGCGGGACCGGGGGCATGGCGCCGGCCCAGGGGCGTGGTCGAGGCCTCTGGACCAACCCCTGGGTCGGGTGATGGCGCGCCAGCAGCCCGCTGGTGCGCGCAGATTTACGCCTGCTTTCAGCAGGCGTAAATCTGCCAACAAAAGGTAGGGGGGGTTTAGATAGGGCGGGGGGGGGGGGGGCGGTGGGTTAGGTAGGGGAAGGGAGGGGAAGGTGCAGGGGGGCGGAAAGAAAGTTCCCTCCGAGGCCGCTCCGATTTCGGAGCGGCCTCGGAGGGAACAGGTAACGCGTGCCAGGCTCAGTGCGCTCAGGTTGCACAAATGTGCACCCACTTGTGCGCACCAACCCCAGATTTTATAAGATACGCGCGGCTATGCGCGTATCTTATAAAATCCAGTGTACTTTTGTTCGCGCCTGGTGCACGAACAAAAGTACGCGCTCGTGCAAAATTATAAAATCTACCCCATACTGTACACTGGGATCAGTTTATTAAGTGGCACAAAACATCATCAAATTTGTGCAAGGAGTTTTAGTCCATTAGTCATAGTCTGTTCAAGTAAACCATATTGGGTATTTAAAAATATCAACATGCATTCAAGGTAAAAAGATCTACGTATTATACTATGGTGTAGTTATGGTAATATGATTTGTCAACAGGAACAACTGGTATCCTGTTACAAATTGGGGAAGGTATTTAGATTCTTGATTGAAAAGTATATCTGCTAGATGTTCAAATAGAATGCAGGTTCCTTCAATTTTGTTTTGTTGCACCAACCACCTGGTATAACTGCTATTATTACTTATTTTGAGACTGTCCTCAAGCAGAAGAGAAGACATAAAAGATGGAGAAACTTAGGGCTTATATTGCTCTCTTCAACCTATCAAAAGATCAGGTTAAAAACACAGGTATGGATTTGGCAGCAATTCCATTTGAAGGTGCTAGAAGCTCTAAGACTGGATTAAGATATTTCTTCCTGTGTTCCTGCACATATGAAATTGCACTGTATTCTGCATTTTCTGGAGTTCTTGATCTCTTGAAGACACATTAGCATCAGTAGATTAGATAGTTCAGCCTACCTTCTTGCAACCTTTCAGTTAAGTTTTACATGCAAGGTTGGTGAATTATCTTTATTTTTCTAAATTCAGAATAGTACTGCAAGCAGTAAAATAGCATTTCATCAGGTGGTTGAGTTTCTTAATGTTGCAGAAGCAGTTGATTGCTTGCATGTTGCCTTGACACTACCTGCTAAGGCTGAGTACATTTTTAGAAATAGCAATTTCTATCTATCAAGTACAAGTGGTCTGTTATTGCAACAGCATTTTCATTAATCTAGTGGTTGTTTCCAAGCTCAGCTCACGATTCACATATTTTTCAGCAGAGGATTATGTGCAAGCATAATTTCTGATAAAGCTAATAGTGATTTATAGCTGGTAGATAAGTTCTTAAGGGTTTTTCCCATTTTGGGACTCATACACAGGGGTTGATTTTCAAAAGATTTATTCAGCTAGAATCGGGTTTTTAGCTAGGAAAATCTGGCCTGTCTAAAATTTGGTCCCACTAACCAGCTAAATTTATCTGATCAGTTACTAGTTACACAAATTTAACCAAGCTGAAAAGGAACTGACCATAGGCATTATCAGGCATAATTTTAAAATGTAGCTAGTAAAATGATATCCAGTGCTAACTGGCTAAATTTGGATGGACAAATCTAAGCTCTCTAATAGCAGGGCCAAATCTGCCTGACCACTGCTCAGCTTTACCTCCTTATCAGAGCCCAATAGCTTAAAAAAAGGTCCCCAAGCCAGGATTGTCCCTCCCCGGCACCTGATAGCTTAAAAAATAGTTCCTTGAGCCACAATCATTTGTCGGTCTCCCATCTTCAAAATCTTAAATCTGACTTAAAAGTCACCCCATCCCACCCCACCCCAACCCAAATAGGAAAGAGGAAAATCCAACAGAACAGAGCTGTGTTCAATCTAACGTACACCAAATCACTGTGAAATTGGAGGATATAATAAATCAGATTGACAAAGAATAACAAATCACCAGGACCAGATGTATTCACCTCTCCAGTGATGATTTGGTTAACTATAGCCTGGTAAGCCTGATGTTGGGGCCAGGCAAAATGATAGAAGCTCTTCTTAAAAACAAAATTACTGACCACATAGACATGGTTTAATGGAGGAGAGTCTACATGGTTTTTGCATAAGTATTAAGTAAGTCTTGCATTATCACTTTATTAGATTGTTTTGAAGGTGTAAATAAACATGGAGTTAAGCTGGTTTATATAGTCTATTTAAATTTTCAGAAGGCATTTGATAAAGTCCTTCATGACGATAAATTAGCTCTAAACATTGATAAAACTGAATTGATCTTGTTAAGCAGGTTTCCAAGTTCAGATGCCCATACCACTTTTGAATTTGATGGAGGCAAATTTCCTATCGCAAAACAAGTGAGAAACCTGGGTGTAATTTTCAATCAGCACCTATCTATGGACCTGATTTACTAAGGCTTTTTTCCCATTCTGTGTCTATGAG
Organism: Rhinatrema bivittatum; assembly: GCF_901001135.1. Classification (NCBI taxonomy): domain Eukaryota; kingdom Metazoa; phylum Chordata; class Amphibia; order Gymnophiona; family Rhinatrematidae; genus Rhinatrema; species Rhinatrema bivittatum. The sequence goes on along the minus strand of NC_042615.1, from coordinate 702,439,021 downwards.
GAAAATGATTGGCAAATGAGGCCCTATGTGTCTTCAAATCAAAGCTGTGGCTGCTTCATTTTGTAAGCTTCAGCTGATTCACCATTTAAAAACTTTATTGAATCCAGAAGATTTTCACACTGTCTTCCAAACTATGATTTCTCGAGCATTAGATTACTAAAATTCATTATATATGGATCTACCTGCTAACTCACTGAGGGTACTACAGAACTCCACTGCCCATCTACTAATAGGAACAGGTATGCTCTATGCTTCCCATACAATAGCAGTTGATTTTAAATTCACTATGCTTATGTATAAACTTTTAAACAATGTTGATTTACCCTGAATTAGTTCTTTTTTTTTAATTTGTTTATTGTGAAGCATAAATTGAACAGGTACAAAAAGATTAAAGAACATCACACCTATAAAGATCCAGACATTGAACAGTTATACCCCAAGACATTATTGCAATGCCCATAATCATCTTCAATAACCTCCAGAAGTCTGTTGGTTATGAGTATTTCGTGCCACAATGAGAACGGTACAAACTTCACATTTTGTAGTTTCATAACTGAGTCCCCTACCCCATCCCCCCCTACACCCCCTTCCCTTCCTGTGATAAAAAGATGTATCAAATATAACAGTGCAAATAGTACGAACATTCTAAACAGAACAAACTGAACAAACCAACCAAGTAGGACAAACTATCCAGGCAGGTATAAACAGAGCATGTGACTCTATTAGTCTATGGGCAATCAAGCATCTAGGAGAACCAGTGGTACTGGCAATAGTCTGTCAAAATTTGAGAACAAGGCCCGTCAAGCCAGAAGAGAACTCACTCAGGCAGTTGCGGTACCAAAGTTTAAAATTTGGAAGTGAGAGTATGGGATTTTAAATGTGAAAAGTTGTGAGTAGAAATTTGTGGAATCAGCCTGATACTGTTACATTCGCTGATTGTGGAGGGGGTCCCGACAAGTTCAGTATGAATTTGGGATGAAAGTAAGAATGCTGAGTCTTGAGTTCGGGCATGCACCTCCCCAACCAAGGTTAAATATTTCTGCGCTCTAGACTGATTTGAGGCGGAATCAGTTGGATCAGGTCAAACAGTTTAGTCATCCTGTAGTCGGTCGTAAGTAAGAGAGAAACGGTCCCCAAATCTGTTGCATAAGTTCTCTTTTCTTGACGGTGGACTTAGCTGCCAGTAGATACTCGTGCGAGCTAAGGGTTAACAGTCGTTTAAACCAATGGTCAATATGCGGTGCGCGATCTGCCATCCATTCGGATAAAATAACTTTCTTTCCAACCAGCGCTGCCCTGGAAAGAAAAGCCACCATGTTATCATTAGCCAGCATATTGTCTTGCCAAACGTCAAACAGCCAACCGTCTGGTGTGAACGGGATAGTACACTCCCATAACCGCTCACAGAACAACAAAATATCCCTCCAAAAGGTGTTGACCTTAGGGCATTCCCAGAAGCAATGAGAATAGGATCCAATTTGGGAAACGCACTTTATGCAGTTCGGGGATGCGCAAAGGTTGAACTTGTAGGCAGAGGTCGGAGGAATGTAGCTTTTCCACAGGAATTTATACTGAGTCTCTCTCAAAACTTCGTTGGTGGATGTAGACCGTATACTCTTAAAAATGGATTTGAAATCGGAAAGAGTAAGGTTGAAGGCCGGCCAAGTTTTCCATGAAAGGTAGAGTGGGACAAGAACACCATCGTCCGGCGCCATCTGTAACTCACGGTAGAAGCGAGAAATGCTTGGTCCTTTCCTCGTGCTTGCTGTCATAAGAGTGGGCAGGTCTTTCCGTTAAAACCAGCGCTCAAGGTCTTCACCCAAAGTACTTAAGAAGTGACGGAGTTGCAAAAATGCAAAAAAATCAGAGGCGGGGAGCTTATAAGTGCTCTGTAAGTCTTGAAAATTAAGACTGGTCCCCGTGTCAGCATTCGCAAGTTGGTATAAGTATCGAAGGCCTTTCCCCCGCCATCTGGAGAAAATGGAAAGCCCCTGACCCGGGGGAAACTGAGTATTATGTGCAATACTAAGTAGGGGTGTAATGGTAAACTTGAACCCCAACTTTTTACAGACAAATTTCCAAGTGGTCCGGCACATTTGGAGAAGGAGATGCGACCTTAATTGTGGTGAAATAGCCCCAGGTTGCGCATGTAGTAAACCATTCAGAGATGCCACTTCATACCACTCCAATAGGTACAAACCCGGGGTGAAGAACTGCGTCTCAAAAAGCCAGTCTTGAAGAAAACGAAGATTACAAGCGATATTGTAGTGAAAAAGATTTGGGCACCCGAGCCCACCATCTTGCTCTGCCAATTGTAACGTGCACAGTGATATTCTTGCCTTCTTTCCTCCCCAGAGAAATCCAGATAAAGCCTTGTTAAGAACTTGGATATCTTGAAACCGGAGCCATAGTGGGAGCATTTGTAGAATATACATCCATCTTGGTAGAAGCACCATTTGGTATAAATGGATACGGCCCCTCAACGATAGAGGTAGGGAAGACCATTTGGCTAGTGTAACCAGCGTCTGTTGTATTTTAGGTTTCACATTTCTGCCGTAAATAGATTTCAGATCCGATGGTATAATGACTCCAAAATATTTTAATTTGTCCTCCGCCCACCGTAAGGGAAACGCTTCCAGCCATTGCTCTCGAACCAAATGACAGATATCTAACGCTTTGGACTTTTCCTTATTAATCTTCAGACCCGCAAAGGCCCCGAATTGTGACTGGATGTCCAGGAGAGTGGGAAGGGACGCCTTAGGTGATGATAAAATAAAATCAGTAGAAATTAAAATAGCAGATCATTAAATCACATTACAGAAACCAAACAAATTAGGTAAGCACATAAATCAATAACTTTGCTACATGAAAAACCTTCGGAGGAACCAAAGAGGACTGCAATAATAACGCCTGAAGGAAGGGTCACCAGAGGGCTATAGATTGTTCATTAAGTTTGGGAATGCTTTCTTGAAGTTGACTTAGAAAATAGGTACTGCTATTACTAGCAACGGTAACATGGAATAGACTTAGTTTTTGGGTACTTGCCAGGTTCTTATGGCCTGGATTGGCCACTGTTGGAAACAGGATGTGGGGCTTGATGGACCCTTGGTCTGACCCAGTATGGCAATTTCTTATGTTCTCTTGGGTCTTATGGGTCTTATGGGTCTTTAGGGCCTTTTCAAAGAAGTTTCTATCCTGAAGGCATCTTACTTCGTTTGGTAAGCTGTTCCATAAAAATGGACCTGCTGAAAAGAAGGCACACTCTCTTATTTCATTGAGATGGGTTAGGTTTGGGGAGGGAAAATCGAGAAACGATTGACTTGCTGATCTAAGGGACCAAGAAGGGGTATGGATTTTTAATACAGAGGAAATCCATAGATGCTATGAATAGTTGAATGCCCAGCTTGTATTGTATAAGGTATGATACTGGAAGCCAGTATAATGATTCAAGAACAGGAGTAATATGATCATGGATATGAGTAGTACTAGTTAAAAGTCTTGCTGTATTGTTCTATATAATTGTAAAGGACGAACGGCATATATTAGGAGACCCGTTAGAAGGGAATTACAGTAATCTATGCCTGAGAATAAGAGTGATTGTAAAAGCGAATGAAAATTGGAATGTTCAAGAAAAGGCTTAAGGTGATGGAGCAGTTGTAGTTTGTGAAATGATGACTGGGTGACAGTTCTGATATGGTCACGAAGAGTCAAAGAGGGGTCAATGGTGACTCCTAAGTTACAAACAGTTTGTGAAACAGTGATAGTATGGTTATGAAATGAAAAACCTGTAGGAGTGTTTTTGACAGGGAAATGTGATAGAATAATGATTTCTGTTTTTGACACATTAAGCGATAATTTATTACATAAGAATATAAGAAATTGCCATGCTGGGTCAGACCAAGGGTCCATCAAGCCCAGCATCCTGTTTCCAACAGAGGCCAAACCAGGCCACAAGAACCTGGCCATTACCCAAACACCAAGAAGATCCCATGCTACTGATGCAATTAATAGCAGTGGCTATTCCCTAAGGGGCGGATTTTCAGAGCCCTGCTCGCCTAAATCCGCCCAAAACCGGGCGGATTTAGGCGAGCAGGGCCCTGCGCACCGGTGAGCCTATTTACATAGGCCTACCGGCGTGCGCAGAGCCCCGGGACTCGCGTAAGTCCCCGGTGTTCTCCGAGGGGGCGTGTCGGGGGGCGGGCCCGGTCGTCACGGCGTTTAGGGGGCGTGTTGGCAGCGTTTTGGGGGCGGGTACGGGGGCGTGGCTACGGCCCGGGGCGGTCCGGGGGTGTGGCCGCGCCCTCCGTACCCGCCCCCAGGTCGCAGTGTCGGCGCGCAACAGGCCGCTGGCGCGCGGGGCATTTACTTCTCCCTCCGGGAGGCGTAAATCCCCGGAGACAGGTAAGGGGGGGGGGTGTAGACAGGGCCGGGCGGGGGGGTTAGGTAGAGGAAGGGAGGGGAAGGTGAGGGGAGGGCGTTAGAGGATTCCCTCCAAGGCCGCTCCGATTTCGGAGCGGCCTTGGAGGGAACGGGGGTAGGCTGCGCGGCTCGGCGCGCGCCGGCTATACAGAATTCATAGCCTTGCTCGCGCCGATCCAGGATTTTAGTGGATACGCCCGGCTCCGCGCGTATCTACTAAAATCCAGCGTACTTTTGCTGGCGCCTGATGCGCCAGCAAAAGTACGCCTATTCGCGTTTTTTGAAAATCTACCCCTAAGTAAACTTGATTAATAGCAGTTAATGGACTTCTCCTCCAAGAATTTATCCAAACCCAGCTACACTAACTAGAGATGTGCATTTGTTTTTGCAGAATTGGAAAATTTCAAAGAAATTGTCCAATTCGGCATGGGTCGGAGGGCCCAAATCCCGAGGCGGATTTTCCCCAAACTTTGGGGAAAATTCATTGTTCAGGTTAGTGCGGGGGGGAAGGGCACATTTATTAAAAAAAAACTCCAAACCCACCCCAACCCTTCAAATTTACTTAATTACAACCACCCCCACCCTCTTAACCCCCCCCCCAAACTTGCCTAAAGTCCCTGGTGGTCCAGTGGGGGTCCCGGGAGCGATCTCCCGCTCTCGGGTTATCGGCTACCAGTAAACAAAATGGCACCATGGCCCTTTGCCCTTACAATGTGACAGGGGCCACCAGTGCATTTGGTCGGCCCCTGTCACATGGTAGGAGCAATGGATGGCTGGCGCCATCTTAGAAAATGGCGCAGGCCATCCATTGCTCCTTCCACATGGTTCAGAATAATAAATCTTTGAAGGATACTAACACAACAGATAAGTTAGGGTATCCCAATAGAGAGGTTGCAATAAATGCAAAAGTAGCCCAGGTGCTGTTATGAAATGAGCAGACAGAATTGAAAGATTCCAAATTACCTCTCTCAATTGATAAGCAAGTTGTTAATTCAAACAAAAACATACTTTGAAATGTCTGTATACAAATGCTAGAAGTCTACAAAATAACAGGCCTATCCTGTAAAGTGCGGCCGCGTTTACCCTGCTCCTAAGCCGCTTTTTACTCACGTTCCGGCCGCGATAGCCCTTCCTGCGATCCCGAATCCCCTTTAACCTACTCTTACCGCGTCCTAAATTCCCCGGGCAACCCCTTCCGCCCGCGGCATGTATATTGCATGCAAACGAGCGAATTAGCTCGATATTGCATGCAAACGAGCGAATTAGCTATTCCCTAGCATCCCGTAACCCGCGCCCCGACTATCGCTAGTTTTCCCTGCCGTTTTGTCGCGCGTTTAACCTGCAAACTTACCGCCTACCCTGACCCAGGCGGTAGAGGCATAGGTAAGGGTAGATGGCAAGCTTTCCCCCAGCCTCCGCTCACCTGCCCCGGCCGCGATCATGGGTGCCGGTCTCCGTGGCAGCCCCAGTCCTCTCCCCTCCTCCCAAAGCCAAAAAAAAAAGTGAAAAAAACGTTGCAGCCCCCCTCCGATGTCCGGAGGGGGGCTGCAACCCGACCCGACCCGACTTACTTTTGCAGCCGTCCGACATCGTTGCTCCCCCCGTTGCTCCCCCGCCTCGTCCGGCATCGTTGATCCCCTGCCTCGTCCGGGAAGATGGCTGCCAGCACGGGGGAAAGCGGCCCCTGTGCATTCAATTGGCTGCTCAAGATGTGATGTCACGACGTTTGGCGTAACGGCAGCCAATTGAATGCACAGGGGCCGCTTTCCCCCGTGCTGGCAGCCATCTTCCCGGACGAGGCAGGGGGAGCAACAATGCCGGACGAGGCGGGGGGAGCAACGATGCCGGACGGCTGCAAAAGTAAGTCGGGTCGGGTCGGGTCCCCTTTTGGTTTTTTTGCTTCGCCGCTGTCATCTCTTCTCCCCTCCTCCCGGAGCAGGGAGCGAAAAGCAGCCTTGCTCCGGGAGGAGGGGGGACACTGACAGTGGCGAAGCAACTTACTTTTAGCTTTTTGAAAAAAAAAACCAAAATTGCTGTTGGGTTTTTTTCGCTTCGCCGCTGTCCGTGTCTATTCTACCCTCCTCCCGGAGCAAGGCTGCTTTTCGCGCCCTGCTCCAAGAGGAAGGGAAGACACTGACAGCAGCGAAGCAAAAAAAACAAAAGCAAGAAGTAAGTCGCTTCGCCGCTTCCCTCCTCCCGGAGCAAGGCTGCTTTTTGCGCCCTGCTCCTGGAGAAGGGAAGAGTGAAGCGGCGAAGCGACTTACTTTTTGCTTTTGGTTTTTTCGCTTCCTGGTATCTGTCATTTCAAATGACATTTGAAATGACAGATACCAGCGTGGCGTGAAGCCTTAGGCCCGCGCACCCAGGATACTGTATAGGCGCTCTATCCAGTAAAATGGGTTGCGTGGGCCTAACGCTTCACGGGCACTTATTAGCCGCGGCTTACATTTGCATGCAATTAGAGTTCAGGATCGAGCGGTAGGTGAGCTGCACTGTGCGGGCGGTAACCGCGGGTGCCGTAGGCACCAACGCAGCTCTTCCTACCGCTCGGTACTGGATAGACCTGAAAGAGACTGAAACTATAAGGCTTCAATAGTAGTCAACTATTTATACCACTATAGGAGGGTCAGCTAGTAACTCAAGGTGAGGTTTTGATGGTGGTCTAGGATTTTAGGGTCAGTTTTACATGCACAGTCAGATGTACAAACATCACATTACACCTCAATAAACATTTGATGTGATTTGGAATGAGGAAAAGTACACAAAGATGAGATTTGTACTAGGGATGTGCAGGGAAAAAGTTTTCGTTGCGTACGTGATACGTATTCGTGGGGGGTCAATTCCGTTTCATGCGGAAGTATGGAGAATTCCATAAGTTGTCGATCTATAAATACGTTACTACGGCGAGTTAAATTATTGTCCCAGCTAAAATTAAAATTAACTACAACCCCCCACCCTCCTGACCCCCCAAGACTTACCAAAACTCCCTGGTGGTCCAGCGGTGGGGTCCGGGAACTCACTCACACCCTCGGTGCTAGTTACATCATGGCGCCGATAGCCTTTGTCACAGGGGCTGCCGGTGCCATTGGTCAGCCCCTGTCACATGGTCATCGGCGCCATCTTGTGCTCCTACCATGTGACAGGGGCTGGCCAATGGCACTGGTAGGCGATTGGCGCCATTTTGAGTATTGGCGATTGGCGCCATTTTGAGTATTGGCATCAGACGGCCGGCGTGCAAGGAGGTCGCTCCCAGACCCCCGCTGGACTTTTGGCAAGTCTTGTGGGGGTCAGGAGGCCCCCCCAAGCTGGCCAAAAGTCCCTGTGGGTCCAACGGGGGTCCCGGAGCGACCTGCCGTCCGATGCCAGGACTCAAAATGGCTCCGATAGCCTTTGCCCATACTATGTCACAGGGGCTACCGGTGCCATTGGTCAGCCCCTGTCACATGGTAGGAGCACAAGATGGCGCTGATGGCCATGTGACAGGGGCTGACCAATGGCACCGGTAGCCCCTGTGACAAAGGCTATCAGCGCCATGATGAAACTAGCACCGAGGGTGTGAGTGAGTTCCCGGACCCCACTGCTGGACCACCAGGGAGTTTTGGTAAGTCTTGGGGGGGTCAGGAGGGTGGGGGTTTAAATTTTTATTTAGGCCGAATAAAACAGAAATCTGTTTAATACGTGGGGAGTCGCAATGCGTTTCGCCTCCCCACGTATTTAACAGATAGCAAAAAAATAAGTTGCGGATTACAAATCCGTGGAAAACGGATGCACATCCCTAATTTGTACAATGTACTCTCACCGTAGTTTGATGGACTCTCTACCTGGGTGCTATCAAGCTAGGGTGAAAGTAAATTGTAGAAATCTCATCTTTGTGTACCTTTCCTCATTCCAAATCACATTAAATGTTCACTGATGTGTACTGTGCTATTCATACGTCTGACTGTGCATGTAAAACTGGACCCAAAACCCTAGACCACCACCAAAACCTCACCTCAAATTACTAGTTGACCCCCCCTACAGTGGTATACATAGATGATTCATATCTGCCACCCCAGTTGTGTGCTCTCTCTCTGTCTCTGTTTCTCTTTCTTTCATTCTCTCAGGATTTGTGATAAATATTGTATATCCCAGTTCAGATATATCACAGAGCTTAACTCCAGTAAAAAAGATATAGTTATTTCCAGTGTTAAAAGATGTGTTATACCATCATATGCAATATAAAGCATCCCTCATTTTCATAATTTGCATACGCATCATGTGATGTGAAAAATAACACATGCTTTATGATATTCTCATGGGCATTAGGGTCTTAATGTGATTTGAAAAATGAACCAGTAAAAACCCAAAGCTGTTTAGAAAACTGCTAAAGAGACATCTCTTTCAGCAAGCATTGTTGTGCTGGAGGTGGACCCTTGACCTGGTGCAGGATTGGTCTGGCCCTCTGTGTTGCGATCCCCCCTGCTGCTGCGCTACAGGAGGTCTCTTACCTTTCTCCAGAGGCCGCTCTGAAGCCTGGGCCTCGCCTGTGTTCCATCCGGGACTTGCTCCAGGGCCTGAGAGGCCTAGCTGTGCCTGTGGCTTGCATGCCATCTATTGTGGGTGGGGAGGAGGCGGGGGCGGCCAAAGGCCGCCCCGCCCCTTAAAGAAACAGGGAGAAACAGACAACTAAAGATAGGGAAAGAGAATCCAGGGCGCCGGAGACTACCAGCATGGGACAAAGGAAGGGAAGGTAGGAGGGGTGACAAAACAAGAGGCCACTAGGACACACGTGGCCGAAAAAGCAAGCAGGAGGCTGGAAGCAGGAAGCAGCAGTAGCTGGAACCAGCAGGCAGCAGCAGCAGCAGGGCTCAGGAGCAGCAGCAGGGCTGGAGGTCCAGGAGACTCAAAGTCACAGGGCTGGAGGCCCAAGAGAGACAGCACCACAGGGCTGGAGGCCCAAGAGAGACAGCACTACAGGGCTGGAGGCCCAAGAGAGACAGCACTACAGGACTGGAGGCCTAGCAGACACAGCTCCAGGGCCTGGGAGGCCTAGCAGACACAGCTCCAGGGCCTGGGAGGCCTAGCAGACACAGCTCCAGGGCCTGAGAGGCCTAGCAGACACAGTTCCAGGGCCTGGGAGGCCTAGCAGACACAGCTCCAGGGCCTGTGTTCCATCCGGGACTTGCTCCAGGGCCTGAGAGGCCTAGCTGTGCCTGTGGCTTGCTTGCCAGCGTTTGGACTTCCTGTTTGGCGACGCCCTTCTCCTAGGGGCTGGCCCGCAGCTCTCCACCTGACTTATAGGACCAGCGGTGGGCGGTCCTGGCAAGCTCCTCCCAGGGAGTTGCCTTCTACCTCCAGTATTTAAGGACTTTGTGTTCACTTGCAAAGGGCCTTCGGATCGGGCTCTACAGTCGTCTGTAACTTGCCGATCCAGGTCCCCCGGTTTCGCCTATGCCTTGATGGGTTCCTGTCCTGTGTCTCTGCCTAGATGTTTGTTCCTGTGCCTGCCAGCCGTAAGGACTTCGGATGTGAGTATCCCAGCATCGGAGTTCCTGTTCGCCTGGAGTTTCCCTGCACCCTCCTTCTCAGCGTGGTCCGCGACCAGCCTTCCTGGGCTGTTGTAGGGCGTGTCTGGGACAGGGTGGTCCGCGACTCAGTCCCACGGGTGGGCTGAGTAGGGCGCCCTGATGGACAGTGCCATGTTTCCGTCCAGCCTTGTCTACAGTGTCTTGCTTCAGCCCTTGCCCGGCTGTCTTCGTGTCTCTGCCTTGACCTACGTCCTCGTCTGGTTCCTGAGCCTTCTGTCCTGTTGGGCCCTGGAGTGGCCAACAGGAGGGATTCGTCCCACGGGCTCTTGAGATTCTGCCAGCCGAAGGGGCTTCGGATGTGAGTATCCCAGCATCGGAGTTCCTGCTCGCCTGGACCTTTCCTTCTTGCTTCAGCCCTTGCCCTGATGTCTTCCGTGTCTTGCTTCAGCCTGTCTTGGATGTCTGCTTCAGCCCCCGTCTGACGTCTTCTGTATAAGGACTCTGTCTGCCCTCTGTCCGGCCTGCTGCCCATTGCCGTACCCAGCGGCAGGTCCGAAAGGGCCGGGAACAGTCGGAGGACCGTTCATTAGTCAACTTCCCCGTGTTGGCTACCATGGGCATGCAGGTCCGGCTGAGGGTCGGACTCCCTGCTTCTGTTCCTGCCTGCCTGGCTCACCATGCCTGCTCAGCTCACCTCCCACGGTGTGGCTGGGGCTCCTCCCTAGCTTTCGCCGTGGCCCAAGGGCTCACCACCCGCTTACGACGACCGTGCCCGCGCGCGCTCGTAACACTCTGAGGGACCCCAGAGGGCACCTACTGCCAGGAGGCAGAGCACACAAGAAGACAGAGAGGAATTTCACCAATAATGGTCCAGGGGCTCTGCAGGTTGAGCCCTCGGATTCCTGGGCTGCCTAGGCTTATTTATTTATTTATTATTTTTATATATCGACATTCAATCTGAGATATCACATTGGTTAACATTCAGGTACTGTAGGTATTTCTCTATCCCCAGAGTGCTTACAATCTAAGTTTTTGTACCTGAGGCAATGGAGGGTAAAGTGACTTGCCCAAGGTCACAAGGAGTGATAGCAGGTCTCAAACGCTGGTCTCCTGGTTTGTAGCCCACTGCTCTAACCACTAGACTATTCCTCCTCCCTTTCAGTATGGAGGTGCATAAAAGGAGATGTTTCATCAGTTGACCAGAACATCAGGAACTGCTTGTTGAGCGTCCTGGCCGCGCTAGGCCTGCACCTGGGCCTGCTCACCTTGCTCACTCGAGGTCTCCTGGGTCTCCGGGAGAGATGACGGAGAGGTGTGCCCAGCAAGAGAAGAGGTGCACGGCTGTCAGTATACAGGCGAGCTAGACCGGAACCGAGAGTTACAGAGACCACTGGAACAAGACAGGACTGAAGGTCTTCTGGGTAGGATAAGCAGCGCCTAGTGATCCAGCTCGTAGAAGGCTGCGGGTGGTGTCAAAGCAGGCAGACCTGGTGATCACGGGAGGAGCGAAGAGAGTGTTCGAATGGAGCGCAAGGGTCAAAGCCAGGGTATCCGTCCAAGAATGGTCAGCCAAATTGAAGGTCAGTTCCAGGTATCAGTCTGAGCGTAGTCAAAGGCAAGCAGAGGTCAGTTCCAGGTATCAGTTCGAGCGTGGTCAAAGGCAAGCAGAGGTCAGTTCCAAGGATCAGTCTGAGCATGGTCAAAGGCAGGCCAAGGTCAGTACTGGGTATCAGTCCGAGAAGGTACTACCTGGAAAGCAAGATGAGAAACAGGACTCAGGAACGAAGGAACTCAGGAACAGATGCTGGAGCACAGGAGCTAGGTGATGTCATCACTGTGCACCGCGGAGTGGTTTCCCAGCCCTGGCCCTTTAAAGGGCTGGGCGGTCTGCGCACAAGTGCCTAGGGGCGGACCCGATGCCGAGGAGGACGCCGAGCCCCGTCGTGAAGAGAGCCGGGAGGTAGAAGACCCCGAAGGGCCTGGGGATGCCGCCACATGGTGTCATGGAAGCAGGGAACTGGCTGCGGCAGTGGGAGAAGTAGGACTGGGCTCCGCTGGAGCGTGAGTGAGGTGAGTAAGCCCGGGCGCGGGCCTAGTGCGGCCAGGACTCTCAACAAGCATTTCCTGATGTTCTGGTCAACTGATGTAACATCTCCTTTTATGCACCTCCATACTGAAATTTGTAAACTAGTAGAATGTCTATTTATCATCTCTTGTAGACAGCAATTGTTTTTGTTTTTATTTTATTGTTGTTTTTAATTTATTATGTATGTTTCTTTTTTCCTCGCCCTAGGTAATAAATACTTTTAAATAACATAAATTATGAATTTTTATGATGGACATGTTGGTCTTTTTTTGAGCTAATGAAAGTAGGCTATATATTTGTTAAATAAATAAAATGGTACAGGCATCATCTTCATCTAAGATTTTGGGGTACTCTTGGCAAAACTACTGAACTTCCAAAATGTACTGAAATAGGTAAGTTATATTCTTGGAACACATGCACCCCTTTTGCTGCCAGTAGAAAAGTGAAGTTTTTCTGCATCAAATCCTTTATTCCCCATCCTTGAAATCTGTTAGTGGCCCATCAAATTCTCAACCTTTCTAAAATTTCAGTCCCAATTGCCCCCCACTCCTCTAAAAAGGTCCTGCACCTGTTAGGCCCCCAAGCTAACCAAAATCTCCTCCATTTGCTAGGTCTTTAACCTCCAATAGCCTAGATAGATAGGCTGGGGCCTGTATGACAATACCAGAAAGGAATTTTGCAGGACTCTTGTTGTGTGTTCCTACTTTGTTTTCTTGTATTTCAGGTAATGCACCTATTTCCCTTGATGTATTTTTGATTTCCTATACATGGAATCTGAGAGGTTAACAATTGATGTCCAGAACCAACTTTTTAGCTGTGGTGTGAAGTGAATGGGACAGGAAGAGACACCTCCCATCTTTTTCTGATGGGCACAGATAATAGTTTCCTTTTCTCAGAGGCCCTATTTATTAATGTCCCAAAAATGTTGTCTCTTAGGACAACCTTGGAACTGTGTTGTCCTAAGAGTAACTCTGTGGCTGCTGACCTCCAATTCTGTTTTATTTCTAGATATGATCCTTTGCTACTAGATATTTCCTTGTGGAGTCTCTGCAAAACTGTATGCTGTTGTTCTCAAGGACTAGCCCCAGAAAATTGTCATTTTCAGTCTAACTGAAGCACGATATTCTTTGGAGTAGCCATGATGCTGCTGCTGTAAATTTTGGTATGGCCTGCTACTTCCTCCTCCAATTCCTCCTCTTCACGTTGCTCTGCCTCCTTGAAAGATACAAGGCACATGCTTTGTGTACTGCCTGCCTTCTTTACACCTCCTTCCTTTCCTTTCTCGCAGTTGCAGTTGTCCTGAAGTGAAGCTGCCCTTACCCCTCCCTTCCTCCAAAAAAAAAAAAAAGAAACATTTTTCATGGACAGATATTTACTGCAGTAACAGTCTAGTAATAGTAGCATCTGGTGGAAACTATAAACCACATACTTTCTGACTTACCCAGGAATCATTTTTATTTACCATAGGATGCAGAATACCATGATTTCATATGTAAGCAACATATTTAAAGGAAGCATTGGATTCTGTAGATGTTCTTTAAGTTAGTTACATCTTGGTTTACTTTACCAAGCTGCCAAAAGTATAAATTATTTGAATTTGCAGACTCAACTATTTCTTTCATTGACTATTTATATTGTACCTTTATGCATGGTTTAGATCTTTTTTCTATTACTGTAGCAAACGTAAAACATTTGCTTGGGTTATGACCTTATACATGCAGATTAAATTATACCCAAACTAAACTTTAGTGAATAAAAGAGAGAGGAAAAAATATCAAATTAATAGGCAGAAAACCAAAGATGTACTCTAGCACACTGGCAACATTTACCAAAGTAATATACTGGAAATAACTTTCTATTTCTTAATTCACTTCAGACCTTGGGAACACAACTCCGAGTTCATATACAGGTCAAAGAAAACAACATACCACCAATATCTGAGACCCCATACTAGGCACAATTTACATCAAGCAAGTAAAGAAAATACGGAAGCTTGTCTTAGAGATGATCTTTGAGGAAGAAGGTTGGTGCACTTTAACCTTTGTAAGAAAGTTAATGAGACAATTGGCAAGAAAAACAGCAATAGGCAGGGCTTAATTTTCGGTGGGACAGCTCAGAACGGGATTCCACCACTTCTATTCAGACGTAAGATGCAGCATCAGGGATCCCTTCTGGTTCCCTGCCCTCCCTCCACCCCATAGAAGCAGCATAGAGCCAGTAGCATGGATTAATTCTGGATCTCACCCCTAGAGGTGGCATAGCAGAGCAGAGGTGTAGATAATACCTGGTTCCCTGTCTGTCTCCTCTCCTCATGGAAGCAGAACAAAGGCAGCAGCATGAATCAGTTCCAGCTGGACCAACTTCAGAAACTGCTTCTTTTTTGGGGGTGAAGAATTTAGTTAAGGCATAAGCTAATAAGAATAATTCCAACTTCATTAGCTGTGATGCCTTGATTGATCACTTTCCTTCTAAGGTCAATTTCCTCTGTGATACTTTTACTTTGCCCACAAGTATGGCACATTTTCCTAAATCAGAAATACTTGTTTGATGGGACAAATTTAGCTCAGTTTCTGATATACAGGCCTGCAATTTGTTTGCATATATGAGAGGTACTAGTTGTGTCTGTGATCCTTGACCTGCTAATTTTCATAAGGCAGCAAAAAGTGTACTGGGGAAAACAGACATTAATAATTAATGACTTATTTAGAAGAGAGGTTTATGCCCTCTGTTTTAAAGAGGGAGATTATTCAACCTCACTTAACCAAGAATATCCTTTGTTAAGGTTTGTGGGTATGTGGGCCCTTGGCCCGAGGTGTGAGTTGTCACTACCTGTGGGGAGGAGCCCCACAGATCCACACCACTGGGAGGCGAGGTCAGGCACAGCAGGGAGCTCTGGGTGAGGCTGTGGAGAGGTCCTGAGAAGTCAGGAGAGATTCCCCAATAGACAGGCAGGCTGAAGATAATACCTGGACTGAGACCCCAAGGAGGAAGGCGCCAGGCAGGCTGCAGAGCGGGAAGGCTTGAGACTGACATGCAGGAGGTATAGCGGAGAGACACCCACAAGGGGTGGAGCTGCGGAGTGAGGGAGGTACAGCTGTAGTGATGTAGGCCAACCCACAGAGCAGGGAAGCCCGAGTCAGGTCTCCAAAGATGATGTATGTTGAAACCCGAGGAGTGGGAGCACAGACAGTCTCTGTATGATAAAGAAGCACAGCCCCGAGGAACGGGGACATGCAGGCAGTCTTAGTAGCACGTAAGCGCGACCCTGAGGAGCGGAGAGGTGCAGACAGTCGCAGTGTAGCAGGAGGACACTGCCCCAAGAAGTGGGACAGTGCTGAGAGTCTCTTCTATAGTACAAGGATGCAGCCCTGAGGAGCGGGAAAGCGCTGATGGTCCAACACAGCATGTAGGCACAACCCCAAGGAGCGGGGGAAGCGCTGGAGTAAACTCCTGAGTGGTAAAGGTGTTCCAGGGGGCAGCCCCGAGGAGTGGGGAGCCTTGCAGAGTAGGACTTTTAGGAAGCACAGGGCCAGCCCAAGGAGAGGAGGAGACCAGGAGAGAAGGTCCCTGAGAGAGCGCCCACTGTCCCCCGAGTCCAAAGTCCAATAGCGTAGCCACAGGAACGTGAAGCAGGAGCTAGTAGAGACGTACGGAACTTGTTGCCAAGTCAGCTAGCTGACGGCGAAGGTGGAGCTTATGTACCTTGATCTGATGACATCATCAAACAGAGACGCCCCCAAGTTTCTCACCGAAGAGGCTTCAAAGGAGGGCCCGGTGGTGCGCGCGCACGCTTGCCTAGGAAAGACCGGAGAAGACATGGGTGTTGGCGGCATCTCGGCCACCACGAGGAGCCATGGAGAACATGGCGGTGGAGATTGGCCTGTGCTGTGAGCAGACCTCGGGAGGGCTGGAGAACGAAGCAGGATGTAAGTAAGCGCGATCGCAGCCATCTGTGACAGACGAGCATAAAAATCCTAAATCCTATGGATCCTGTTTGCTACCATACTGACCAATAAAATATCCCTTTTACGGTAATCTAATTGAACAATCAGTACTATCACAGTTACAAGAGTTCTTGGAAGAATTTGATATTTTGGACCACTTTTAATTAGGTTTCTGTGGGGGGGCATAACACTGAGACCTTGTTGATTTTGGTGCTGGATTCTCTATGGATTCACCTTGGTATGGTAATCCAGTGCTGGTATTTTCTTGACATATCATCTTCCTTTTATATTCTCAATCACTTCTTGCTGTAACTCGCTTTGAGCTACCAATGAAAAGGTGTGAGCTATGTAATAAAATAAACAAATACATTGAGATCTCTGGATGTGGGAAGTGAAATGTGTAAATGGTTTCAGTCCTTTCTTTTTAATTGATGGCAGCAGGTCATCCTGGGGACACAATCATGTAGGCTAGTCAAATCAGTGGTCCCTCAGGGATCTGCCTTATCCCCTGTATTATTTAAAATATTTTACACTCTTTGGGAAAGATCTTAGAATTCCTGGGTCTAGAATATTGAATCTATGCAGATGACATACTGATTTTTTTGCCCCTTCAACCTGATGATCTGCAGTCATCTGTGATAGTTCATAATTGATTGGATTCATTACAAGCTTGGTTGGCCAGAACAGCTTAGCCCTTAATGTAAAGAAAGCAGAGAATATTTCTGTGTAGCCCTGGCTTTGTCAATATGTACACATTAGGCATTTGGCTAGGGCAGCAAACATTTGGGGGCAGCAGGCTGGCTGAAGATTTGCTGCCTTTCAGCTCTGTTGAATCTCATTTAGCTGAGAACAGCCCATTCTCTAGCCTTTAGCTGTCCCTTACAGGAAGTGGGTAGAGGTACGTAACAGCACCTAGGGTTGGGAAAATCCTAAATCCATCACTGTTTGAGTGTCCTGACTATGGTGAAAGTTTTATCACTGATGAACCTGGGCTCTTGGGTCTTGTTTATTAGCCATGAGGCCTGGAATTTAGGGTCAAGATTAGACCAACATATCTCTATGAAGTTGTTATGTTGCTCATACAACCATATTCAAATTAAGGCTGGCACACTGTTTGGAATTTTTGCTGTCTTTGCAGGATTTTAGAACTGTGGTTGAGGCTTTCATTTTAAGGGGGGGTTGATTACTATAATGCAGTGTATCTTGGGCTCCTAACTAAATTGATGAGAGTGCTTCAGCTAATACAAAATGCAGCAGCTACGTTGGAATTCGGGGTTCTTATGAAGGATCATATTTCCCCTGAATTAGTTAGGCTTCATTGGCTCCCAGTCTTCTGGTGGTCAAATTTAAGATTTAAGACTATGCATGGATATAGTCTTAAGTATTTAACATCTTTTTCTGCAGGAATATTTACCCATTTGCCAGTTGAATAACTGCTGTAAGACTCAAAGAAGAGGGGAATAAGTGTAACTGACAAGGAGAAAGTGGAAATACTCAACAGATACTTCTTTTAAGTATTCACTGAAGATGGGATCAGAGTAGGAACCTACCACATATAGGGAACTGCATGGATTGGTCCTCAGTTTGGTTCTGTTCAATATTTTTGTAAGTGATATTGGGAAAAATTTGTCTTTTTGAAGATGATACCAAAATTTGCAGCACTTAAGATAGACAAACAAGTAGATAAGGTAATGACAATAGCCAGAACATAAGAACGTAAGAAATTGCCATGCTGGGTCAGACCAAGGGTCCATCAAGCTCAGCATCCTGTTTCCAACAGAGGCCAAAACCAGGCCACAAGAACCTGGAAATTATTACCCAAACACCAAGAAGATCCCATGCTACTGATGCAATTAATAGCAGTGGCTAATACTATTCCCTAAGTAAACTTGATTAATAGCAGTTAATGGACTTCTCCTCCAGGAACGAATCCAAACCTTTTTGAACCCAGCTACACTAACTGCACTAACCACATCCTCTGGCAACAAATTCTAGAGCTTAATTGTGCATTGAGTGAAAAAGAATTTTCTCCGATTAGTCTTTGACTATAATTGTTTATCAAAATCATTATACTGAAAACAAATGAAATGACTAGGATTCTTTAAATTTGGGGAACCTTCTCAATTCATTTTGGGGTCCCCAGAATGAAATTAATTAGCCCTTATTTGTTTCATTTTTCAATTTCATTTGAAACTCTTGCACATGACAGTAGAAGAGGACGAGAAGGCTCATCTGCATACTGCTCCCAGAGGACCCCAGAGATCACAGCGAGCAATCTAGGTTTCAAGCTCCATAGCCCCATCTTCCAGAGGCCCCACACCATTTGCAATAGAGGAGGACTAACGGTGCACACATCTCAAACCTATCAATCCTTTGAGTGATGATCAACTTAATGGAGGTTGAAGAGCCTTGATAAGTATAGCTCTGGAAATTTTTGAACTTAAAAAAGTTTGGAGAGAGATTTAATGTGGGATTTATTATTTAGAGTTTGTGTGTGTCTGAGATAATAAGCAAGCCAGAGGGAGTTAATTATAGTGTCTGTCTTTCTCTCCCACCCACCCCTAGCTCAACCCTTGATTTTTAGGCAAGAGACACTTTCTCAGTAAAAATCAAACAGGCTCATATGTAAATCATACTATTGTACCAGCCCTTCTTGAGAGTTTAATCATCCCCTTTTAGGTCACTAGCAGATTAATTAGTTTATACACCTATAAATTTAAAGTACTCTTATTCCAACAACCTTAGCAACCTAAACAACTAGGAACTCAAGAAAATTAAGAGGAAGGCAGCATTCCTACAGCAAGATGGGGGCTTTCCAGTCTTTTGCATCGAGTGTCACATGTATGATTTTTTTTTAACCGCCGGTGAGAGATTGTATGTGTGCACCCAATGCAAACAGATCCTGGTTCTCAGAGAATAAGTCCGAACTTGGGAGGCTAGAGTGTCAGACATGGAGAAGCTGAGGCAGACAGAGAGGTACATTGATGAGACCTTCAGGACATAGTAGCCAAGTCCCAAATCCAGACTGGCAGCCCCAGTGCTGCCTTGGATCAGAAAGGTCTCCCTGTTGGAGAGAATCACCCGGGTGTAGCAGGAAGTGATCCTGTAGCAGGGACCTGCTCTCCAGGTGATGAGTTGTCCTCTCACACTAAGGAGAATTCTCCCAAGGCTAAGGCCCAGGAGGGAAAGGTTAGGTTGGCTATCATAGTTGGTGATTTGATTATTAGGAATGTAGATAGCTGGGTTCCTGGTAGATGTGAGGACCACCTGGTAACTTGCCTGCCTGCTGCAAAGGTGGCGGACCTCTCGCGTCACCTAGATAAGATTATAGACAGTGCTGGGGAGGAGCCAGTTGTCATGGTAATTGTGGGCACCAATGACATAGGAAAATGTGGGAGGGAGGTTCTGGAAACCAAATTTAGGATTTAAGATAGAAAGCTGAAATCCAGAACCTCCAGGGTGGCATTCTCAGAAATGCTTCCTGTTCCACATGCAGGTCCCCAGAAGCAGGCAGAGCTCGAGTCTCAATGTGTGGATGAGGGATTCAGTTTTGTAAAGAACTGGACAACCATTTGGGGAAGGGGGAGACTTTTCCAAAAGGACAGGCTCCACCTTAACCAGAGTGGAATCAGGCTGCTGGCACTAACTTTCACAAAGAAGATAGAGAAGTGTTTAAACTAGAACAAGGGGGAAAGCCAACAGTTATTCACCAGTGCATGGTTTGGAAGAATGTATCTTTGAAGGATATTAATGAAACAGGAGAGTTAGGGCATCTCAATAGGGAGGTTCTAATAAAATCAAAAGTAGTCCATGTGACAATAAGTAAAGAATCACCTGACCTAAAAAATTCCAAATTATCCATATCAACTGAAAAGCAGGTTGTTAATACAAACAAAAAAGCACTTTGAAATGACTGTATGCCAATGCCAGAAGTCTAAGAAGTAAGATGGGAGAGCTATAATGTATAGCAGTGAATGATGAGATAGACATAATTGGCATCTCAGAGACCTGATGGAAGGAGGATAACCAATGGGACAGTGCTATATCATGGTACAAATTATATTGCAATGATAGGGAGGATCAACTTAGTGGGGGTGTAGCACTTTATATCTGGAAGGATATAGAGTCCAACAGGATAAAGATCATACAAGAGACTAAATAATCAGTAGAAACTATGGAGCCGATGCAATAATTTTCACGGAAAGCAGGCGCTAACTTTTCAGAGCTTGCTTTCTTAATGCACGCATGGCGCCCACAAGGAGGGCGCTATGCAATAGGCAAATTAGGGTCGCCTTCTTGCTAACGTGACCCCGCGGTGGCTGCCAGTTAATGAAGACCGACACCGGTAAACTTGGCATCGGTTTACATAACCGGCCTTCTGCCAGTAATAAAAATGGATGCCGAGTTTACCGGTGTCGGTCTTCAATAACTCGATGGTTTGCCGATGTATTTTTTGTTTGTTTTTTTACTGAAGAAGTACAGAAAAGCAGTTTTTTATGCTTTTCTGTACTTCTTTTACATGCGCTCAGCTATTAACGCCTGCTCCAGGTAGGCGTTAATATCTGAGCAATAAATGTGCGTCTGAGACGCACATTTATTTTTTTGGATGTGGAGTGAATGAGTAATAGCCTCATTCACAGGCATTTGCATGTGATGAGCGCTATCTCATTCACTCTGCATTGGATGAGGGTTAAATAGGCGCTAATCCCCCTATTGCATTGGCGGGTGGATTAGCGCCTATGTAACCCGTGTCCAACAGCGGGTTAAACAGTGCACTCCTGTGAGCACACTGTATTGCATTGGCCCCTATATGGGTAGAAATCCCATTTGTGCTGGGTAAGAGTATGCTACCATCCACCTGGCCAAAATGATCAGTCAGGTGATGAAATGCTGAGAGATCAGGGAAGCTATCCAATTTGGCAGTGCAGTAATAATGGGAGATTTCAATTACACCAGTATTGACTGGGTATATGTAACATCAGGACATGCTAGAGACATAAAATTCCTGGAGGGAATAAATGACTGCTTCATGGAGCAATTGATTCAGGAGCCAATGAAAGAGGGAGATATTTTAGATTTAATTCTTAGTGGAAAGCAGGATTTGCTGAGAGAAGTAATGGTGATAGGGCCACTTGGCATTGCAATAGTGATCATAACATGATCAAATTTTAACTACTGACTGGAAGGGGACAATATGTAAATCTACAGCTCTAACACTAAATTTTTAAAAGGGAAATGTTGATAAAATGAGGAAAATAGAAAAAAGCTGAAAATTGCAGCAGCAAATTTAAAAGTGTACAACAGGCTTGAACATTGTTTAAAAATACAATTTTAGAAGCATAGTGCAGATGTATTCCATGCATTAAGAAAGATGGGAGGAAGGCAAAACGATTACCATCATGGTTAAAAGGTGAGGTGAAAGAGGCTATTTTAACCAAAAGAACATTTTTCAAAAATTGGAAGAAGGATCCATCTGAAGAAAATAGGAAAAAGTATAATCATTGTCAAGATAAGTGTAAAACATTGATAAGGTAGTCAAGAGAGAATTTGAAATGAAGTTGGTCATAGAGGCAAAAACTCATAATAAAAACATTTTTAAGAATAGCTGAAGAAAGAAACCTATGAGAGAGTCAGTTGGACAGCTAGATGACTGAGAGGTTAAAGGGGATCACAGGGAACATAAGGCCATTGCAGAAAGACTAAATGCATTATTTGCTTCTGTGTTTACTAATGAGGATGTTGGGGGAGATACCGGTTCCAGAAATGGTTTTCAAGGGTGATGAGTCAGATGAACTAAACCAAATCACTGTGTACCTGGAAGATATAGTAGGCCAGATCGACAAACTAAAGAGTAGCAAATCACCTGGACCAGATGGTATGGATTCTGAAGGAACTCAAAAATTAATTTTCAGATCTATTAGTTAAAATTTGTAACCTATCATTAAAATCATCCATTGTACCTGAAGACTAGAGGGTGGCCACTGTAACCCCAATATTTAAAAAGGGTTCCAGGGTCAATCCAAGAAACTGTAGACCATTGAGCCTAATTTCAGCATTGGGAAAAATAGTGGAAACTATTCTAAAGATAAAAAGCACAGAGCATATAGGAAGATATGGTTTAATGGAACACAGTCAGCATGGATTGGCCTAAAGCAAATCTTGCCTCACAAATCTGCTTCATTTTTCTCAAGGGGTTAATAAACATATGGATAAAGGTAAACCAGTAGAAGAAGTATTTTGGGATTTTGAGATGGTGTTTGACACAGTCCCTCATGAGAGGCTTCTAAGAAAACTAAAAAAGTCATGGGATAGGTGGAAATGTCCTTTCGTGGTTAACAAACTGGTTAAATAAAAAGACAGAAAACAGAGAGTAGGATTAAATGGTCAATATTCTCAGTAGAAAAGTGCCTCAGGGATCTGTACTTGGACCGATGCTTTTCAATATATTTATAAATGATCTGGAAAGGTATACGATAATTGAGGTTATCAAATTTGCAGAAGATACAAAATTATTCAGTGTAGATAAATCACAAGTGGATTGTGATAAATTGCAGGAGGACTATGCAAGATTGGAAGACTGGGCATCCAAATGGCAGTTGAAATTTAATGTGGAGAAATGCAAAGTGATGTATATAGGGAGAAATAATCCATACTGTAGTTACACGATATTAGGTTCCATAGTTGGGATCTACCACCCAGGAAAAAGATCTAGGCGTCATAGTGAATAATGCATTGAAATCATTGGCTCAGTGTGCTGCGGCATTCAAAAAAGCAAACAGAATATTAGGAGTTATTAGGAAGGGAATGATGAATAAAATGAAAAGTGTCATAATGCCTCTGTATCGCTCCAATGGTGAAACCGCAACTTGAGTTCTGTGTACAATTCTGATCGCCGCATCTCAAAAAAGATATAGTTGCAGTGGAGAAGGTACAGAGAAGGGTGACCAAAATAATAAAGGGGATGGAACAATTTCCCTATGAGGAAAGGCTAAAGAGGTTACGGCTGTTCAGCTTGGATAAAAGACGGCTGAGGGGGGATATGTTAGAAGTCTTTAAAATTACGAGAGATCTAGAACAGATAAATGTGAATCAGTTATTTACTCTTTTGGATAATAGAAGGACTGGGGGCAGTCCATGAAGTTATCAAGTAGCACATTTAAAACTAATCGGATAAAATTCTTTTCACTCAAAGTAAAATTAAGCTCTGCAGTTTGCTGCTGGAGGATGTGGTTAGTGCAGTTAGTGTAGCTGGGTTTAAAAAAGGTTTGGATAAGTTCTCGGAGACGAAGTCCACTACCTATTATTAATCAGGTTGACTTACAAGTTAATTTTCAAAGGGCCGCACCCCTAAAAAACAGGGGTTACGTGCATGGCTGGGCCTTGTGCTGCCATGCGCATTTTAGAATGGGCCCAGCCATGCTTGTAACCCCCATTATACACAGAGGTGCCGGGTCCTGAGAAAGAGGATGGCTGTGGGTCGTGGTCTGGGCAGGGAGGGGTGGGTCGGGACAGGATAGAGGCTGGCCGGGACAGAGGCAATTAGCCACTGTCCCGGGAAGAGTGTGCTGGCAGCTGGCTGGCGCGTAGAAAATACTTCTGCTCTGGAGAAGCAGTACGTAGTGTAATAAAAAAATTAGGTGTAGCTAAGTAGAGATTATGGGTTGGGATGGAGGAGGGAAAGGGAAGGAAGGTTAGGCAGGGGGTAGGGAACTGGAGAGAAGGCCGATCGTGTCACCACACATAATTTGAAAATTCCCCCTCCACTCGCGAGTCACAGTCCGCCCTCACATACACGCATGGACATTAAAATGTGCGCACAGACATTGGATTTTATAACATGCACACACTGGCACATGCATGTTATAAAATCAGCACATCCATGTGTGTGCGCCGGGAACCACACACTCATGAATGCACGTGCAAGGTTTTGCAATTCAACCCCTTAGGGAATAGCCACTGTTTTATTTTTATATTCTTTATTTATCAATTTTCATAATTCAAACAGAAAAGTTTACATCAAGTATAATACAATACCTCATATCTTCAGTGAGTAGAAAAAAAAGAAAAAAATCATTACAATTCAACCTGACATAAACTACTTTTCCTGCTAGTAAGTTATAAAGAAATGAAAGGACCTCAGTATTTACTGGAACATTCATTAAATAAGAAATACAAATATAACAAAAAAGAAAATAAGGAGGAACTATCAAGCCTTTATCCTTATGTCACCTGATCCAGTTAGGTAGTACTGGTCTCACCCTTGTGTTTATCTAAAAAACTCCGTAACTGTGATAGCTCATAAAAGACATACCTATTACTATCAATTCTCATCATACATTTACATGGATACCTAATATTTATTTGGGCACCTAGTGATCTTGCCTCCTGACACATTTCCACAAAAAGTTTCCTACGAGATTGTGTTTCTCTCATTATGTCTGGATATATCCAGAATTTTTGTCCGTAGTACAACTTATTTCGATTTCGAAGAAACAATCTTAAAACTAAATCCCTATCTGCAGGGGAATCAAAAGATGAGGGATTTGAATCATTTTTTGACGATTTAAAACAATCGTCAGATATATTTTAAATCGTCAAAAATCGTTAGAGCCGTGATACAATAACAACTCCCCCCGATTTATCGTCAAAAATCGTAAATCAGGGGAGGGGGGGGAGGGCGGGAAAACCGGCACACCAAAACAACCCTAAAACCCACCCCGACCCTTTAAAAGAAATCCCCCACCCTCCCGAACCCCCCTCCAAAATGTTTTAAATTACCTGGGGTCCAGTGGGGGTGGGGGGGGGGGGGGTGTCCCGGCACGATCTCCTGCTCTTTGGCCACGGCTGCGTTAAGAGAAATGGCGCCGTGGCCCTTTGCCCTTATCATATGACAGGGCAAAGGTAGCGCCGGCGCCATTTTGGTTCCTGTGACCCGACGTCACAAGTGCAGGAGATCGCTCCCGGACCCCCGCTGGACCCCCAGGGACTTTTGGCCAGCTTGGGGGGGGCCTCCTGACCCCCACAAGACTTGCCAAAAGTCCAGCGGGGGTCCGGGTGCGACCTTCTGCACTCGGGCCGATTTGCCAATATTCAAAATGGCGCCGGCGCTACCTTTGCCCTCACTATGTCGACAATTGTTTGTTTTATTTAAGGATCCATGCTGTGAAGGATTAGTATTTTGAATTGCTGGAGACTGAGGTTTCCCTTTACAATGAAGGTTCAGCCGTTAGGACCAAAAGAAGCACTGACGTCATCTCCTGCCCAAATCTACAATATCGACCTATGTTGACTTTGTACCCTACAAGGCCTCTGTAAACTATGGGAACACATTGGATGAACTAGAATGCAACTACCACCCAGTTTTCTATAGTACTAGAAGAAACATTAATGTTCGCACCTAAGAAAGATTTAGGGAACATAGCCCCCATATTATGAAGGTAATGAAAACTATTAAGCATATGAAATACGCAAGCTCCAAACATCTTAAGTCAGCTTTATATTTTCATACATTCCAAATGTGGACAGACAGGCACAGCATTCGAGGTCAAGCCCTTATAGGGACATAAAGCCTGGATGGACAGGCACAGTGTTAATGGTCAAGCCCTCGTAGGAGCGTAAAGTCTGGATGGACAGGCACAGCATTCGAGGTCAAGCCCTTTTAGGGACATAAGACCTGGACAGACAGGCACAGCATTCGAGGTCAAGTCCTTATAAAGACATAAAGCCTGGACAGACAGGCACAGCAATCGAGGATAGAGGTCATGCTCTTATAGGGACATAAGGCCTGGACGGACAGGCACAGCATTAGAGGTCAAGCCCTTGTAGGGACATAAGGCCTGGACAGACAGGCACAGCATTAGAGGTCAAGCCCTTTTAGTGACGTAAGGCCTGGACAGACAGGCATAGCAATCGAGGATAGAGGTCAAGCCCTCTTAGGGGCGTAAATCCTGGATGGACAGGCATAGCATCCATCTGATCAATGCAAAGTTTTCAACATGGAAAATGTTACCATTTCTTTAGGGAATAAAATTAGAGACTTAGGCGTGTGGCTTGACCCTGAATTTACACTAAAAAACATATTTCTACAAAGATACAGGAAGGATATCATGAATTGTTAATTCTTAGGCGCCTAAAACCCTTATTGAATCGTGACGAATTTAGAACTGTTCTCCAAGCTTTGCTATTTACCAGTATAGATTATTGCAATTCCTTATTGCTTGGTCTTCCACAGTCATCACTTAGACCATTGCAAATTTTACAAAATTCCGCTGCTAGGCTCCTCTCCGGTACTAGTAAAAGAGATCACATTACCCGTGTTCTTTCCGCATTACATTGGCTACTAGTCAAGTATAGAATTAAATTTAAAACTTTATGTTAGAGATGTGAATCGTGTGCCAGATCGTCTTAATGATCAGATTCGGCTGAGGGGGGGGGGGGGGGGGGTGGGGGGGAATCTGATCATTAAGATATGTGAATTGGAATCGTTTCCGATTCCAATTCACATCGCCAATTTTAACATCGCTAAAAAAAAAAAACCCACCGACCCTTTAAATCGACCCCACCCTCCCGACCCCCCCAAAACCTTTTAAAATTTACCTGGTGGTCCAGGGGGGCCTCGGGGGAGAGATCCAGGGGGGCCTCGGGGAGAGGAGAGATCCAGGGGGGCCTCGGGGACAGATTTCCCATTCCCAGGCATCACCTGTTCTAAAAAAAAAAATGGCGCCGATGCCCCCTTTGCCCTTACCATGTGACAGGGTATCCGTGCCATTGGCCGGCCCCTGTCACATGGTAGGGGCACTGGATGGCCGGCGCCATCTTTACTCATTATAGGGCCATTGGCCGGCCCCTACCATGTGACGGGGCCGGCCAATAGCACGGATACCCTGTCACATGGTAGGGCAAAGGGACATCGGCGCCATTTTTTTTTAGAACACCCCAGGATAGTGTTACTGCACACCACCCCATTTTCTCCATGGTGGGTTATCGCTTCTGCCACATGGCAGGGTTCTGCTGGCCTACCACCTGACTGCTAGAAGGAGCTGAGGGTGTGGGGTGACTCTGCTCCTTTTCAACCACTTTACGCTGCCTGGAAAAAGGGGTCCCCTGACTGGTACTGCCACCATCCCCAGATAGCAGTACTGTTGTTGGGTGTTGCCTCTTCATATGCTGTGTCATGCCAAAATTAGATATATGTCCCATTTGCTTGCCTCTGCTAATAGACCTGCCACAGTAATTACTGAGCAAAATGTGGGTCCTCCATTATTTTAAAGTGGCTCCAGATCGCCAATGTCTTTTGTGATCCCTTCTCTTTAGCCTTCAGGGTAGATGCTGACACTGGAGCTAAAGTACAGTAGTGGGTGCACCCTGAGAAGCAATGCCAGGGGCATCAGTCACACTCTGTGCCTGCACTGACTGCTCTTCCTCCTCATCATCATCAGTTTCATTTCTCCCCTGCAGCACTGAACTGGAGGCTAAGACAGGACTAACGAATCTTCCTAAACCTTCATCAGCTATTACGTCTTTCATTTCTGATGATAAGATTCCCACTCAAGATGTGTCATTGGTCAGCCCCTGTCACATGGTCACCGGCACCATCTTGTGCTCCTACCACGTGACAGGTAGGGTCATGTGGCAGGAGGTCGCTCCGGGACCCCCGTTGGACCCAACCGGAACTTTTGGCCAGCTTGGGGGGGGCCCTCCTGACCCCCCCAAGCTGGTCAAAAGTTCCGGTTGGGTCCAACAGGGGTCCGGGAGCGGAGGAGCATGTGACGCCGGAGCGGAGTAGCACGTGACGCCGGAGCGGAGTGCTGCCGGCATCACGTGCTCCTCCGTGCCTCCGCTCCGGGACCCCCGTTGGACCCAACCAGAACTTTTGGCCAGCTTGGGGGGGCCTCCTGACTCCCCAAGCTGGCCAAAAGTTCTGGTTGGGTCCAACGGGGGTCCCGGAGCGGAGGCACGGAGGAGCACGTGATGCCGGCATCACTCCGCTCCGGCGTCACGTGCTACTCCGCTCCGGCGTCACATGCTCCTCCGCTCCCGGACCCCTGTTGGACCCAACCGGAACTTTTGACCAGCTTGGGGGGGTCAGGAGGCCCCCCCAAGCTGGCCAAAAGTTCCGGTTGGGTCCAACGGGGGTCCCGGAGCGACCTCCTGCCACATGACCTACCTGTCACGTGGTAGGAGCACAAGATGGTGCCGGTGACCATGTGACAGGGGCTGACCAATGACACCAGCAGCCCCTGTGACACAGGCTATCGGTGCCATGAGGAAATCGCAAAGGAGTGCAGGGATGGGTTCCTGACTCCCCGCTGGACCACCAGGGAGTTTTGGTAAGTCTTGGGGGGGTCAGGAGGGTGGGGGGGTTTAAGTGTCATTTAGGTTCAACGTATTCAACATAGCTATGTTGAATAAGTTGGAAGTCGCGATGCGTTGCGCATCATCACTTTTTTTAAGTTTGAAAAAAAATAAGTTGCGGATTGCAAATGCGTTCAAAACGAATGCACACCCCTAGTGCACACAACAAAGTTGTAACTACAAAAGAGGCCCACTGGGGATTTGGCTTCAGAGACCACCGCTGTCCCAATATACGTGAGTCTGCAAAACTGGCTGCCCACAGACACCTGGCACAGTGCCCTGATGTGCACTAATGTAATGTATGTGCACACAACAAAGTTGTAACTACAAAAGAGGCCCACTAGAGATTTGGCTTCAGAGACCACCGCTGTCCCAATATATATGAGTCTGCAAAGCTGGCTGCCCACAGGCACCTGGCACAGTGCCTTGATGTGCACTAATGTAATGTATGTGTACACAACAAAGTTGTAACTACAAAAGAGGTCCACTAGGAATTTGGGCTTCAGAGACCACCACTGTCCCAATATACGTGAGTCTGCAAATCTATCCAGTGCCTGCCCACTGTCACTGATGTCCAGTGCACTGCCTTCTTCGATTAAAAGAGCCCAGAGAGACAGTGAGTTCAATAAAAAAAACAACCTGCAGTTAACAAAAAAGCCTGGCTTGGCACAGCAGCAAAATCAATGAAATATCTGTTTCAATGGCAATTCTATCAAACTAGCTAGAAATTGAATATATCTCCCACCAACAACACTCAAATGCTGCTTGCAACCTACCCCAGGGGGGTAAAATAAGCAGCAAAATGCCACTGCTAGTGCTAGCAGCTTCTCTTAGTGGCACAGACAGAGAGACCGTCTCAGATCAATTTAAAAAAGTGCAGTCAAAAAAAGCAGGGCTAGCTGGCACTGCAGCCAAATCGAACAAATATCTTTTTCTTTCAAATTAGCTAGCAATTGAATACAGATTTGAGACACTCAGACTAGTTCTGAATTCAGCCACCTCCCCGGACCACCTCCCCAGATCATCCCCGCCAAGAAAGTGTGTGGCATGCCGCGTGCTTAACGTATAAATAGCACTGCGTCGTCAGGAATAGCGTCACAGAGCACTGATTGAGAGTGGCGATTGGCTGCATTAGAAAAATGCTTAGCTCTGAAATGTACTAGAATATAGACCCAATATCTCATAACATGATAATATATACAGAAAATAAATACATGTCATGTATTGATGAAAGTAGAGTTTACCTTCATACGATAGGACCCCCGAGGGGTTCTACTATCGTGTCTATGAGCCAGCAATTGGCTTCTAATCATTAGGTAACTCTACGAAATGGTTTAAATTTTGTTATCGTCCACGGATATTGCACTTATCTCCTGTTGACTCAGTCTGTCTCGAGCTGCCCGACACCACGGTGTTTCGGAGCGGAGGCTCCTTCTTCAAGGGCGGGACGTTGTAGCGAGAGACTGCTAAGGCTCTGTGGAATACTGTATAACATAAAAAACATACCATTACATCCATCCTGAATATTAGTGACTTCTGAATGTCACTGAATGCGGTCACTATGCATCCGGGCTGATACATACTTGCTATCGCGGCAATATCAATGAAGTGGACTGGACGTTAGTTGTGCGGTCAAGAATGCTCCGCTAAAAAGAGAATGTATACAAAGAATACTTAATAGTCCTTTTCATTATTAGAGGCGGTGCTTCCTCCGGTTTAAAGTAAACGGTACTTACTGAGTTTTTGACGGCTGGTTCTTAAGCGACTCCTTTTACTAACGCGGGAAACGGCTCTATAATCGCCATTTTTAAAGGGGTTCTGCCGAGGCTACTTCGTGACGTGGGAGGGCTGTCTTAATGACGTAGGGGTGATGCGAGCGTGGTTGAAAGGCTATACTGGTGACGTATCGATGGTGTGGGTTTCTTTACTATCAAATTTCAGATCATCGTGAACCACTCTATTTTGTCATTCAGTCCGTCTGGTTCCAAGGAGTTGAGACGATAGATCCATTCATTTTTCTTTTCTATTAAGGATATTGTCTCTATCACCACCTCTCCACGCGGATCGAACATGCTCCAATACTGTCCATGTTAAATCTCCAAATGTATGTCCTAGATCGATGCAGTGCTGCACCGTGGGAGCTTTGACGTCCTTATTGTTAATGCGGCATTTGTGCTCCGTGAGCCTGATCCTAATTTTCCTTGTTGTTCTTCCTATATAGATCTTGGGACAGGGGCACTGCAGTGCATAGATGACATAATCAGTGTTGCAGTCCACATCACTGTTTAATTTAACTGCCTGTCCTGTACTGGGATGATGCCAAATAGTGCCGAGATGCGCTTGTGGGCAAAAAATACATTTGCCACAGATAGTTTGTCCGATGGTAACTGGTTTCACTGGTTCCGATAGTGCTGCCTTGATCACATACTGTCGTATATTACGACCTCTTGAATATGAAAACATGGGTGAATTATTGAATTCTGGATAAGGACTGAGAACATGCCAGTATTTTATAAGTACATTCCTTATTTGCGTGGTAAGTTGTGTGTGTGGAAGTACACAGATTAAATCTGGGACGTCTGGTTTATTCTTGTATTGGAGAAGAGTTTCCCTATCTGAAAATGTGGCTCGTTTATACGCATGTTTAATAACCTGTTTAGGATAGCCTCTAACTGTGAACCGTGTAGTCAAAGCCTGAGCCTGTTTTGTGAAACTCTTCTTGTTCTGAGCATAATCTTCGCATCCTAAAGAACTGTCCTACTGGTAAACCCTCCTTGAATCTTCTGGGATGGTGACTGTCAAAACGTAATAAATTGTTCCTGTCCGTGGGCTTTCTATATAGAGTGGTCTGCAGAGTTGATCCATTCTTGATAATGTTGATATCCAAATAGGATATCGAGCTGTTGTGATATGTAATTGTAAATTTCAAATTGGGATGAGCTTGATTCAACCACTGATGGAATTGATGTAAAAGTGCTTCTGTTTCTGTCCACACAAAGAATATGTCGTCTATATATCTTGTCCATTGTTTGACATAACTGAAATACCTTGAGGGATACACCATGGCCTCTTCAAATTGTGCAACAAAAAGATTTGCCAAATCTGGGGCCACCGGGGACCCCATGGCAACCCCATGTATCTGCAAGAAATACTGCTTTTCAAATGCAAAGTAATTGTGACAAAGTATGATTTCTGATAATTTGTACAAAAATCGTGACGGTATTCTGTGCGGTCGCGTCCTTCTTGATAAAACTTCCTTGATAAGGATTAAAGCTTCTGTCTGGGGTATGTTTGTGTAAAGAGCCTCTATGTCCAGGGTAACCAGAAAACTGTCTTCTGGAACTATTTGGCATCATCCCAGTACAGGACAGGCAGTTAAATTAAACAGTGATGTGGACTGCAACACTGATTATGTCATCTATGCACTGCAGTGCCCCTGTCCCAAGATCTATATAGGAAGAACAACAAGGAAAATTAGGATCAGGCTCACGGAGCACAAATGCCGCATTAACAATAAGGACGTCAAAGCTCCCACGGTGCAGCACTGCATCGATCTAGGACATACATTTGGAGATTTAACATGGACAGTATTGGAGCATGTTCAATCCGCGTGGAGAGGTGGTGATAGAGACAATATCCTTAATAGAAAAGAAAATGAATGGATCTATCGTCTCAACTCCTTGGAACCAGACGGACTGAATGACAAAATAGAGTGGTTCACGATGATCTGAAATTTGATAGTAAAGCAACCCACACCATCGATACGTCACCAGTATAGCCTTTCAACCACGCTCGCATCACCCCTACGTCATTAAGACAGCCCTCCCACGTCACGAAGTAGCCTCGGCAGAACCCCTTTAAAAATGGCGATTATAGAGCCGTTTCCCGCGTTAGTAAAAGGAGTCGCTTAAGAACCAGCCGTCAAAAACTCAGTAAGTACCGTTTACTTTAAACCGGAGGAAGCACCGCCTCTAATAATGAAAAGGACTATTAAGTATTCTTTGTATACATTCTCTTTTAGCGGAGCATTCTTGACCGCACAACTAACGTCCAGTCCACTTCATTGATATTGCCGCGATAGCAAGTATGTATCAGCCCGGATGCATAGTGACCGCATTCAGTGACATTCAGAAGTCACTAATATTCAGGATGGATGTAATGGTATGTTTTTTATGTTATACAGTATTCCACAGAGCCTTAGCAGTCTCTCGCTACAACGTCCCGCCCTTGAAGAAGGAGCCTCCGCTCCGAAACACCGTGGTGTCGGGCAGCTCGAGACAGACTGAGTCAACAGGAGATAAGTGCAATATCCGTGGACGATAACAAAATTTAAACCATTTCGTAGAGTTACCTAATGATTAGAAGCCAATTGCTGGCTCATAGACACGATAGTAGAACCCCTCGGGGGTCTACTATCTACTTTCATCAATACATGACATGTATTTATTTTCTGTATATATTATCATGTTATGAGATATTGGGTCTATATTCTAGTACAGTTACAATTATTCCCGACATGGCCACAATCGAGTGGAAAGATACTTTCAGCTACACGGCAGAACATGTGGCACAAATATCATTAGAAGCGTCTTTATTCACAGACCCTATAGCAGTGCAACCTACCTCCACGGTTTTACTGGATGACTTGACCAAGCTACATAAGCGACGTATCAGAGCAGAACTACATGGTGTTACCCTGATAGAGTATATAAAAACAACAGCTAATCCCTAGGGGATTACGCATGGGAAAGGAACCATTGATGTTCACAGAAAGAGAAGAATTTCTCACGAAATGGCATGCAATTCTGAATAAATGTGTGCGCTGCCCGTTCCCTCTGAGGCCGCTCCGAAATCGCAGCGGCTTCGGAGGGAACTTTCTTTCTACCCCCCCCCCCCACAACTTCCCTTCCCCTACCTAACCCACCCCCCCGGCCCTATCTAGACCCCCCCCTACTTTTATCGGAGAAGTTACTACTGCCTCCGGGCAGTAGTAACTTACGCGCGCCAGCGCAGCAGGCCCCGACACAGGCCGCTGTGTCGAGGCACTCGGCCACGCCCCTGGACTGCCCACATGCCCCCGGACACACCCCCGATCCCTAACCGCACCCCCTGGCCACGCCCCCGACCGCCCCTTTTTGCAAGCCCCGGGACTTATGCGCGTCCCGGGGCTTGCGCGCACCACTGAGCCCATGCAAAATAGGCTTGGCGCATG
Organism: Rhinatrema bivittatum; assembly: GCF_901001135.1. Taxonomy (NCBI): domain Eukaryota; kingdom Metazoa; phylum Chordata; class Amphibia; order Gymnophiona; family Rhinatrematidae; genus Rhinatrema; species Rhinatrema bivittatum. The sequence goes on along the minus strand of NC_042615.1, from coordinate 702,405,499 downwards.
CAGGGGGGGTTTGGGTAGGTTTTCGGGGGGTACGCGCGTATCTTACGCGCGTACCCCTTTGAAAATCTACCCCATTATATATAACACTTTAAACCATGTGAATCTTGGGGTTTCCCCCACCCAAAATATCTTGTGATACTAAAGAGAGTGGGTAGAATTTGGGGTCTCCCCACGTTAGTGTTCATTTTTAATGTCATTATGTCGGGAGTAAATAATTATATTCTTAGGGTCAAAGCCAAGATATTTTTATTTCATGGTCCAATATCTGTCATAATTTATGTTCTCATTTGGGATCATGGGTCTTTTAGGAGGAAAATAGAGCAAGAGGCTGATATGTGGATTTTCTTTTGTATGAAAGTATTAGATAGTTGTAGGCTATGTCTCTCCCCTAGTACCTAATCTTCAAAGAGAAAGTTGTTTTTAAAGAAATTTCATAAACTTTGTCTAACAGATGCTTACATAAGTTCATACAAACTTTTGAATTTTTTCCACAGGTCAAAATCTGTGAACCAAATACAATTGCAAATGCATGCTAAGCAGCTTATGAACAACTAGTTAAAACTACCCAGTGTTGCTCGGGTTGTCTGGTGCATAACTCATTTAAATGTTAAAAACAAAGAAAAGTGAAAAAGATAAATATTGTTTCATTTTATTAACTAATTAACAGAAAGCATATTGAAACTTAGAGATCCTCTCAATAAACTACATTGACATTCTTGTTTTCTGGCAGCAAAAGTATTTTTGACCTCCCATTGGCTAATTCTAGAGGGAGAAAAGGCCATTTCGCTTAGTGGATTAATAAGTGGTAGGAAAATAATGGGAGAAAACAGCTGTCCATGGGAGAAAAAGTCACTTTGTTTGTGGAGTAAAAATGTTAGGAAAATTCTGGAAAAAAATGGGGGTGATCCTTACCGATAGTTGTTAACTGTTGCTAAGGTAATCAGTAATAGGCTAATGACTGAAACTTTTTTTGTTTCTCATGTTCATTTTGCATGTTTATTTCTATGCTTTTTCAGTGTTTCAGACAGACACAACAGACAGATCAACACAAGCTTTTTGCGGCAGTCAAAAAAGCAAACAGAATGTTGGGAATTATTAGAAAGGGAATGGTGAATAAAACGGAAAATGTCATAATGCCTCTGTATCGCTCCATGGTGAGACCGCACCTTGAATACTATGTACAATTCTGGTCACCGCATCTCAAAAAAGATATAATTGCGATGGAGAAGGTACAGAGAAGGGTTACTAAAATGATAAAGGAGATGGAACAGCTCCCCTATGAGGAAAGACTAAAGAGGTTAGGACTTTTCAGCTTGGAGAAGTGACGGCTGAGGGGGGATATGATAGAGGTGTTTAAAATCATGAGAGGTCTAGAATGGGTAGATGTGAATCGGTTATTTACTCTTTCGAATAATAGAAAGACTAGGGGGCACTCCATGAAGTTAGCATGGGGCACATTTAAAACTAATCGGAGAAAGTTCTTTTTCACTCAACACACAATTAAACTCTGGAATTTGTTGCCAGAAGACGTGGTGAGTGCAGTTAGTATAGCTGTGTTTAAAAAAAGTTTGGATAAGTTCTTGGAGGAAAAGTCCATCACCTGCTATTAATTAAGTTGACTTATATAATAGCCACCGCTATTAGCAACGGTAACATGGAATAGACTTAGTTTTGGGTACTTGCCAGGTTCTTATGGCCTGGATTGGCCACTGTTGGAAACAGGATGCTGGGCTTAATGGACCCTTGGTCTGACCCAGTATGGCATGTTATGTGCTTATGTTCTTATATATTTAGATTAATGTGGATTAGAGTAAATTACATTGATTTGCATTAATCCACTAGTAACAGTAAAATTAAACTGCACCTTGGAAGGTGTAGCTAAGCTTTAGTATTTTCTTTCCTCAGTTAATGCAGACTCCTATGTGGGATCTGACTGGCACTCCCCATGAGTGTTCAAAGGACCTCCAGGGCTCTGATTGACTCCCTTGGCCAGCGTCCCTCAAGTACTCAAATAGGGGACTCCAGGAACCCAGTCCACTCCCTGCACTCCCTCTCCCCCACTGCCTATTTCTTCTGATGCCTTCAAAAAGGAACTTGGGAGTAGGATGAAGCACTCCTCTCTTCTGCGTTACTGCAGCTGAGATCCAAAATGGCGCCAGAGGACCTTGCATGCTCCTTTGCCATAGGCATATGTAAAAACAACCTTAAAACCCCCAAAATTCACAGAAGCTAATGGCTTAATAAATTAAAAAGTAAAATATAATTGTTCATTATGCACAGAGATTATTTATGGTAACATTTAAATACGAACACATTTGTTCAAATTTTAGTTTAGTTGGGTTTTGTAAAACTGTTTAATTTTAAATTTCCATTCACTTGTAGATCAAATTAGGCATGATTTTCTCAAGTTTTGAGTTACTGCTGTAGTCCTGTAAATTTTTACTTAGCATTCCCTTTGGCCTTTATTTTGATCATTTCACTCAGACTAGGTTAGGAGAAAGATAATGCTACATTTCTGCTAGCAGACTCATGATGAATGTCCCTGCCAAATTGAAAGAAGAATTGAGGATGTGGGAAATACACAACCAATTAGAATCTGGCTCAAGTCCCCATCTGGCTAATGTATCAAAGGTCAGCTCAAACTGAAAGAGCATACACTGTCAATCACTTATGTTGCATTATACATAGCACAAAATGTACTACACTTAATAACTTCTATCTCTGTCTCAGATGCATAATTACAACATACAAGAAATAGCAACTGCGTATAGACCAAGCTTAATGGACACCTTCTATTGATACTATCAGATGATAAAATGTGAAACATTTCCAGGGCCAAGATTCCATATTCTCAGGGTGTGGCATCACTTCGTTCCCCACTGTAGTCAGAACTAAATTCTTTTACAATAACAAGATAAACTAGTACAGAAAATGCTGAAAATATTACTAAATTTATAATAGGAAAGCAAACTGCATTATTATAATAAAGAAGCCATTAGTAGTAACTAAGGGCTCAATTCATCCCCAAACTATTTTGATTTCTGGACAGTGAATAGTAGAAAATATACAGATTTTTCCAAGAAGAAACTGGTATAAGAGCATATATTCAGTTGAAAAAATATTCATTATGGATCTAAATAGTCATTTGCAGCAGTTAAGAGAAAGAATCAATATAGCTGCTTTATTAACTCCTTCTTATCAATCCACTGACATACCTACAAACACTTGTTCACATAAATGCATGCCCACCTTTTATTTGCCTTTGGTAACACTTCTAAATGTTTTCTTATTTTTGAAAAAATATTAAATGCAGCTATAGCAAATCTTCTCCTTTCAGGGAGCAATTCTTAAACTCCTTGCCTAAGAAAAAAATCCACTGGTACTTTTTACCCATGGACTTTGTACCTACTGTGTACTCTCACCCTAGCTTGATGGACTTTATAACAGGGTACCATCAAGCTAGGGCGAGATGACATAGTACAAAATTTCATCTTTGTGAGATTTTCCTCACTCCAAATGAAGTCAAATCTTCATCTAGGTGCATTGTGCTTTCAGACGTCTCACTCTGCATGATAAACTAGCCCCTAAACCCTAAACCACCAGCTAAGTGGTGGCTACTGAACATGGCTAAATTATCAAACAGTGCCATTTAGCCAGATGTCTGAATTTATCCAGCTAAATAATTCAGACAGCTGCATTATTAACTTACCCCAGTCTAAAGATACCTCTGGGAATGCCTATTTGTGCTGCATGTGCAGCCACGGCAGGCCTGTGGCTAGGCCCTCTTACCCTCTTCTGCCTGCTTCAGCATCTGGCTCCACTTCCCTTGTGGCTGTGGGCCGCTGTCTCCTTCCACGGGCCATCCCCAGCACTCCTGTCTCCACGGCTAACTCTTGTGCTCCGCAGCGGGCCTCTCTGCATGGTCCGTGGAGACGCCGCTGTATTGCGCCACACCCCTCCCTAGGCACGTGTGCGCGCATCTCTGTTCCTTTTGAAGGGGCCGTGGCGGGAATCCAACCCACGGCCCCGGATGATGATGTCACTGAGCTCCGGTATATAAGGCCGGGCTCAGCTCCTATTAGTCGCCTTTGCAACAGGTTTCCAAACTAGACGTGTACTTCGTTGCCTCCTTGGTGATTTCCTCATGTTCCTGGTTCCTGTTCCTTCCGTGTTTCGGTTCCTGGTTTCGTCTTCTCCTGGTTCCTGTGTTTCGTTCTACTCAGCTATATTTACGGACTGATCTCTTTTGGACCCGACCTCTGCTTTGCCTGACTACACCATTGATCTTGTCCTGGATCCGACCTCTGCTTGCCTGACTACGCCATTGATCTTCTCCTGGACAAGACCTCTGCTTTGCCTGACCACGCCATTGATCTTCCCTGTACCTGACCTCTGCTTCGCCAGACCACGCTACTGATTATCTCCTAGTCCAGACCTCTGCTTCACCTGACCACACTACTGATCATCTCTTAGTCCTGACCTCTGTTTCGCCTGACCACACTACTGATCATTTCCTAGTCCTAACCTCGGCTTTGCTGACTACGCTACTGTTCACCTCCTGGATCTGACTTCTGCCTTGCCTTGCCACTGCTCCTTGATTGCCGCCTGCCCTGACTTCAGTCTGTTCCACGACGCCTCTACAGTCTTAGTCCTGGACTTGGCCTTTCAGGCTTCGGCCTGATTTTGCTCGGGCGCCCCCTGTCTGACTCTTGTTCCTTTTGGTGCTCGGGTCTCCGGGACTCCGCCTCATTCAGTACAGACTTTCCTACTCTACTGTTGCTGGCCCCTGTCTGACATCCTCATCGTCAACTTCTTCAAGACCTCGGACGGAGGCCCACCTAACTCCAGCTGGCCCCAGCACCCAAGGGCTCAACCCGCGGAGAATGAGGGCTGGTATTGGCGAAGCTCCAGCCGGCCTCTGTCAGTCAGCCAGCTCCGCCTGCCGATGTTGGGGACCCATAGGGCCTTCCTTACGGGTAGCATCAACCCCAGTGCGCAACAATTTGCAGTCTGACTAAAAGTACATTCAACTCTGAAAGACTGGATTGAGGAAAGGTAAATTTTAGGCTGCCAATTTACATGGGTAAATTGCTTTTTACTGGACAAATATTTTTGAAAATTGCTTTCTTACCCTATCATATAACTTATAAACTAAAATTGTAATGAGTTTGCCTTTTTTGGAAACACTAGTTAAAATCACCCACATCCCTATAGGGGATATATAAAAGCAGCACAAGCCTCTACAGGTGCCGCTTTCTTATTTATCTATTTATTTATTTATTTATTTATTTATTTATTGTAAGATACATTTTAATGGTAAAATATGTGCTATTTATTGTTCATTATCAAGCCTGGATAAAATGTGGCGCCACTATTTGGTGTGAAACTAATTTCAATGTTTCACACCAAATAGTGGCGCCAAATAAGGAGTCATTAAATTGTTAATGACACTCCCTTCTGTTTTTAAAAATGACATACATCAAAAAAATTCCATTTGGCTTAAGTCTTATTTTACATGGCATAAAATCTTGGGAAGTGAACAAATATATTGAATTTTGCATTATTATGATGTTATTTTCCTGTTTATCATCTATTGGTGTGCTGGATATTTCTGTTTTAATTTCATTACCCCAGTATTTTATTTCACACCTATACAGTAATCTTCCTGAACTTGACTATTTCTTTTGAATGCTGTTTTGTTGCCTGCTTTGGTTGGCATTGTTAAATGTGCCATCTGAAATATCAAAAGAAACACTTAATGCTAACTCAAACAACTTCACATTGCCACCCTAATCGCTTTTGCATTTTTATAAAATGGCACATGTGGCCAAAAGGAGAAAATGATTTCTATAAGGTCTGGTCCAGTGGCAGTGAAATTTATACAAAACTGTATTATGCATACACCACAGACTACCAGCAGACTAGGGTCCCCTTTGTGTAATTGCAAATGGACTCTATACATATGCCAGAAGCTCAGGACTACCAATATTGCTTGGTAATGTTGCGGAGGTGGACCCTTGGCCCGAGGTGGAGTTGGCGCTACCCGTGGGGAAACCCCCACGGGTCCCCACTGTCGGGAAGCGGAGCTGAATGAGAAGCGGAGGCCGACTGGAGCTTCATCAGTACCAGCCCTCATTCCCCGCAGGTTGAGCCTTGGATACCGGGGCCGGCTGCTCTTAGGCGGGCCTCTCCATGGTTGATCCCTGAGACAGTGTCCAAGGCAGGGTGCCAGGAAGCAGCGGAGATGCAGGGTCCAAAAGTAGCAAGGCTGAAGACAAAGGCCTGGTTCCAGAAGCCCGACAGACAGAAGGCAGGCAAGCAGTTAGGAACAAGTTAAGAGTCCGGGCTTGCAAATAGGCAAGAGCCTAAGAAAAGCCAAGTCCAAAGCTGTCAGCTGGAGGCAGGGTCAGATTCAAGCTGGAGTCAAGGGCAGGCGCTGGAGACAAGGTCAGATTCAAGATGGTCAGGGCAGGCGACTGGAGACAAGGTCACATTAAAGCTGAAGTCAGGGTAGGCGGCTGGAGACAAGGTCAGGTGAAAGCTGAAATCAGGGCAGGCAGCAGGGGGCAAGGTCAGGTTGAAGCTAAAGTCAGGGCAGGCGGCAGGAGACAAGGTCAGGAACAAGCAAGGGTCAAAACCAAGGAATCCGTCCAAAGGGTAGTCAGGAAGCTGGAAACTGGAACATAAGGACTGGAACAAGGAAACATGAACAAGCAGCAACTAAGCACATGACAGGAAGCGTGGAGGACCTGTTTGCCATGGCAAAGATGGAATGGCGGAGCCTGCCTTAAATAGTAAGGCCTGGAGACTTCATCAGCTGGGGCCGCGGGAAGGTTTCCCGCCGCAGCCCCTTTAAAGTCAGTGAAGGTGCGCACGTACGCGCCTAAGGCAAACAGACTGGAACTAGGTGGCAACGACTTCTCCTCTTGACACACGTAGGAGACCCGACTGAGACCGGAGGAGGCCACAGATCTGCCGGAGGAACCTTGGAGGCGTAGGCAGGAACATGAGCGTGTAGGTGACTGCCTACCGCTGCCAAAGAGGAAGGGCCATGTCCAGAACCCGGGCATCAGGGGTGAGTAGAGCCAGCCACGAACTTGCTGCTGCTGGGAAACGCAAACAGGTATAGTGGACAGAGACCTACTATATCTAAACCTGCTGCACAGTGACAAAATAATATTGCTTAAAGGAATACATTCTTCACCGACATGACCCAGTGTATTGACAGTGACCAAAGTCCTGAATTTCATAATAAGGTAATTGAGTAAATGAGCACTGCTATGGGTATGAAACACAAACTTCATTAGCTAAACTGAAAGAACGAACTAGACTGATTAAAGTCGTAAAAGAAACTGGGTTACACTGACCGAAAGTGCTAAAAATGGTCGTTTGATATTAATTGTGCTGCAGCCAGAACTGGCAGTCTGAGTCATTTGATTGCTGGGCAGCCCATGACAACATCCCCAGCTTCAGGAGTGAACCTGACTGAATTTGACTTGTCTTGATTAACAGATTCCATGTTTTCATATTGCAGCCTATTAACTAAAGCTATTCTAAGACATCTGGACTAAGGTACCTATCTGAATTCTCCTCCGGTATCCAGGCTACCCTCTAATCCACATCCTCCTCCTCCTGACAAGTGTTCTTCCCAGAGATGCCAGAGTTACCATATATGAAGAAGAGTGTGAGCTGGCTTTTCATCTTGCCCCAAAAAAATATAAGATAAGAAAACAAATCACAAGGGATTGGTTCCTTCCAGGGTCCATGAGACAACATCTGTAATTGTAAGCATTAGCACAGCCTGAAATTGCAGGTATGGCTGTGACTGTTTACTGGTAACAAATATACTGGTCCAGTTTCTTGAGTCCTGCTAGAATGATCCTTTTGAGACAGAGCGCCTTGTACGAGTACATGAGTGGCTAAGCTCCCCTGGACAAAGCTCTCCTGTGTCAAATTAAATGAGGTTTTCTTTAGAAACTTCAGTATGGTAAGGGAACAGTGAAATGTGTCTTGAAAATGATATTGAGCTTCTTTACTCTCTGTTTGTAAAAGATAATGAGTATCCCATCTTCTCCAGGCTGTAATCCCTAGTGCTACAGCCAGCAATTTATTCTGAAGAGTGGGGCAGTGGTGACCATTGTTATATCAGAGCGGTTATGGAGTGATTGTTCAGGTTTCTGGAAATCTTCTTTCACTGTCTGGAAAATGGGGGAAGCTTTCTGCCTGGCTCTCTCCAAACTCCACTTCCAAATTCTGATCTTTCACTGACGTAATATTCATTGAGGCAATGGGGTTTAATCAGGCACTCAGATCAAGATGTTGCCCCTATGAGAAAATCTGTATGATAAGCAATAATGCTGAGTTCTTGTGTTTGGGTGATACAGTTAACACCCATCTAATCTTGATGGCTGAAAAACAGTAAGATAAAAACATTAAGATTTAGACATACAGAGGTCAATTTTCAAAGCATTTTACCTAGTTCTGAAAATTGCCCCTTCAGATTGCTAGAAAGTGCATACAGCATTAACGAGTGTACTTTTAGCTACACTAAAAAGGGGTGTTTCTTTGGGGTGTGTCTAAGTTGTGGGAGTGAAACAGCATGCTTACTCCTATCCCAATCCACTGCCCACACAAATACCAGGAGCAAGTACACAGGTGCTTTTAGTGTGAATATTTGTACTAATTTTCCTTTTGAAAATGATTCCAAGCTACAGCGACTGACGTACTAAGCCATGCAGTTTTTTTTTGTTTATTATATGTACACATACTTTGACTACTGTGGCTTGAAGTACCCTTGCAAATGTATGATAAAAGCTGGCCCAGGACATCTGGGCCTATGTAGATTCATGACCTAACTATGCTCACAACAATCCTCCATCTCACCAGTGCCCATGGGATCTTCTCCAACCTCTACCAGTTCCAGACAGGCCATGGACTCATATATATCCACAGCCTTCATCATGGACATTCCAACATCATCTGGCTTGTCTTGGATCACTTTTCCAAAGATGACATACTTTAATTCTTTACCTTCACTGCCCTCAGGAGACAATCTTGCTCACCATTTCTTTAAATAAATCTTTTGTTTACATGGCTTACCAAATACATAGGGGCCTATTTTAAATTTTACGCGTGGGGGGTACATTTGTGCGTGCTACCTGGCACACAAATGGTTGCTACCCGGCGTACCCATGGTTGCACTAGTATACACCCCCTTGTACCCCATGGTGCGCGCCGAACCCTTAGGGAGAACAGCCGGCTTTCCCTGTTCCCTCCGAGGCCGCTCCGAAATCGGAGGGGCCTTGGAGAGAACTTTCCTTCCCCCCTCCCACCTTTCCCTCCCTTCCCCTCCCTGTCCCGCCCCCCAGCCCGAAAAAAACCCCCCCAGTACCTTTGTTGTTGGTTACACCTGCCTAACTTGCGGGCACCAGCTGAGTGCTGGCACGTGATCCCCTGGCCCAGCGGCACTACGGAATCATCTGGCCATGCCCCCACCCTGCCCCCAGACCACCCATTTTTTCAAGCTCCTGGACTTACACGCGTCCCGGGGCTTTACGCGCACCGCCGGGCCTTTTGAAAATAGGCCCAGCGCACGTAACCCCCCCCCCCCACACACACACATGCGTGTAAATTTTCCTGGATTTACGCACATAGGGCTTTGAAAATCTGCCCCACATTGTTTGTACGGGTGTCAGCAAGCCAGGAAAACAGTGTAAGAGAGGTCTCCCAGTCTTCTCGATCATCCATCCAGAAGTTAAATAGAGTCTTAAACACTTTTTAAAGGTATTTTTGTTGCAAATAAAAATAAATGCAAAGCTCTAATTTATGGCTCTGTGTGTTGTTAATTGATGGTGACATTGCTTTCATTTATTTTTATTTGCAACAAAAATACCTTGAAAAAAAGTGTTTCTATTCTAAAAGGTAGATATTGAAAGATTTGTACGTGCAAAATGGCTATTTACGCACGTAAGTGGCCCAAGCGAGAGCTACACAAATTTTAAATAGCTGGGAAGGGCACGTGTACATTGACGTATGTGCGGCCAGAAAAAGCAGGTGGAAAAGGGGCAGGGCATGGGTGATCCAGAGGCAGAGCCAGCACTAACATGTGTAGCTTCTAATTTTCCTCAGCCAGTGTTATAACATGTGTGTGCCACTTTACTACTGCTCCTTGTTGGGTACAGGAGAACATGGGGGGGGGGGGGGGGGGGGAGAAAGAGAGACTCTTTAAGGGGCTCAGTCTGATACTCTATATATGGACCATTGTAAAAGGACCCTTTGATTCAGGGTTGTTTTTCGGGAGGTGGGTTGGGGTTGGGGGGGGGGGGGGGGGGTTACAGACACATTCAGAGGTATCCATTGTAAAATTGATCTCATTAAATAATTTTTCACCTTATAAGTGATGAAAAGGAGTTGATTTTCTCTCCTCGACCCACCTCCTGAAAACTCACCCCAAATCAAAGTGCTCCCTTAAAATAGTCCATATGTAGAATATCAGGCTGAGCCCTATAAAGAGATGCTCTCTCTCTCTCTCTCTCTCTCTCTCTCTCTCTCTCTCTCTCTTCTCTTCTCTTCTCTTCTCTCTCACTCCCTCCCACAGCAGTGATGTGTGTACAGCTCCAGACTTGCATGGGTGGAGAGTATTTTATAACTTACATAGGGGCGGATTTTTAAAGCCCTGCTCGCGTAAATCCGCCTGGATTTACGCGAGCAGGGCCTTGCGCGCCGGCGCGCCTATTTTCCATAGGCCCGCCGGCGCGCGCAGAGCCCCGGGACTCGCGTAAGTCCCGGAGTTTTTCGAGGGGGGCGTGTCGGGGGTGTGTCGGGGGCGGGGCCGATCGGCGCAGTGTTTTGGGGGCGGGACGCGGCGTTTCGGGGGCGGGCCCGTGGGCGTGGTTTCGGCCCGGGGCGGTCCGGGGGCGTGGCCGCGCCCTCCGGAACCGCCCCCAGGTTGCGTCTCGGCTCACTAGCGGCCCGCTGGCGCGCGGGGATTTACTTCTCCCTCCGGGAGGCGTAAATCCCCGAACAAAGGTAGGGGGGGGCGGTTTAGATAGGGCCGGGGGGGTGGGTTAGGTAGTGGAAGGGAGGGGAAGGTGAGGGGAGGGCGAAAGCGAGTTCCCTCCGAGGCCGCTCTGATTTCGGAGCGGCCTCGGAGGGAATGGAGGCAGGCTGCGCGGCTTGGCGCGCGCCGGCTGCACTTGCGCGCGCCGATCCTGGATTTTAGCAGATACGCGCGGCTACACATGTATCTACTAAAATCCAGCGTACTTTTGTTTGCGACTGGTGCGCCAACAAAGTACGCGAACGCGCATTTTTTGTAAATCTACCCCATAGGTTATAAAATAGTGCGTATGTGTGGATGCACATGTGTGGTGCTTTTAAAATCTACCTTTAAGACTATTTAACTTGTGGGTGGATGATCAAGAAGACTGGGACACCTCCTATTAGAGAGGTCTTACACTGCTTTCCCAGCGTGCTGACACCCGCATTGCTGATAACGCTCATCACATGTAAATGCCTTGTTAATGAGGCTATTAGCTATTACTCCCTTATGTAAAAAATAAATGTGTGCTCGATGCGCACATTTTTACTCTCAAAAATTAATGCCAGCCCTGGAGCTAGTGTTAGGTCTTGAGGAGCCCCAAAAAATTAACAGAAAATCAGAAAATACTACTTTTCTGTAGTTCTTCCAACTTATTAAGTCGGAGGAACCAAAAAAAGGAGCAATGTAAATAAATAAATAAACAAACAAATAAATAAATGTCTTGTTGGCGGTCAGGTTAGGAAAACGGATGCTCAATTAACAAGCAACCATTTTCCTAACCCTTGGCTATGCACAGATTAATAAAATGGACGCTCGTAAAATTAAGCATCCATTTTCCCTAAACTGCGCACAGCCACTTCTCCTGGGTTTCAATGCCATTGACACGCTAGGGACACACAATTTATCCCTAGGGCATCCTTTTTAGTGTGGCGGCTCATTTGCCTATTTCATCGAGTGTCCAGGAGAGGTGATTTTGCGCGAGTTAAAAAAATATGCGTCTAGTTTAGACACACATTTTTAGCGCGCTGGTATTGCATTGGCCTGAATGTTTTTTGACATTATTGGTTTTGTCATAAGTTTTTGCCATTTACACCTTGCTAATGCTCTGCCCAACTTTGGATGTTTGATTTTTTTACGAGCATAACACTTTACCGCCATATAACAATTAGGGATGTGAATCGTTTTCCATATCGTCTTAACGATAGAAATCGTGTGGCAGGGCAAGAAAATCGTCTTAGGCACGATTTTTTAGTTAAAAAATCGTTAAAAATCGTTTTTTCCGATTAGTGCGCACTAACGGGAGTTAGTGCGCACTAACTGGGAGTTAGTGCGCACTAACTGAAAATGATACAATTTGACACTTTTCAGGTCAGTTAAGGTCAGTTTAGGAATGAATATGTATTCCTATTGGCTGCCCTCTTATTTATTCATGTTACCAAGTTTCCTACTGACAGTATATGGGGGATGGGAAATGGAAACAGTTGGTAGCTTGACAAAACAAGTAATGTGATCAGTCAATGTGACTAGAACTTGTGCCCTAACCCTGATACCAGGGGTATTGTGATCTTCCTGCACACAGTGCCCTATCCCTATTAATACCAGGAGTGTTGTGATCTTCCTGCACACAGTGCCCTATCCCTAATACCAGGGGTGTTGTGATCTTCCTGCACACAGTGCCCTATTCCTGATACTGGGGGTGTTGTGATCTTCCTGCACACAGTGCCCTATTCCTGATACCGGGGGTGTTGTGATCTTCTTGCACACATCCCGATATCAGGGATAGGGCACTGCATGCAGGAAGATCACAACACTCCTGGTATTAATAGGGATAGGGCACTGCATGCAGGAAGATCACAACACTCCTGGTATTAATAGGGATAGGGCACTGCATGCAGGAAGATCACAACACCCCTGGTATCAGGGATAGGGCACTGTGTGCAGGAAGATCACAATACCCCGGAGGAGTGAGGGTCAGGCAGCTCCCCCCTGTCTGTGAAGCCAGCCTCTCACTAGTAATGCAGGGAGGGAGCTGTCTCAGACTTCACCATCCTCCCCCCCCTTACCCACACACCATTCACTAGCTGGGACATGGGGGAAGTCAGGAGTGAGGGTCAGGCAGCTCCCCCCTGTCTGTGAAGCCAGCCTCTCACTAGTAATGCAGGGAGGGAGCTGTCTCAGACTTCACCATCCACCCCCCCCCCTCACCCACACACCATTCACTAGCTGGGACATGGGGGAAGTCAGGAGTGAGGGACAGGCAGCTCCCCTCTGTCTGTGAAGCCAGCCTCTCACTAGTAATGCAGGGAGGGCGCTGTCTCAGACTTCACCATCCTCCCCCCCCCCTCACCCACACACCATTCACTAGCTGGGACATGGGGGAAGTCAGGAGTGAGGGTCAGGCAGCTCCCCCCTGTCTGTGAAGCCAGCCTCTCACTAGTAATGCAGGGAGGGAGCTGTCTCAGACTTCACCATCCTCCCCCTCCCCCTCACCCACACACCATTCACTAGCTGGGACATGGGGGAAGTCAGGAGTGAGGGTCAGGCAGCTCCCCCCTGTCTGTGAAGCCAGCCTCTCACTAGTAATGCAGGGAGGGAGCTGTCTCAGACTTCACCATCCTCCCCCCCCCCCCCCCCCCACACCATTCACTAGCTGGGACATGGGGGAAGTCAGGAGTGAGGGTCAGGCAGCTCCCCCCTGTCTGTGAAGCCAGCCTCTCACTAGTAATGCAGGGAGGGAGCTGTCTCAGACTTCACCATCCTCCCCCCCCCCTCACCCACACACCATTCACTAGCTGGGACATGGGGGAAGTCAGGAGTGAGGGTCAGGCAGCTCCCCCCTGTCTGTGAAGCCAGCCTCTCACTAGTAATGCAGGGAGGGAGCTGTCTCAGACTTCACCATCCTCCCCCCCCCCCCCTCACCCACACACCATTCACTAGCTGGGACATGGGGGAAGTCAGGAGTGAGGGTCAGGCAGCTCCCCCCTGTCTGTGAAGCCAGCCTCTCACTAGTAATGCAGGGAGGGAGCTGTCTCAGACTTCACCATCCTCCCCCCCCCTCACCCACACACCATTCACTAGCTGGGACATGGGGGAAGTCAGGAGTGAGGGTCAGGCAGCTCCCCCCTGTCTGTGAAGCCAGCCTCTCACTAGTAATGCAGGGAGGGAGCTGTCTCAGACTTCACCATCCTCCCCCCCCCCCCTCACCCACACATTCACTAGCTGGGACATGGGGGAAGTCAGGAGTGAGGGTCAGGCAGCTCCCCCCTGTCTGTGAAGCCAGCCTCTCACTAGTAATGCAGGGAGGGAGCTGTCTCAGACTGGTATCAGGGTTAGGGCACTGTGTGCAGGAAGATCACAACACTCCTGGTATTAATAGGGATAGGTACACTACAACGAGGGCACTATTAAACTACCAGTTCTCTTAACCAAGTAGTTACATCACAAATAAGAGAACTCAGAAACTTTCTCAAATTATGTCAATGTGTCATATTTATTCACAAAACATATGTTACTTAAAAGATCCTATCTAGACAATAATTACTCTCTAGCACACTCATCCTTTCACACACGTATCATGCACACACATAAAACCAACATATTATACCGTGAATTCCATCCCCGTAAATATGGTTACAATTCAGATACAATGTAACATAGATTTTCCAATTATATAAATTTAATATAATATATATTATTAGCATTGCATTGATTTAAAATATCTATGTTTTCAGTTACTTATATCACCACATCTAGGCTTTTCTTTGAGTTCTCTCAATCACAGCGACATCGTCCATGGGACCTATCCGACAAGGTCTCCTTGTTTCGCCCACTCATCTGGGCTTCATCAGGGATTTTATCGTCACCAATGCCTCTAATTCATTCTGTGTTAAATAAAGCCTCATGTAAATATCACCAAAAACCCATATTTTTATATATTAACTATATGATGTGAACCATTGAAAACTAACCCCTATATCCCCTCCTTAAAACATAGAATGGATCTACCTCTGCACAACATGGAATCATTATTCATCACTTAACAGACATTAGTCTCCGTAACTATATTCAAGTATACTTTCATCCGTGTGATTTCCAAACGTAAGTCAACCGCAACTTCACAAGTATAACTTTCGCTAAATCTGGAAGCGAACCCTGCAACCAAAGAAAATAGCGAAACATAACATCTAATAACAGTTTCAAAACTACAGCTTCACAAACCTGAAACAGGACGCTCAATCAACTATCCACATACTCACATTTCCTCCGGAACTGATGGCATCACGTCCAACGGCATGATGTAAACTATCACCTAGAGGCGAATCCTTTATACCTGCCCATTTAGAACATAACTGGTCCCACCTGTGCAACCATCCTCATTCATTAACCCTCAAGAAATCATTCAAAGAAAACTCCTAAGGACCCACGAAAATCTCTCATAGAAATGCCTGCCATTCTATTGGACCATTTAGTCCATGGGGCGCACTAGTTTTCCAATCAAAGATAAACCTCTGCTCTACTCTCCTCAAAATAGCAGACAAATCACCTCCCCGCTGTAAAGTGATTCGTTTGATAATAAAAAATCGTAACTGTTCAACTTCGTGTTTAGCCTCTATCCAGTGTTTCACCAATGGAGCATTAATTCTCACCATCTTAATCCTGCTTTTATGCTCAATAATTCGTGATCTTATAGATCGTGTGGTCTGTCCGATATAAATTAACGAGCACGGGCACAGAATTACATACACTACTCCTGCTGTCTCACAAGTGAATTTTCCAAAAGGATATAAGGAAACTTTAAATTGGGGTGGCTGAATTGTTGTATCTGCAAAACATGTGGACAAACCGAACAACCCCCACACTTCACTTGTCCAGCCGCATTCTGATCACTGTAACCTACATGTTTAGAGGATTTCAAACTGTCCCATAAATTTTTCCGTTTTTTGATGGCGAAAATAGGGGGTTCATCAAAAACCTTCAGCGGGGCCAAAATCTTCCAATGTTTTTTTATTAGATCTCTCACTCCAGAGACTTTAGCTGAGAATGGAATAGAACAAATGGTTCTACAAGGCTTATCTTTCTGAGCTTTAATCAACAAATTGTCTCTATTAGAGTATAATGCCCTTTTATAAGCTTTTTTAATAATTGATCTGGAATATCCCCGAGCCAAAAATTTTCACTCAAAATTTGGGACTGAAGTTTAAAATCTTCAACTGTAGAACAAAGTCTTCTGTATCTCAAAAATTGCCCCGTTGGAATATTATTTTTTAATTGTCTAGAATGAAAGCTGCAAAAATGTAACAAATTATTTTTATCTGTGGGCTTTCTGTATATTGTGGTAGCGATCTTATTACCCACAATATACACCGTCATGTCTAAAAAAGGTACCAGTTTAGTATCGATGTTGAAAATGAATTTTAAATGTGAATTCCCTCCATTAACCTCTTGCCAAAAACTTTTTAAGTCATCTACTGTTCCCCTCCAAACTAAAAAAACATCATCAATATATCTGGCCCACCACACACACTTTATTCCACCAAGAAGACGTATAAACTATCCTCTTCTCAAACTCTGCAACATATAAGCAAGCCACCGTCGGTGCTATAGGGGATCCCATAGGGATACCTGACGACTGTAAATAATATTGATTCTTATAAGAGAAAAAATTACAAGTAAGCACCAACTCAGTTATTTACCAAAAATTGTAATTTCCTCTCTGAGAACCCCATACTGGATAATACCTTTTTTACCATCTCTAATGCTTCATCCTGTGGAACATTCGTATAAAGTGCTTCAATATCAGCTGTAGATAACAAAATTTCCTCAGTAAATGTGGGAAACTGTTCAATACGATTAAGAAAATCTATTGAATCTTTAATGTATGAAGGTATAGAAAACAGTTGAGGTTGTAATATATTATCCAAGTATTTGGCTAAAGGTTCTAAAATTGAACCAATGCCAGATACTATAGGTCTTCCAGGGGGTGCTACTAACGATTTATGTACTTTTGGTAAAATAAAAAAATGCGGAGTAACAGGGTGCATAACAGATAGGAAATTAAACTCTTTCTTAGAAATGAGTTTATTATCAAATGCTTCTTGAACCAGGTTATTAACCCGTTCATGTAACTGACCAGTCGGATCACTCATCAATTCCCGGTAAAAATGTACATCGCCAAGTTGTCTCATTATTTCCAAATCATAGTCAACATCATCCATGATTACCACACCTCCCCCCTTGTCAGCTGAAGTAATAATAATGGATTCATCTTCCCGTAATAATTTCAAGGCATGCCATTCCTCTTTACTAAGATTATAGGCAGGATATTCTATTGATTGTTCTAACTGGGAAAGATCACTCAAGACTAAAGTTTGGAACGCTTGTAACAAAACACTTGTGGGAGTCGGAGGTGTCCAACGGGAAGGTTTATACAATTTATTATCCCCTCCATCAAAATGTGTGTCTCCAAAAAATTCTCTAATCTTTAACCTTCTAAAGAATTTCTGGAGTTCCACCCGCATTTGAAACGCATCATAAACTGCATAGGGTGCAAAAGAAAAACCCTTATCTAACAAAGAAACCATCGAATCCGATAATGATTTTTTGAAAGATTAAACACTATTGAATTATCCAATGTTACCTGCACCAGCAATAGATCAGCCTACGGGAGGTCAGTCCTCTTGCGAGGGACGTCTTCATCGTCATCTTTTTTAGGGTCCCGCTCGGGGAGGCAGACAGTTCAGAGGGACAAGACTCAGGGGTTTCAACAAACATCAACCAGTTACAATCTACGCAGGACATTAGATAATTCAATAGTGTTTAATCTTTCAAAAAAATCATTATCTGATTCGATGGTTTCTTTGTTAGATAAGGGTTTTTCTTTTGCACCCTATGCAGTTTATGATGCGTTTCAAATGCGGGTGGAACTCCAAAATTCTTTAGAAGGTTACAGATTAGAGAATTTTTTGGAGACACACATTTTGATGGAGGGGATAATAAACTGTATAAACCTTCCCGTTGGACACCTCCTACTCCCCCTAGTGTTTGTTACAAGCGTTCCAAACTTTAGTCTTGAGTGATCTTTCCCAGTTAGAACAATAGTAGAATATCCTGCCTATAATCTTAGTAAAGAGGAATGGCATGCTTTGAAATTATTACGGGAGGATGAATCCATTATTATTACTTCAGCTGATAAGGGGGGAGGTGTGGTAATCATGGATGATGTTGACTATGATTTGGAAATAATGAGACAGCTTAGTGATACATTTTTACCGGGAATTGATGAGTGATCCCACTGTCAGTTACATGAACGGGTGAATAACCTGGTTCAAGAAGCATTTGATAGTAAACTCATTTCTAAGAAAGAGTTTAATTTCTATCTGTTATGCACCCTGTTACTCCACATTTTTTTATTTTACCAAAAGTACATAAATCGTTAGTAGCACCCCCTGGAAGACCTATAGTATCTGGCATTGGTTCAATTTTAGAACCTTTAGCCAAATACTTGGATAATATATTACAACCTCAACTGTTTTCTATACCTTCATACATTAAAGATTCAATAGATTTTCTTAATCGTATTGAACAGTTTCCTGCGTTTACTGAGGAAATTTTGTTTACAGCTGATATTGAAGCTTTATACGAATGTTCCGCAGGATGAAGCATTAGAGATGGTAAAAAAGGTATTATCCAGCATGGGGTTTTCAGATAGGAAATTACAATTTTTGGTAAATAAGCTGAGTTGGTGCTTACCTGTAATTTTTTCTCTATAAGAATCAATATTTTACAGTCGTCAGGTATCCCTATGGGATCCCCTATAGCACCACGGTGGCTTGCTTATATGTTGCAGATTTGAGAAGAGATAGTTTATACGTCTCTTGGTGGAATAAAGTGGTGTGGTGGGCCAGATATATTGATGATGTTTTTTAGTTTGGAGGGGAACAGTAGATGACTTAAAAATTTTTTGGCAAGAGGTTAATGGAGGGAATTCTCATTTAAAATTCATTTTCAATATAGATAAAACTGGTACCTTTTTTAGATATGAAGGTGTATATTGTGGGCAATAAGATGCTACCACAATATACAGAAACCCACAGATAAAAATAATTTGTTACATTGCAGCTTTCATTCTAGACAATTAAAAAATAATATTCCAACGGGGCAATTTTTGAGATACAGAAGACTTTGTTCTACAGTTGAAGATTTTAAACTTCAGTCCCAAATTTTGAGTGAAAAATTTTTGGCTCGGGGATATTCCAGATCAATTATTAAAAAAGCTTATAAAAGGGCATTATACTCTAATAGAGAAAATTTGTTGATTAAAGCTCAGAAAGAAAGCCTTGTAGAACATTTGTTCTATTCCATTCTCAGCTAAGTCTCTGGAGTTAGAGATCTAATAAAAAAAACATTGGAAGATTTTGCCCCGTTGAAAGTTTTTGATGAACCCCCGATTTTCGCCATTAAAAAACGGAAAAATTTATGGGACAGTTTGAAATCTCTAAACATCAGTTAGAGATCAGAATGCGGCTGGACAAGTGAAGTGTGGGGGTTGTTCGGTTTGTCCACATGTTTTGCAGATACAACAATTCAGCCACCCCAATTTAAAGTTCCTTATATCCTTTTGGAAAATTCACTTGTGAGACAGCAGGAGTGGTGTATGTAATTCTGTGCCCGTGCTCGTTAATTTATATGGACAGAACGTCTATAAGATCACGAATTATTGAGCATAAAAGCAGGATTAAGATGGTGAGAATTAATGCTCCATTGGTGAAACACTGGATAGAGGCTAAACACGAAGTTGAACAGTTACGATTTTTCATTATCAAACGAATTACTTTACAGCGGGGAGGTGATTTGTCTGCAATTTTGAGGAGAGTAGAGCAGAGTTTATCTTTGATTGGCAAACTAGTGCGCCCCATGGACTAAATGGTCCAATGAATGGCAGGCATTTCTATGAGGATTTCGTGGGTCCTTAGGAGTTTCTTTGAATGATTTCTTGAGGGTTAATGAATGAGGATGTTGCACAGGTGGGACCAGTTATGTTCTAATTGGAAGGTATAAAGGATTCGCCTCAAGGTGATAGTTTTACATCATGCCGTTGGACGTGATGTCATCAGTTCCGGAGGAAATGTGAGTATGTGGGTAGTTGTTGAGCGTCCTGTTCAGGTTTGTAAGCTGTGTTTTGAAACTGTTGTTAGATGTTATGATTCGCTATTTTTTGGTTGCAGGGTTCGCTTCCAGATTTAGCGAAGTTATACTTGTGAATTGCGTTACTTACGTTTTGGAAATCACACGGATGAAAGTATACTTGAATAGTTACGGAGACTAATGTCTGTTTTCAAGTGATGAATAACGATTCCATGTTGTGCAGAGGTAGATCCATTCTATGTTTTAAGGAGGGGATATAGGGGTTAGTTTTAAGGGTTCACATCATATAGTTAATATATAAAATATGGGTTTTTGGTGATTTACATGAGGCTTTATTTAATACAGAATGAATTAGAGGCATTGGTGACGATAAAATCCCTGATGAAGCCCAGATGAGTGGGCGAAACAAGGAGCCTTGTCGGATAGGTCCCATGGACGATGTCGCTGTGATTGAGAGAACTCAAAGAAAAGCCTAGATGTGGTGACATAAGTAATGAAACATAGATATTTTAAATCAATGCAATGCTACATAATATATATATATTAAATTTATATAATATTGGAAAATCTATGTTACATTGTTATCTGAATTGTAACCATATTTACGGGGATGGAATTCACGTATAATATGTTGGTTTTATGTGTGTGCATGATACGTGTGTGAAAGGATGAGTGTGCTAGAGAGTAATTATTGTCTAGATAGGATCTTTTAAGTAACATATGTTTTGTGAATAAATATGACACATTGACATAATTTGAGAAAGTTTCTGAGTTCTCTTATTTGTGATGTAATTAATAGGGATAGGGCACTGTAAAAGATGACTGTAGTAGATTGAATAAAGATCTGATGTTTCTGCTCTCCTCACACCAAACAAAAACAACACACAAGCAGAGAAGCCCTTCTTACAAAGCTGAGCTAGTGAGTTAAGTAGGAGGAAAGTAAACATACTGGTGCCAGTGTGGCTACTTAAAAAATACACTTACCAACAATCAATTACATATATTTGAACTGTGTACAGTTCCAGCCAGGACCACCTTTCTAAAATGCACAGTGATTGGCAAATTCAACATGCACTAGCATTTCAGGTGCCTGCTAACAAAAATAATAAACAAACAAGTTCTAGTCACGTGAGTGCTGATCATTACATTACTTTTTTTGTCAAGCTTCCAACTGTTTCCATTTCACATCCCCCCAACCATATTGGTAACATCAATAGATAAGAGCACAGCCAGCCAATAGGAATACATACATACATATTCATTCCTAAGTGACCTTTACTGACCTGGGAAGTGTGAACACTTTGTTTCATTTTCTGTTGGTGTTCGTTAGTTTCCAGTTCCATTTCCCATCCCCCCAACCATCACCTCAGTGGTAACCTTGGTAACATCAATAGATAAGAGGGCAGCCAGCCAATAGGAACACATATTCATTCCTAACTGACCTTCAGTGACCTGGAAAGTGTTTATTTGTATCATTTTCAGTTAGTGCGCACTAAATCGAGTTAGTGCGCACTAACGGGGAGTTAGTGCGCACTAACTCAAGTTAGTGCGCACTAACACGATTTAACGATTTTTAACGATAAATCGTTAGAATTTCTATTGTATCGTGTTCTATAACGATTTAAGACGATATAAACATTATCGGACGATAATTTTAATCGTTGAAAAACGATTCACATCCCTAAAACAATATGGTGCTGGCCAGTCCCGAGGCTGGTGTCATTTTTTATGTGGAAGCTGGTGGGACAAGAGTGACAGGGAATCGCTTCTGCTCTTTTCTTCACAGAAGACTCTCACAAAACAGGTAAATAGGAGCCATGGAGGTCTTAGCCCTGCCTAATTTGTCAAATGGGCCATGCTTTTTTGTGGTAAGGGGTTGAGGGGCAGCAGAGGGGCCCAGAGAGGTCATGGCTTTTTTTTTTTTGCATGGAAGTGGGGAAGCACAGAGGCCTGGGGAAGGCCCCTGCTCAGTTATAGCAGTGGCAGGGGGGCCCAGGGAGGCTCTCGTTTTCAGAAACAAACCAAAAATATCTGAAATTTTTCTGATATTTTCAGGTAAGTCCATTTTTAATTGGTTCCATTCTTTCCATTTGGAATGAACTGACAACAGGCTTTTTTATTTAAAAAAAAAAAAAAAAAAGCATGCCCCTAGTATGTTTTACTGTGTGCACATTAAAAAATTGCCACACATCTGCCTGTGAGAAAATGTTTGTTTTTGGGATTAATAAATCCTAAACTATAAAGCAAATCAAATTGACAATGTAGAGATTAAGAACAGTAAGGCATCTTATTATCCCCAGACTCTTGTTCTATGAATGTTTACAGTTTAGCTGGGCATTCAAACAATCTCATGGAGTTCTTAAATGTGACCTGCATTTGAGCTGAGTGTATGAAACCATATTTTGCCCCCTAGTTCCTCAAATGATAACTCATAGATAAGAGCTACTTCCGTTTCTGAACCTTTGTCTTCAATAAATATGTTGCAATTAAGATTCTATTGCACTTTAAATTCATCATTGCGTTTGATGTAGCCACAAAAAGTAAAAAATTTCCATAATTTGCAGGTTTCTAAAGATGTTAGTCACTATTGGTTGTGAGTACTTTTTTCCACTTAGTGGATGAGAAGGTATGTGATGAGCTTGTTCCACGTCAACTTGTTTAACAAACTGTAGGTTAAAACCTTTGGTACCTGTCTCGCTAAAAATGAGATCATGCTGGAACTCCACAGTCCTCAGGGATGGCAAGGATTCTGTTGTTACTTCCCCCATTTTTTTTTTTTTTGAAAGATCTTCCAGTTCTCACTGAATGAATTGTATTAATCAACTTTATTTTGCAAGGTAAGCATGTCATCTTCCACTATCCTGTTTTCTTCCACGCTTCCCTGGAAAGAAAGTAATTGGTTGTAACATCCTCCAAATTCAGTTTGATTTCATTTGTAGTTTCATGGTGTTTTGAACTCTTTTATTATTGAAGCCTGCACCATGTGGCTCTTGTTCAGCCACATAGGGTGGTCCTCTTAATTCTGGCCAGTGCTGCAAATGCCACTTAAAATTTATGTCCTTTATGACTTTCTATTTTGATGATCTCTCCAGTGATTCTTCAGTGTAAATCTAACACAATTCAATGTTCTATCCCGGGCTCATAAAAGAGCTAACTCACTATGACTCCATTCTTACAGAGGTCACAGGCACCTTCGCTTTCCTTCTTCTCCTTAATTTATTGATGAAATCATGCCATAAGCATAATCAGATGGCTTTCTCTTCCCAATTTCTGATCTTGGTGATGTCAGAACAGCAACTCTGCTTATCATGCCCAGTCAAATACGGCTGATAATTTATTATGCAATTCAGAGCAGGAGCTGTCTCAAATATCCTTGTAAAAGTGGTTTGCATAACTTTTATGATATATGTAGAGCCTCTGAGCAGGATTTTGTTTTAAACATAGGATGCAATTATTTTTGGTTAGCAAAGCGAGTAAAAAATATTGACTGAAAATTATTTAAAATTGGGATGAATGGAGCTCTTAAAGTGCATGGTTTTTTTTTTTTATTATATTTCCCTCTTCACGGGAGATTGAAGGTCATGAATATAAAATTATAAACAAGGCAGACTATGGTAAGGGAGTACATTTTACATGTAAGATCCATCTTAGCCCCAATCCTTCTATTAGCATTTTATGCTGCTAGATGCAGTACAGAAGAATCGGAGTCTCGATCAACCCTGTAAGGTAACTTTACTGTTTTCCTTCTGCTTTGTTATGAAAGAATCTTGTAGCTCACATGAGTTTTTAATGTAAAATCAAGTGTAAATATTATTGTATAATTTTAAAGATTTTGGGCAAAATGATCATATGCTTGGTTTATAGTTTGGATTACTAGTCATTTTTTTTATTGCTGGAGCAGGGACCAGTGTAATAAAATACTCCTATTTTATCAAAAGGTTACAGCACTGTCAAATAGAGAAATACTAATAAAACTGCAAGTAAAAATACATACAGTACACATTGTTCTAGTTTTTTTATACTCATTTAAAAAAAAATTCAAATAAATCACACTGCATTTTTACCAGGTTTTATTCATAAGGAGGGTAATTTTCAAAAGCAATGCATTCTATATGTTTATTTCTTTCAAAATATGTATTACCCATCCTTCCTATATTCAGGGCAGGGTACAAGAAAACACATAATAACATTATATAAAATCACTTAAGAATCAATCAACATTGACAAAAATCAAACAAAATCACAGACATTGATAGTGCTGATAGACCCAAGTATTGCCAATATACATGACTTTATAGTGCTCAGATGGAAAATGTCTTTTGAAATAAATGGGTTTTAAGAGCTTTCTGGAAAAAACTTTGGTTCTGCTATTGTTCTTATCTCTTTTGGGAGGGAGTTCCATAAAAAAAAGGGCAGGCATTGGAGAAAGCATGTTCCCTAATCTCTTCAAGATGGACTGTCCGAGGAGAGGGAGCATCTAGAAGGCACTGACCGGAGGAATATAAAGTTCTGGATGACGTTTTAGTGTTGCTGCAATCCATGGTGAAGGAATATCATGAATGAGGGTATGAATAGTACTGCAAGCTTATGTTGTATCTGAAATGAAATTGGGAGCCAATGTAACATTTGCAAAACTGGGGTTATGTGTTTGCATATGTGTGTTCCCATTAATAGCCTGGCAGCAAAATTTTGAATAATCTGTAAAGGGTGAATTAAATAAGCATGCAAACTGGTGAAAAGTGCATTGTAATAATCCAATCTAGATAAAATAAGTAGAGATGTGAATCGTGTCCTCGATCGTCTTAACGATCGATTTCGGCTGGGAGGGGGAGGGAATCGTATTGTTGCCGTTTGGGTGTTTGAAGTATCGTGAAAATCGTGAGCCGGCACACTAAAACCCCCGACCCTTTAAATTAAATCCCCCACCCTCCCGAACCCCCCCCCCCCAAATGCCTTAAATTACCTGGGGGTCCAGCGGCAGTCCAGATCGGCAGCGGTCCGGAACGGCCTCCTGCAATTGAATTGTGTTGTCTTCAGCCGGCGCCATTTTTCAAAATGGCGGCGCAAAATGGCGGCGGCCATAGACCAACACGATTCGACTGCAGGAGGTCATTCCGGACGCCCGCTGGACTTTTGGCAAGTCTTGTGGGGGTCAGGAGGCCCCCCCAAGCTGGCCAAAAGTCCCTGGGGGTCCAGCGGGGGTCCGCTGAACGATCTCCTGCAGGAGGTCGTTCAGCGGCGGTCCGGAACCCCCGCTGAACGACCTCCTGCAGTCGATCTCCTGCCGGCGCCATTTTCCGTACGGAAAATGGCGCCGGCAGGAGATTTTAAATCGTCAAAAAACGATTCACATCCCTAAAAATAAGTGATTGAAGAACCATTTTAAAATCAGGATGATCCGGAAGTGGATTTTAGATGGCATAAGAGTCACAGCTTGAAAAATGAAGTTTGTGCAAGGGCCTTGATGTGAGCCTGCAGAGACAGAGATGGATTGACGAGAATGCTGAGATTATGAACTGTTTTTGGATATGGGTATATTTAGATTTTTGAAGACAATTTTATCAGGAACCGAGATAGGATCGTAATTTCGGTTTTTAGGATGTTTAAGGCAATTTTGTAACCCCACCCCAGTGTGTCTCTGCTGCAAGAGCAGGTACATAAAGTTATTTGTACTCTTTGGGGCAGGAACCCTGACTAGCTCTTGTACCTCCTTTTCTTCCCAAGGTGTGGATTTGCTGGACTGGTGGAAGAAAGGAGTCCTTTCAGGTCCCAATGTGACAGGGGTGGTTTCTTAATACATTCCCTTGTATTTCCCCTGGAGCGGATGTTGGTCCCTGTCCCTGATGTGGGTACAGTAAGGGCAGAAATAAATACTCTGGAGCCACATAGTTAGTGTCCAAAATAAAAGTCTTTACTGTTAAGTACTGATGGTACAGTATTAATTATATATATATTATATATTATATATATTATATATATATATAATATAATATAATATAATAATATAATAATATATTAATTAATAAAATAAAATATATTAAGTACAGATCTACCAACAAAGGCACCCTTCATGTTCAATCCCTGAAAACAGCTCATCTCTCCTCCACCCGCGACCGTGCCATCTCCATTGCCGGTCCGGCCCTCTGGAACTCCCTGCCTGTCCACATGCGCCTTGAACCCTGTGCAATCAAATTCAAAAAGAAACTAAAAACACTTCTGTTCAACCTTGCCTACACAGAATAGCTTTCCCTCCTAGTCCGTAGCCTGCCCCCCCCCCACCTCCAGGTGACCGCCCTCTCCTTATATTAAGGAGATACTCAATGTAAATTGTAAATTGTTAATTGTTAATTGTTTTTCTCTGGTTATGACTTACTTGTTTTTCTATCCTTCATACTGCCTATTGGTTACCCCTTTGCCCAGTTACTCTCCCTGTTGAAATGTACTTTCCAAGCTTGCAGTTATTATGTGAACCGGTATGATGTCCCCACAAATACCGGTATATAAAAGTTTCTAAATAAATAAAAAATAAATAAATGGTAAATTTCACAAACTCAGACTGCAACACCACAGAATTTTCTTCTCAAGATCTTACAATCTCTTCCCTCTATCTGTGCAGGACTCACTTATATCAGGACAAGGGAAACATCCACTCTTCTTGGATTAAGTGAAGTGGAGCTCTCAGATGGGAGGGTCATTTAGGATGGTCAAAACCCCTTCCAAAACTAATAAAAATTGTAAAATTATATGGCACAAAGAGTAAATCTTCTCTTCTCTCCCCAGGGCGGTGAACACCGGATGGATGTCCCCAGCAATGTGGTTTCCTTTACTCATGGTTAGCAGATCTTCAGGATCTCCTTGATCTTAACCAATCTCTTTAGTACTCTTCCTGGATCCTTGATGTAAGGGACCCTCTTTGAAATAAGACATTCTCTTGCTTCTAGCAGGGAAGGAAGTAGCAGCCAAAACCTGGATTTTCTAAATCAAAAGTCTTTCCCACAAACAAATGGATTTAATACTGGAGTTGTTCCTTGCAGCAGGTCACTGTCACCCCCCTTCCTCACCGAGGTTATGGAGGGCAGGTCTTCCCTATTCCTGGGCATCCCAGACACAGGGTTCCCCAATCCCTGTGCCCAAGAAAGGCACAGATGTCTTGCAAGGCTCCTTCCACGAAAAATCTCAAGACCCTCAAGGCAACCCAGAGGGATATCCCAACCAGCTAGTGAGTAGACTGGAAGGAAAACCCTCCTGACCATGGTCAGAACCATCAGACTGGGTTAGCCTGCCTTTATTGACTGGGCCTGTAAAACAACAAAAGGTAAGCTCCTTACCCCTTTGCATTCTGTGCTAATGGAAAGGGACTGCCTTTCAAGCTCACTGTGGAGAGCTTTTAAATAGACTTACAGGGGGACGACCATTCCAGACTCCACAGAAGGAGGAGCTGTATTTCAATAGTACCTCCCTCTACCCTAACCTTCTCTCTCTAGCTGAAACAGGGACTCAACTAGAACTTTATGGTGATGTGACTGGAGGGTCTGTAACAAACAGTTGTAAGACATGATGAGATGAATTGTTCCATGAGATGCCATGTATCCTTGAGGGGGGGAAAAATTGTATGTATTCATTTACTTAAAATAATTTTTAGCCCACCCCCTCCAAAGTTTGGCATGGGGTGCAAGTATACATACATAAAAATCAAAGTATATCATAAAATAGATACAATTAACACCAAAGGAAATAATGCAAAAAAAAAACACATGTATAAAGACAAAAAGTGCTGCATCAACATCTGTAGCTGGAGTGAAAGGATAGGAGGATAGTTATTCAGCGTTAGAGTAAATGCTAAGCAAAATAAATATGTTATTAATGTACCCAAGTTATTAGGCTGTCTGAAATTTTCTCACCCTATACAGGGGTAAAAGAATGCACAGGGATCACCAATGTGTGTACATTTTACTGCAGGAAAAGTAGGTGGTATCAGAGGCAGAGATAGGTCAGAGAAGCAAATAATTCATAAAGTCTGGCATTTTCAAACCTATGGGCTGATTCATCACTGCATGTTCCCATAGACACAGAATGGGAGAAATGCCTTAGTGAAACAGGCCCTATCTTTGTTGATTTTAGGGGAAAATATATCCCCAGATAAACCAAGTACAATACTCTGTTGGTATTTTTTTCCCATTCAATTTTTGAAAGTATACTTTTCTTTTGATACCTGGTGTAAGGTGTAGAAAAAAGTAGATTTTGCAACAATGTGGGATCTTTTGAAAATTGCCCCCAGCTTTGCATATGTTCTTAGTGCCTTGTTCTTATATTTTCACAAAACAGTTTTAAGTTTGAGTATTACAACGTAGTTTCTTTCTAGTACTGTATATTATTCATCTCATGCCAACATATGCAGTAGGTCCCCCATCTGATGCATTATCCTTAACTAGGGGTACCATGGGTTTGGGTTCGAGTCCAGATGGGAAGGATGCCCTGGGCACATTTACATTCATACTCTAGGTAGAAAATTTCACTAAGGTGCAATATTGTCCAGAAGAAGAATAAGGAAATCAAAATGAATAGAAGTAATAAAAAATAGACTCAACCCAGTGTCCATACATTCAGCTTAGTTACTTGTTAGAATAGCCAACTGGAAAATACTCACTGGAGTCCAGAAATGGTGTTCAACATAAACTTCAATAAAAATATCCAAAAACAACATCAGAAGATCAGAATGAAGAAAAACAGTAGTGTCTTTGTCCATTCTAAAGTTCTTTCACTCCTATCCACCCTCTTGTACCTTCATCCTTAGCCAACATATCCTTAGCAGTGGGGTGGGACAACCAGAGTGTGGCCTCCAGCATCAGCAAATGCATTGGAAAACATCTCCAATCCAAAAATATCAAAAAGGATTCCAAACTTCCCAAAACCTTAAAATGTAATCCAATTATCCACAGGTGAGGCTATGGATTGTTTTCCTTCTCCAAAGTCCCAGAAAATCCTCTGCACCCTTGCTTGACTGAACACTTGGGCAAAAAGGTATTGAATCCCAATCTTCAGGGAGCCAGGGGGCAACCCTTCCCTTCAAACCGGGAAAATACAAACAATTTTCAATAGCAAAAAGCTTCTCCTTTAATCTCCTGCATAAGATCCAGAGGGGATCTATAGCTCTTCTGCACCTCTGCTCAAGATCAAGGAGTGATCTCTCGCTATCCTCCAACCTCTTCTGTTGAGATCCTGGGAGAGATCTCTGACTCCTTTTCAACCCACTAACCCTCTGACTCACTGGGCATGCTCACAGTGTTTATAAACTCTAAGTTGTTTTTCCCCCAAAAAAGTGGAGCTTAAGCAATGGGAAGAATTCTAAAACCAACACTCCTCTTACTGCCCCTAGCTTAGAGAAATATGCATTCATGAAAAATGTTATTGACGGGCTGAGAGCCCCATCACACATAATTATCTGGTATGCCTCTATTTTCCATTTATTTATTTAAAAGCATTTATATACCATCTTTCACAATGAATATTGACCAAAACGGTTCACAAGACATCAAATAATTATAGAGTATAATAATTAAATTAATAAACTATAAAATATATTGCAGGGATATGTGCTGTAGGTCACAATCTTAAGAAAAAAGAACTAAGAAAATAATAGTGTATACAATTCTATTGTAATTCCTTTTTTTGTTCCCAGAGTTAGGTGACCAGTATTAATACTGTATCCTTTATTTCCTTAAATCTAATCTTTAGGGCTAATTTTCAAAGCACATAACACCAGGTTTTAGGCATAGGGAATTGCTCCAGCCCAGTTTTGAACATACTTTTATGCGAACTGTGAGTAAGTATTCCAAGGCGTCCTGTTGTACGATTTACACTTTTGTATGCCACGGCTGAATTATGTTCAGAAATTTAGAAAAAAGGATTGCACCATCTCTTCCCCTTGCCAACCAGAGCTAAGTTGGAGGGGCCTGGACAGAGGGTGGAGGATGGCTAAAATTGGGGATGATTTTAGGAAATCACTGGCTTAGGGAAGATTTGGCAGGTCAGTGGAGGAATTTGGAAGCTGGGTTAGGCAAGAGTAGAGATAATACAGGAGGGAATGTAGCCTGATGGGGCTTTAAATTTACAAAACATATGTTGTACCAGGACTTTCAATGGAAAGAGCATTCACTTGAGCCTCATGGCCCCTTTAAGATGGCAGCTCTGGAGGGAGCAAGATACCAAAACACATTGCGGCTCATTTTGGTTTTCCATTTTAACGTGCATTAAAACCACTTAGCACATATAAAAATGGGAAAAAAATACATAACAAAAAAATGAAACAAAATTAACCCAAAATGAAACAAAACAGATAACGAAACAAAATGTTTTCTGCACAGCCTTAATTGTCATGCATTACTTATCTCCACCACTTCCACTGGGAGGCCATTCCATGCATTCTTCATCCTTTCTGTAAAGAAATATTTCCTTAGATTACTCCTGAGTCTACCCCCTTTCAACCTTAGCCCATGACCCTTCATTCCAGAGCCGCCTTTCCGTTGAAAGAGGCCTGCTTCTGGTACAGCGATACCTCATATCTCCCCTATCCTACCTTTCCTCTGGGGTATGTATGTTTAGCTCTTTAAGTCTGTTCCTATATGCTTTATAACAAGACCAATGGGACCATTTTACTAGTCGCCCTCTGAACTGACTCCATCTGGTTTATATCATTTTGAAGGTGTGGTCTCCAGAATTGCACACAGTATTTCAAGTGAGGTCTCACCTAGGATTGCCAATCAGTTCCGGTTTTTCAGGACCAGTTGATCCGGTCTTGGATTTATTCCCCTGCATGCAGGTACTTATAGTCTTGATTTACAGAAAATCAAGACTATTAAAACGGGACAGAGCAGACTGGAGCAGGACCAGGCAGGAGGAAGTTTTCACCTGTACCAGTCACCTCCCCTTCAGGTTGAGCCTTTGGGTTCTGGGCTTGCAGGATTTGGATTATCTAAGGCAGGGACTTAAGGGCGCCTAAAAGACCAGGGCTAGTTGCATAAGAAGAACAAGATGCCCACAAGAGACAGAGAAACACAGAGGAAACAGGAGGCCATAGACTAAGGCCTCAAACAAAGAGAACCAAACAAGAAACAAAACACAAGTAAAGATACTAAGAGAACTGGTCACAATAAAGGGCCAACACTAAAACAAACACAGGAACGAAGAACAAGGTGAGGTAGTACTAAAGTCCAGAAGCTAGGAACCTGGCGGCCACAACTAGGGCAAGAGAGACTCAAACTGAGGCAGGGAATGGCAGATGAGGCAAACTTAAGTAGCATGGAAGTATTAAGTTATAAGTCCAAGAGATGGGATTTGCACAGCAGAGATCTTGGCCTACTGAGGGTCCCTACTGGTAGCAGGAACATACAGCCAACAGGATCCTCATAGTATCATGGTTATCACAGTCCATTTCATTAGTTTTAGAGCAAAAAAATCTTCTTTTATTTGTTCCATTCATTTTTTGTTTTACATTGAACTAAAAAGGGGGAAGGCCAGATTTATATCACTCTAAATTAAAATGGAGACCCAGGCCTAAGCCAAAGGCCTAGATTCTGTCACTGGGGTCTGGCTGAGGCAGAGTCCTGGTTGTTGCATAGGCATGGTCGCTTTTTCAAGGGAGATTGTGAACCCTTGGGCCATGGGACGGCTCAGGGAGGAGCCCCAAGACGCACACTGTGGGAGGTGAGAGAGTACCGGCACAGGCGGAGCAGGAACAAGGCTGAGTGAAGTCAAGGCAAGGAACGTCTGGAACAGGAGCAAGGCAGGCTCAGCCCTCCACTGGACATACACTCATCAATGAGACCCAGTAACGCAATGCTGGTCTCAGAAGTAGCCCTCCGGCCACTGGATAGCCCTTCCGGACCTGCCGCTTGGGAACGACGAGTGTGTGAGGCCAGATGGAGGCTGAGAGCAGGAACAAGTTGAGCAGGAACTAGAAGATTCAGATGCAGACTCAGGATATTCAGAAGATTCAGTCGTAGACTCAAACACTCGGAGGACTCAGACATAGACTCTGGATACTTGGAGGACTAGGAGGAGGTTTCAGGTTACTCAGAAGACTCAGACAAGGTTTCAGTATGCTTGGAGGTCTCAGGCAAGGATTCAGGAGAAAGTACTGGCTGAGTGCTGCATCACAGCATGCCCTACACAGCCGCCCATGGCTGGTCACGGACCATGCCGAAAGTGAAGCAGACTCCAGATGAAGCAGTGGAACTTGAAGCCAGGATATGTCGAAGATTCAGGAGAGGCCTGCACGGAGGCGCGCCCTACACAACCACCTGTGGCTGGTTGCGGACCACGCTGAAGTGGAGCAGGTTCTGGCAGAGTCTTGGGCATAGACGGAAGGAGGCACAAGGAACTCCAAAGACTGGGACAGGATTCAGGATTCAGAAGCTAGGCATTAAAAACAGCCTTCTGGAGGCTAGCGCTGGAGATGAGAAGGTAGGCCTTGTACCACGAGGCGCCCTACACAGTCCCCCATGAGCTGGTCATGGACCACGTTGGTGGCACACCAGGAAAGGTGAACAAAGGAACCTGGAAACTGGATGAAAAGTTAGAGATGAGGAAGACCGGTTCAGGGCTAGAACATCGAACATCAGGGACATCTGGAATAACAGAACATCTGGAACATCAGGATATCTGGAACAACAGGAACAAGGAACAAGCGACGATGGAGTTCCGACGAGGGACTAGACCAGGAACATCATGGCAAAGGAGACCAGGAACATGAAGAACATGAAACGAAGAGCCATCAAGGGCTTTTTCAGTAGCAGGTCCTGTTTTATGGAATTCACTCCGATTTCCTCCGCCTTACCTCTTCTACACAACAGTTCAAAAAATCACTAAAAACTTACTTATTTCAGAAAGCTTACAGCTTATTCTCTAACCCATAAAATTAACATTCACTTATCTGTTACAATGTCACTATCTATTTTCAAACAGACGATACCCATAAGAAATAATTTTCATCCATTCAATCCAATTTTAATTTTTATTGTTTAAAAGTCGTAGGACATGATTGTTTATTGTGCTATTATTTTTAATGTTAGTTTTTAATTTGTCTTATTTTTAAGTTTATTCATTATGTATGTTTGGTTGTAAACCGTTTTGATTAATTCTTTTGAATTGTAAAGGCGGTATATAAACATTTTTAAATAAATAAATAAAATAAATCAAGACACAGGAATACCACAGAGGACCTGGACTGGAAGGAAGACCACAGACGCTCTGTAG
Source organism: Rhinatrema bivittatum (assembly GCF_901001135.1). Lineage (NCBI taxonomy): Eukaryota > Metazoa > Chordata > Amphibia > Gymnophiona > Rhinatrematidae > Rhinatrema > Rhinatrema bivittatum. The sequence goes on along the minus strand of NC_042615.1, from coordinate 702,372,060 downwards.
ACTGGATTCGAATGCCTTGAGGGAAAGAAGCAGATCCCTTTTAAAGGGCTGATCCAGGCAAGGGTGGATGATGTCATTTGTTGGGGCCGCAGGCTTTTCCTGCCGCTGGCCCTTTAAATATGAAGAAGAGGCATGCGCACGCGCCTAGAGGAGCCCAGGAGAGCAGAGGCCTGTGGCGGTGTTCTGTCACAATGGAAGCCAGGCTGGAGGCGGCTTCCTGCCGCGAAGAAGAAAGGAAGTCTGCAGCGGTGGCTTCCTGCCACCTAGGAATGAAAATGCGGCAGCAGCAGCGGCTCCCTGCCACTTGGAAGGTCCCGGCAGCAGTGTTGCGAAGATACATACCGGCAGCAGCTCCTGCCACAAAGAGGAATGGCAGCGGCCCCTCCTGCCACACAGGGTGGCGTCGGACCACCTGGAGGTGGCAGTGGTGAGCCAGGATGGCATAGAGGGCATGAAGGGAGTCCTGCAGCATCAAGCCGGTGGTCGGGCATCCAGCAGTGGTGGTAACGGTAGACGGAGGGCCTGTCCACGGGATGGGTTCTGCAGGCAGGAGCATAACACTGATCATTGAAGTCCTGGCCCAGGTCCTGGACTGAGCCCAGACCCGATGCCAGGACCTGGCCTCTAAGGCCCAATGAGGCCAGGTCCTGGTCAAAGAAACCAAGGCCTGAGCTTAAACCTAGGAATGATGCTAAGGTCTGGCCCGAGATTGGGTCCCTGTTGACACTGGGGTCTAGAAAAGACATGGTACTGGTCACTGAGGCTCAGGCTTGGGTCTAGGCCTATGTCCAACACTGAAGCCAGTTCCCAGTTGTCAAGGCCTAAACCATGTTTCAACACCAGGGCCCAGCCTAGGCATGGGCCCAATGCCAAGGTGTAAGCAAGGCCAGGTCATGGTCAACAAGGCCCTGGTCTTGGGACTAGGTCTAAGCCTACACCTGATGCTGGGGACCGATCTAAGGCCGATTTCCAGTTACTACATCCTAGGCTTAGATTCAAGGCGTAGGGCTAATGCCTAGGCCTGTGCCTGATGCTGAGGCCCGGCCGATGCTGGGACCCAGTCACCGAGGCCCAGGCCTGGACATAGGCATAGACCTAATGCCGGAGCTGGTTGGATACTGGGTCCCAATCACTGAGTCCTAGGCTGATTGTGATAAATTGCAGGAAGACCTTGTGAAACTGGAAAATTGGGCATCCAAATGGCAGATGAAATTCAATGTGGATAAGTGTAAGGTGATGCATATAGGGAAAAATAACCTATGCTATAATTACACAATGTTGGGTTCCATATTAGGTGCTACAACCCAAGAAAGAGATCTAGGCGTCATAGTGGATAACACATTGAAATCGTCAGTTCAGTGTGCTGCGGCAGTCAAAAAAGCAAACAGAATTTTGGAAATTATTAGAAAGGGAATGGTGAATAAAACGGAAAATATAATAATGCCTCTGTATCACTCCATGGTGAGACCGCACCTTGAATACTGTGTACAATTCTGGTCGCCGCATCTCAAAAAAGATATAATTGCGATGGAGAAGGTACAGAGAAGGGCTACCAAAATGATAAGGGGAATGGAACAGCTCCCCTATGAGGAAAGACTGAAGAGGTTAGGACTTTTCAGCTTGGAGAAGAGACAGCTAAGGGGGGGATATGATAGAGATGTTTAAAATCATGAGAGGTCTAGAACGGGTAGATGTGAATCGGTTATTTACTCTTTTGGATAATAGACTAGGGGGCACTCCATGAAGTTAGCATGGGGCACATTTAAAACTAATCGGAGAAAGTTCTTTTTTACTCAACGCACAATTAAACTCTGGAATTTGTTGCCAGAGGATGTGGTTAGTGTAGCTGGGTTCAAAAAAGGTTTTGATAAGTTCTTGGAGGAGAAGTCCATTACCTGCTATTAAATTCACTTAGAGAATAGCCACTGCCATTAGCAATGGTAACATGGAAAAGACTTAGCTTTTGGGTACTTGCCAGGTTCTTATGGCCTGGATTGGTCACTGTTGGAAACAGGATGCTGGGCTTGATGGACCCTTGGTCTGACCCAGTATGGCATTTTCTTATGTCCTTATGACCTAGAACTTGGTCTCATACTGTGGCCCAACTGAGGCTGGAAGCTGGTCTCCTAGGTTTTTGCCTGGGCCTAGAATTAGGCGTAATGCTGGGTCCTGGCCTAAAGCCATGTCCTGTCAATGAGGCCCAGATTTAGGCTCAGGCTCAATGCTGAAGCCAGGACTCATATATGGAACCTAGGCCTAGGGTAAGCCTATGTCCAAGACCTAAGCTCAGAGGCCCAGGAATAGGCCTTCAAATGTGTTCTTTTCTTGATCCACTAACTACAAATGACATCTGCCATCTGGTGCATATGCTATGAGGTTGCTGTGGTGTCTTTCCCTAGAGCAGATAGCAGATGGCATTCTTCAACTCCAGCATTGTACCCAGGCCTATGCCTGTTCCCAGGCCCGGGCTTTGGTCACTGGTATCCAGCCTCAGCTGGGCCCCAGGCATGGGCTTTGGCAATCAGGACCCGGCCTTGTGCTGGGCCCAGCTTTGGGCCTAAGCCTAGGCCCATGCCTGTGCTCCAGGGATGGGACTAGGCATAGTCCCACAGAGGTCCATTTTTTTGTTTTATTGTTTGCCTAACAAATATGAATATATACAACAATGTTTGTGTATATTTGTTCACGTTCTCTTTTCGGTTTAATATATTTATACAAACCAAAAATGACCTGATTTGTTACACATTTTGCATTCATTGAAAACTAATGCACATCCCTATTGTAATTCAGAGTTTGTCCAATTGCTCAGGAATGGTATGCTAGGATGAAACAGATGAAGCTTAAGCCATGGTTGGTAAAACCAGGTTTATTGGGAGGCATGTAGGCTTTAACACTGGAAAAGGACTGCAGAGCTGGATGCAGAGCTGAATCGAGGCCAGACAAGCAGAGGTTCCAGAAAACATGCTATATTCCAGGAATCTGTTGTACCAATAAGGTTTTGACATATTTTGACTTTTAATTCCAATTAACAATCTCTTTAGATGTACATTTCTTTAACTGTTATTTAGGAAGCTAAGATAATACCTCAACAGCCACACACAGATGCTAAGCATATTGTAATGTCATTCTGTTGTCGCTGCTATTTCATATGTCATGCAGTAGCACAAGGAAGAGGCAAGCAGTAAATGGACTATACATTTAAAATGACCATTTTATTTCTTTGAGCATTTCAAGATTTTGTATAGGAGGAACCAGGCTAAATGAGCGTTCTGGTGAAATTCCTGAAAACAAGTTTAAGAAATGGAACTGCCTGGTCAGACTTTGATATATGGTCACATTCTGTTCCTTCTGACACAAATACCCCATTGTTTTTTTTTTCTCCCCCACACACAATACTGTAGCTCTTTGTCAATCATAATTTGCAACAGTAGTGACCGCTACATTTTGTTCCTCTTGTCTTTTATTGTAGTTGAAACTGAAGTAATGAATGCGAGGCAAGGTTCTGTAAACCTGTGACTGCCTATTTTCCTCTGGAAATATTGCTAAATAGGAAAATCCAACCACATTCTCAGCTTACCTTAAACTCGCTGTCCATTTGAGGAAGGGCTAAATATAACCGCAGCAAGGTCCTCCTGCAATTTCTCACAGTCCACTTGTGATTTTACGCTCAGAATAATTTTGTGTCATTTTCAAATCTGATCACTTCACTCATCATTCCCTTTTGCAGATCATTTATAAATATATTAAAAAGCTCCAGTCCCAGAATATATCCTTGTAACACTCCACTGTTTACCTTCCTCTCCTGAGAAAACTGACCATTATGTCCTTCTATTTCCTATCTTTTAACCAGTTCTCAGGTATAGAGTTTGGCTTGGTCTCCCAGACTTTAGAGCCTATCAAAAACACATACACCTGAACAGCATTATAATGTGGTGAATAGCTCGGCCTGAAAACTACTAGGTAGAGTTGGAAAGAGTCTGTCTCTCTACAAAAATATCCTTTATGTCATTTATAAGAATGCCATATACAGTAAATCTCAAAGAGCATCAGTGGGGACCATCTGTTATTTACAGGTGCTTTGGGTTCTTGGCATATACTGTTATCCACAGTGATGTTGATCACTCGCTCTAGCTACACCCTTTAAAAAAAAGGTACTGGGTAGCATTGAGGCTGGAGCCAAAGTAACGTCAAAATGGCACCAATCTTAGGGCTGTCCGGTGCCATTTTGTTGTACCACCATTCAACAAAATGAGAATAAGACTGGTGTCAATTTTACATTATTTTTGCGCTGAACTCAGAGTTGATGGTCTCATTTTTAAAAGGATTACAATGAGGCAAGAGCAAACGGACTTTGTACCTGCCCCTTTCTTATTCAGGACTCATAGAGAAGGTCAGATTTTGGGGTGGGGAGGGTGAGATGGGGGTCAGAGCCACCCAGGATGTACCTGTCTGGGTTCAGCTCAGCCTAGCAGGGTAGATCTAGGTACTGCAGGTTTCATAGAGACTAGGAAGGGATCAGAGAGACCAAAGGAGCCCCTAGTTGGGTTTGGCTATGTCCAGCTGGATAGGCCCAGTCCCTGCAGGTGTTTAAGGGATGGGAGGGAGATCTTAGGGCTCACGAGAGACCTGTTTCATTATTATTATGTTTATTTCAGTTTGGCAAACAAAATGAACCTAAATAGACATTAAATTAGCTGAATAATTAAAAAGAAAAAAAAAACAAGATATAAGAAAAAAAACAAAACAAACAAAATTGTTTGGCCAGCATATCTCTAGTGAAGATAGCAGCCACAATGGATGGATGGCCCTCTTGTACCTGGTTCCTACCTAGATTCTAACACCAGCCAGGAGGTGTCCTCATGCCATGGTATCTTCAGGTGGATCATGGCTTTTAAGTAGGCCTGCAGGTGGCAGTGGTTCACAATCAATAGGGTAAACAAAAGGGATTCACTCCTTTGTGAGCCCTGGTTTGAGTCTTGTTAGTCTGTTGGGGAATGTTGGTTATGAAGAATTGTATTTTTACCCTTAACTGGTTCGTCAGCGGGGAAGGTAGCTCAGTGGATACAGTACAGGTGCCTCCTGGTTTTGGCATGGATCCTTCCACCTTTTCTTGGGTGGAATTTTTTCAAGGGATTGTAATCCTTCCTTCAGGCACAGTCCTTGGCCCCGACCAGTCTTGCCAGCTGTAGTTTTGTTTTATTTTTGATATTGGGTTGGGAGACAAGTAATTTGTGCTTTCAATCCCTCTATGAGAGGGGAATTGCAATCAAGTGAGTTGTTGGGGATGTTGTTTGATAGATGAACTGATGCTTTTGTCTCTACAGTGAGAGTGGGGTGGGTTGGGCTGCAGAGCCAAATTGACAATGTATTTAGAGTATTTGTTCT